>NC_050080.1:40787302-41159716 GCF_009764565.3 Dermochelys coriacea
AATAAAGATTGCTTTCAAACAAACACAATTATTTTATTAAAAGACAACAATCGGAGGAGAGAGTCAAATGAAAAAATTCATCAGCAGGGAGGGGGAGGGGGGATTGGGGAAGGGAAAGTCTCAAGAGGAGGAGCTGTCCCGGGATGGCTACAGATTTATAGATTCATAGATTCATAGATACTAAGGTCAGAAGGGACCATTCTGATCATCTAGTCCGACCTCCTGCACAGCGCAGGCCACAGAATCTCACCCACCCGCTCCTATGAAAAACCTCACCTATGTCTGAGCTATTGAAGTCCTTAAATCACAAGAGGTGGAAAATACAGGGGGGAGATTTATATACACACACAGAGAACATGAAACAATGGGTTTTATCATACACACTGTAAAAAGAGTGATCACTTCAGATGAGCTATTACCAGCAGGAAGGAGGGTAGGGAAGGAGGAAAACCTTTTGTGGTGATAATCAAGGTGAGCCATTTCCAGCAGTTAACAAGAACATCTGAGGAACAATGGGGGTTGGGTGGGGGGAAGAAATAACATGGGGAAATAGTTTTACTTTATGTAATGACTCATCCACTCCCAGTCTCTATTCAAGCCTAAATTAATTGTATCCAGTTTGCAAATTAATTCCAATTCAGCAATCTCTCGTTGGAGTCTGTTTTTGAAGTTTTTTTGTTGAAGGATAGCCACTCTCAGGTCTGTAATCGAGTGACCAGAGAGATTGAAGTGTTCTCCGACTGGTTTTTGAATGTTATAATTCTTGACGTCTGATTTGTGTCCATTTATTCTTTTACGTAGAGACTGTCCAGTTTGACCATGTACAGGGATCATACCCAACCTTCTCCTCTGGAGTACAATACAGTGGGTACTGTACATCAGCAGGGACAAACTGCAGAGGGATGGGTGTTGAGTGCAGTGGGTAGTGGAAGTCCACAGGGCTGGACTGTGAAGAGGGAGGAGTGGAATGCTGCAGGTAGAAAGTGGAGCCAGGAGGTTGATAAGAGTGTCTTGGCGGTGTGGGTGGGGTGGGGGGGTGCATGAGAAAGAGTTTTGCGACAGCGGCTGCAGGGGAGGGCGGGCGCGGAGCTGCTCGGTTTGAAGAGCTAGTATTGCCTGGAGCATGTCCGCTTGGCACTCCATAACTGTTAAGAGCCACTCCGTGGCTTCTTTCTGGTGTGCCATGTTCTCCTTTCATTCCCTCTTCTCGCTGTTCCCACCACTCCTTCAGTTCCTTTTTCTCAGTGGTGGAGTGCATGATAACCTCATGCAGAAAGTCATCCCTAGTTCTTCTTGGACGCTTCCTAATTCTTCCCAACAGTTCTGCCACCGATAAAAAGAGGGCAGCTGTACTCCCAAGGTCTTCTCTTTGAAGTTTAATGCAACATTTTACAGTAATAATAATGTTTGCAACACAGATAACACTGTTTCAGTGCTTTAAAACACAGCCAGTACTCACACTCCTGTCACTAACTTGCTGACCACAGGCAAGCACACATGAGCCACAAGACCCCCAAAATGGTGAGTAGCTGCAGGGACAGGATAAATCACTGTTCCTGGACCCTGCTGTACACTGGTACATGGCTCTTGGACACTTGGGGAGAGACAGCACTATAGGGTGGGCCTGATAATCATTCCTGTCCCCACACTTTCAACAGGAGGTGATAATTATGGAAGATAATGCTGCTGAGGGTGAGCAGGGAATCAAGGGAGGGTCTTCTCCAAGCCTGTGGCTTCTTCCCTGGTCCCTATGTGGCTAGCCTGCATGCAGCAATGGTCCCCCACCCCCACCCACGCCCGTGACAGCACAATGGCACGGGAAAGTTATCTTTAATGGGGAAAGAAACAAAGCAGCTCTGTCAAGAAACCTGCAGGAGCAGATTGCCCGTTATCTCCATGAGAGTTTCCTGGAGATCTCTGAGAGAGATTCCCATGAAGTGAGGGAGTGTATCAACAGCCTGTTCTGCCACTCAAACTAGGCATGAGGTGGGAGACAAGCCTGCTTTCTGCAACCCTCCTGCCCTCAACAACTCGCTTCACCAATCCCCAAAATCAGATCCACTTACCAGGGACCTCTTCTCCTGTTTGCGCTTCGCCAAGATCCAACTGCTGTGACTGGCTAGGCTCCTCTGGGGTAGAAAAGAGCTCTTGTCTGCATGCATCTCTGGTCTCTGAGCTATCCTCTGCCTCTGGGGTCACCCTCCCCCTCTTCAAAGATTGCCTCCTCCTGGCTCAGTCCACTCTCGACTGGCACGTGAGCCAACGAAGTATCCACAGGGGACTATACAGTGGAGGTGAGGTTGCCACCGAGTATTGTGTCCAGCTCTTTGTAGAACCGGCAGCTTGTGGGCGCAGCACGGGAGTGGCGGTTTGCCTCCTGCATCTTGTGGTAGGCATTCTGCAGCTACTTCCCTTTGACCCTGCTCTGAAATGTGTCCTGGTCATGGCCCCTTTCTGTCATGCATCATGAAATCTGTCCATAGGTATCATAATTCCTACAGCTGGAGTGCAGCTGGGACTGCACAGCCTCCTCTCCCCAAATGCTGATGAGGTCCAGCTCAGCATTGCTCCAAGCTGGGGATCGCCTGGTGTGTGTATCAGGCTTGGCCAGCTGGAAAGATGCACTGAGACCACTGCACGCATCACTGAGCAAACAGGAAGGGGACTTTCAAATTTGCCAAGGAATGTATGGGGTCGGGCTGACGGTTGGTCACCTGAGGGCAGGGCAGTAGAGTTCAAACCGCTGACCAGAGAGGTGAGAACAGGCATTGTGAGACCCCTCCTGAAGGCCAGTCACAGCTACTCGTCACAGTGTCTACACTGGCACCACAGCGCTGTTGCCCTGGTGCAGAAAGCTCTACACCTCTCATTGAGATTTTTTTTAGAGCGTTACAACTGCACAGCTTCTGAGCACTAAGTGGCTTGGCAGTATGTACACCTTGGGAGTTACAGTACTCAAAGCTGCTTTACTGCACAGAAACTTGCCAGTGTAGATGGGGCCTATTGTATGGAGGCTGTCCCTGGCTGTCCCACTGTCTCTCTGAGCACAGTAATACACCGCTACATCTGCCAGCCACACCCCGCGCAGGGCGAAGGTGCTGTTTTCTTTATCATTGGAGATGTGCAAGGTTCCCTCTGGCTCAGGGCTGTGAGCGGTTTCACTGAATCCAGTCACTATTAATTCAGGTCCTCGGTTCAGAAACTGCTCGTACCAGAATATATTATCACTGCTGGCTGAGGGGTGAGAGCAGGTGAGGTTCAGTTTGGCTCCCTCCAGAGCTTCTGCTGAGATCGGCTGCTGGATTTTAGCTCTGCCCTGGAAGACTGGGAAAGAAAAACAGACAGAGAATTAAGTCATAGGGTATTAAATTTCTAAGGAACTTTAGGAGTAAATTCCATCTCCCTGAACCTCATCCTTCCTGGGACTGCCATGCCTCTTTAAAACAGCTAGTACATAAGAACATAAGAATGGCCATTCTGTGTCAAACCAATGGTCCATCTAGCCCAGTATCCTGTCTACCAACAGTGGCCAATGCCAGGTGTCCCAGACGGAATGAAACTAAGAGCTAATGATCAGTGATCTCTCTCCTGCCATCAGGGGGTTGGACTAGATGACCTCCTAAGGTCCCTTCCAACTCTGATATTCTATGAATCTATGAATCGATCTCCACCCTCTGACAAACAGAGGCTAGGGACACCATTCCTTACCCATCCAGGCTAGTAGCCATGAATGGACTTAACCTCCATGAATTTATCCAGTTCTCTTTTAAACCCTAAAAGAAAAGGAGTACTTGTGGCACCTTAGAGACTAACAAATTTATTAGAGCATAAGCTTTCGTGAGCTACAGCTCACTTCATCATCACTTCATCGGATGCATTTTTTACTTTTAAACCCTGTTATAGTCCTAGGCTTCACAACCTCCTTAGGCAAGGAGTTCCCCAGGTTGACTGTGCGCTGTGTGAAGAAGAACTTCCTTTTATTTGTTTTAAACCTGCTGCCCATTAATTTCATTTGGTGGCCCCTACTTCTTATATTATGGGAACAAGTAAATAACTTTTCCTTATTCACTTTCTCCACACCACTCATGATTTTATAGATCTCTATTGTATCCCCACTTAGTCTTCTCTTTTCCAAGCCGAAAAGTCCTAGCCTCTTTAATCTCTCCTTTTATGGGATCCATTCCAAACCCCTCATCATTTTAGTTGCCCTTGTCTGAACCTTTTCTAATGCCAGTATATTTTTTTTGAGATGAGGGGACCACATCTGTAAGCAGTATTCAAGATGTGGGTGTACCATGGATTTATATAAGGGCAATAAGATATTCTCCGTCTTATTCTCTATCCCTTTTTTAATGATTCCTAACATCCTGTTTGCTTTTTTGACTGCCACTGAGCACTGCATGGTCATCTTCAGAGAACTATCCACAATGACTCCAAGATCTTTCTCCTAATTAACTGTAGCTAAATTAACCCCCATCATATTGTATGTATAGCTGGGGTTATTTTTTCCAATGTGCATTACTTTACATTTATCCACATTAAATTTCATTTGCCATTTTGTTGCCCAATCACTTAGTTTTGTGAGATCTTTTTGAAGTTCTTCACAGTTTGCTTTGGTCTTAACTATCTTGAGCAGTTTAGTATCATCTGCAAACTTTGCCACCTCACTGTTTACCCCTTTCTCCAGATCATTTATAAATAAGTTGAATAGGATTGGCCTAGGACTGACCCTTGAGGAACACCACTAGTTACGCCTCTGCATTCTGAAAATTTACCATTTATTCCTACCCTTTGTTCCCTGTCTTTTAATCAGTTCTCAATCTATGAAAGGATCTAGTAGTTGGAAGAGAGAATGCAGCAGGGAAGGGGGTGGGATAGGGGTATATTGGATTAGATGGATGGATGGATGGATGGATGGATGGATATTGGAAACACGAAATCTTACTCAAAACAAGAAGCAGCACAATCGCTGATCCCCAGATTTTTTCCATCCTCCCAAAAATCTGGGTGTCTCTGCTCTTCTGCAGGGATCAGCCCCTTGTCTCTCTCTCTCCAGCCCCGAAGATAGTCACTGGGACAGAGGCTCTGTCCTTTTTTCCTACAGCTGCAAACCCAGGAGAGAGAGAGACGCATGCAGTGATGCTGGTGCTGGATTTCGGCATAGGTCCCTCCTGATGCCAACCACATAAACCCCACCCTCCTCTCTCCTTGCCAACTGCCCTTCAGCTTTGCTGCCAAGCTGCAGAATACCTCATTGTGTCCTACAGGAGAGTCTGCATGAAAAACCCAAGGGGTGAAACAGATCCATAGGTCCTCATGTCTACACGGAGCGCTCCTGCTTGTACTGCAGGGCCCTCTGCTGGGCAACGGTGGAAGTGTTCAACACAAAGCCTCCCTCCATAACTTTCTGAAAGGAAAAAAGAAAAGGAGGACTTGTGGCATCTTAGCGACTAACCAATTTATTTGAGCATAAGCTTTCATCCGATGACGTGAGCTGTAGCTCACGAAAGCTTATGCTCAAATAAATTGGTTAGTCTCTAAGGTGGCACAAGTCCTCCTTTTCTTTTTGCGAATACAGACTAACACGGCTGCTACTCTGAAACCTGTCATTTCTGAAAGGAGTTCGTCTGTGCCGCATACATAGATGATTTGCAAAAGGCGGGTGTTATCAGGCAGCCTCAGTGACGTACTTATTTACGCTGAATTCCGCTAAATCGTGGGAGACTATTCAAGCAGAATGGGATTTGCTAACTAATTAGACAATAAGTTATTTTTCCCAGTAATATTTGTGGCCAGGTGCAAGGACGGTGTTTTTAGCTATCGATCTTTCAAGATATTGTCCTTGCAGCTGGAGTGAGACGGGCTTTTTGGTTTCTCTGTGCCATGGCTTTACCTTTACTGTGATTCAGTTTTCTCTCCGAAGAGGATTTTTCTTAGACCTTTTCCAAAGTTTCAAATCTCAACTGTCGCCTAGGTAAATAGTTAGGCGCGCAGATACCTTGGTAAATTTTGCCCCATATATTTTAGTGAACTCTAATCTTCCTTGATCACCCCTCTCCCCTCCCTGTATATTTATCGTGCAGGGGCAGCCGCTGGTTGTCACAGTGTGCCTCTCAGAGCACAGTGATACACCGCTGCGTCTGCCAGCCTCGCTCTCCGTAGGACCAGGGTGCTGGACTTTCTGTCCCCAGAGATGTGCAACGCTCCCTCGGGGTTGGGGCTATCAATGGTTCCCCGGAATCCAGAAACTATAAATTCGAGTCCTCTGTTCGGGAACTGCCGGTACCAAAATATGTATTCACTGGCCGTGACTGAGGGGTGGGAGCAGGTGAGGCTCAGTTCCGCTCCCTCCAAACCTTCTGCGAAGCCCGGCTGCTGGATGTCGGCTCTGCCCGGGGCCACTAGGAGAGGAAACCAGAAAGAGAATTAATTTAGCGGGCATGAAGCGTCTTCGGGGCTCTGTGGTTCATTCGCTGTCACCAGCGCCCATCCTGTTCTTGTGGCTGTCATGGGTGTTACAAGAGCTAGGGAGAGAGGATGACGGAACACGGAGGCGAAGGGTGGATGGAGAGATAAGATTGAGAGAGAGAAAGTCGGGGTGTATGTTGGGGCAGATGGAGCTAGACGGAGAAAGAGAGAAATGGAGAAAGAGAGAGAGGTGGGGAAACGGGAACCTCACTCACTCAGCACAAAAATTAGCACAATCCCTGAGCCCGGGATCGTTCCCATCTTCACCGCGGAATAGCTGCGTCCCAGCCCCTTCTGTCTGTCTGAGCCCTGTGGGAGTCAGCAAGAGGGAGGCTCCGCCCTTTCCCCGCAGCTACAAGCCAAAGAGAGGTTTCAGAGTAGCAGCCGTGTTAGTCTGTATTCGCAAAAAGAAAAGGAGGACTTGTGGCACCTTAGAGACTAACAAATTTATTTGAGCATAAGCTTTCGTGAGCTACAGCTCACTTCATCGGATGCATTTGGTGGAAAAAACAGAGGGGAGATTTATATACACACACAGAGAACATGAAACAATGGGTTTATCATACACACTGTAAGGAGTGTGATCACTTAAGATAAGCCATCACCAGCAGCGGGGGGGGGGGGGGAGGATAGGAGGAAAACCTTTCATGGTGACAAGCAAGGTAGGCTAATTCCAGCAGTTAACAAGAATATCTGAGGAACAGTGGGGGTGGGGTGGGATGGGGGGGAGAAATAACATGGGGAAATAGTTTTACTTTGTGTAATGACTCATCCATTCCCAGTCTCTATTCAAGCCTAAATTAATTGTATCCAGTTTGCAAATTAATTCCAATTCAGCTTCAAAAACAGACTCCAACGAGAGACTGCTGGATCCATAAACCTGGAAATCCTGGATGCCTCATCATCTCAGGCATTGGCACCCTGACAGCAGGATTGTCTGTAGACTCCCTCCTATGTAGACTCCCTCCTCAGGCCCTACGTTACCAGCACTCCCAGCTATCTTCGAGACACCACTGACTTCCTAAGGAAACTACAGTCCATTGGTGATCTTCCTAAAAACACCATCCTGGCCACTATGGATGTAGAAGCCTCTACACCAACACTCCACACAAAGATGGACTACAAGCCGTCAGGAACAGTATCCTCGATACTGTCACGGCTAACCTGGTGGCTGAACTTTGTGACTTTGTCCTCACCCATAGCTATTTCACATTTGGGGACAAAGTATACCTTCAAATCAGTGGCACTGCGATGGGTACCTGCATGGCCCCACAGTATGCCAACATTTTTATGGCTGACTTAGAACAACACTTCCTCAGCTCTCGTCCCCTAATGCCCCTACTCTACTTGCGCTACATTGATGACATCTTCATCATCTGGACCCATGGAAAAGAAGCCCTTGAGGAATTCCACCAGGATTTCAACAATTTCCATCCCACCATCAACCTCAGCCTGGACCAGTCCACACAAGAGATCCACTTCCTGGACACTATGGTGCTAATAAGCGATGGTCACATAAACACCACCCTATATCGGAAACCTACTGACCGCTATTCCTACCTACATGCCTCTAGCTTTCATCCAGATCATACCACAAGATCCATTGTCTACAGCCAAGCTCTACGATATAACCGCATTTGCTCCAACCCCTCACACAGAGACAAACACCTACAAGATCTCTATCATGCATTCCTACAACTACAATACCCGCCTGCTGAAGTGAAGAAACAGATTGACAGAGCCAGAAGAGTACCCAGAAGTCACCTACTACAGGACAGGCCCAACAAAAGAAATAACAGAACGCCACTAGCCATCATCTTCAGCCCCCAACTAAAACCTCTCCAACACATCATCAAGGATCTACAACCTATCCTGAAGGACGACCCATCACTCTCACAGATCTTGGGAGACAGTCCAGTCCTTGCTTACAGACAGCCCCCCAATCTGAAGCAAATACTCACCAGCAACCACACACCACACAACAGAACCACTAACCCAGGAACCTAGCCTTGCAACAAAGCCCGTTGCCAACTCTGTCCACATATCTATTCAGGGGACACCATCATAGGGCCTAATCACATCAGCCACACTATCAGAGGCTCGTTCACCTGCACATCTACCAATGTGATATATGCCATCATGTGCCAGCAATGCCCCTCTGCCATGTACATTGGCCAAACTGGACAGTCTCTACGTAAAAGAATAAATGGACACAAATCAGACGTCAAGAATTATAACATTCAAAAAACAGTTGGAGAACACTTCAATCTCTCCGGTCACTCGATTACATACCTAAGAGTGGCTATCCTTCAACAAAAAAAGCTTCAAAAACAGACTCCAAGGAGAGACTGCTGAATTGGAATTTATTTGCAAACTGGATACAATTAACTTAGGCTTGAAAAGAGACTGGGAATGGAGGAGTCATTACACAAAGTAAAACTATTTCCCCATGTTATTTCTCCCCCCCCCCATCCCACCCCACCCCCCACTGTTCCTCAGATATTCTTGTTAACTGCTGGAATTAGCCTACCTTGCTTGTCACCATGAAAGGTTTTCCTCCTTCCCCCCCTCCCCCCCCGCTGCTGGTGATTGCTTATCTTAAGTGATCACTCTCCTTACAGTGTGTATGATAAACCCATTGTTTCATGTTCTCTGTGTGTGTATATCAATCTCCCCTCTGTTTTTTCCACCAAATGCATCCGATGAAGTGAGCTGTAGCTCACGAAAGCTTATGCTCTAATAAATTTGTTAGTCTCTAAGGTGCCACAAGTCCTCCTTTTCTTTCTGAAAAGAGAGAAAGCGATTGGTATTGTCACGTGCCCAGAGAGTCACTCCCTGCGGCAGAGTTCATTGTCAAGGGCAAGAGGCGGGCGTTGCCAGGCGGTGACCCGAAATCTTGTTACTTTTGACCGAATACTCGCTACATGGGGGCGAGGGTTGTTTTGCAGAATCTGATTTGTTACACTTTTCCCAGCAATATCTGTGGTCACTTCACAAATGCAATTAGAGTCAAGGTTTGTCTGTCTGTGCGTCCGTCTATCGACCCTGCACCACACAAACATCGAAGTCCCTGAGATTATTGTGGTTACTTTCCTGGTTTCGCCTTTAAACCTGCTTCATCTTTTTTCTGAATTGGGTTGTCTTACAATACTGCCAAAACATCCAACTTTCTCACGTTTACGGAGCAGCCAGTGCCTGTATGGTGTGGTAAGGAAGGAGAGATTAGTAGTACCTTCTTTTAAAAGACGAGACTATTTTACATGGTTTGCCTACAGGATTTAGTTGCTAATATACCACGGTGCTGGGGGACATTATAAAAATGATGATGGATGGATGGATAGATAGATGGGTATATATGGAGAAGGATGGATGGGTATGTACGGGGATGGATGCATAGATAGATGGGTATGTATGGCGCAGGATGCATGGGTATATATGGGGCAGGATGTATGGGTATATATTGAGAAGGATGGATAGATAGATGGGTATATATGAAGAAGGATGGATGGGTATGTACGGGGACGGATGCATAGATAGATGGGTATGTATGGGGCAGGATGGATGGGTATATATGGAGAAGGATGAATAGATAACTGGGTAGGATAAACCAGTGAAGGTTCCATGTGACAGGGAAACTCCCAGCATCCCCAAAAATACATTGTCGTCACTATGAGTCTGTCCTTTGCTTTAAGCTGTTTCTGGTGCAGGCCTTAGATTCGGATTTCCCAAGGAGCCTGGGGGAGTTAGGAGCCCAAATACTACTGAACTTCGTCTGTCTCTCGACTTCTTTGGAACCCACCCCAATTAAATGTTCTATTCCTCCTTTCTGGCTTCTTAGTTTGCCCTTCTCCTCTCTCTTCCAGCACCCCCTTGTCTCCCTCCCACGGACACACACTAGCACCCATCCCTGGAGTAGGGGATTTATCGTACAGGGGCTGCCCCTGGCTGTCCCACTGTGTTTCTCCGAGCACAGTAATACACCGCTGCGTCTGCCAGCCTCAGCCTACGCAGGGCGAAGGTGCTGTTTTCTTTATCCTTAGAGATGTGCAAAGTTCCCTCTGGGTCGGGGCTGTGAGCGGTTGCACTGAATCCAGTCACTATAAATTCGGGTCCTCGGTTCGGAAACTGCCGGTACCAGAATATATCATCACTGCTGGCTGAGGGGTGAGAGCAGGTGAGGTTCAATTCAGCTCCCTCCAAAGCTTCCGCTGAGACCGGCTGCTGGATCTCGGCTCTGCCTGGGGCACCTGGGAAAGAAAACCAGACAGAGAATTAAGTTAGTGGGTATTAAATGTCTAAGGAACTTTAGGGGTAAATTGCCTTTCCCCGAACACATCTTTCCTGGGACTGCCATGCCTGTTTAAAACAGCTAGGACGAGAGACTGCAGCAGGGAAAAGAGCGGGACAGGGGTGTATCGGGTTAGATGGATGGATATTGGAAACAAGAGATCTTACTCAAAACAAGAAGCAGCACAACTGGTGATCCCCAGATTTTTCCCATCCTCCCAAAACTGTGGGTGTCTCTGCTCTTCTGCAAGGATCAGCCCCTTGTCTCTCTCTCTCTCCAGCCGCGAAGACAGTCACTGGGGCAGAAGCTCGGTCCTTTTTTCCTACAGCTGCAAACCCAAGGGAGAGAAACGAATGCAATGATGATGATGATGGATGTTGGGATGGGTCACTCCTGGTGCCAATCACATAAACCTCTCTCTCAGTGTCTCTGCTTGACAACTGTCCTGTGTCTGCCAGGAGGCGGGCTCAGTGGGATGACACTCAGGAGTGCTAGACAGCACGAAAAAGTCCAAGGTGAAATAGACCCATGGGTCAGCGTGTCTACACGGATCGCTCCTGTTTGGACTGCAGCGCCCTCGACCGGGCAACTGTAGAAGTGTTCAACACAAAACCTCTCTCTCTCACACACACACACACAAACACACACACATACACACACTCTTTCCCAAGGGAGTTTGTCTCTGCAGCATACACGGAAGATTTGCAAAAGGCGGGTGTTGTCAGGTACTCCTAGTGAAGTACTAATTTACGTTGAATTCCCGCTAAATTGTGGGAGATAATTAGAGCAGAATGGGATTGATTAATTAATTAATTAGGCATTAAATTGAAGGATTTTCCAGTAATATTTGTGGGCCCCGAAGCAAGAAAAAGACAGTGTTGTACTGTCTAGTTATCGATCTTTCAAGACATTGTCCTTGCAGCTGCAGTAAGATCAGGTTTTGGGGTTTGTTTGTGCCATGGTTTTACCTTTCACTGTGCTTCAGATTTCTCTTCGAAGAGGATTTTCTTATTCCTTTACCAAAGTATCAGATCTTACCAATCGCCTACGTGCACAGACGACCAGTGATGTGATACTTTGGAAAACTTCTAAGAGAGTCCCTTTCGGAGAGAATGAAGAAGAACGATAAAGGAAAGGATAAAGCCATGGAAGTAAATAACCCCTTTCAAGACACCTGTAAGCACAATAGATAGAGGGGGTGTATGGGGATGGATAGATGGAGAAGCTATATGAGGGTAAACAGATATTATCAATCTATGTCACCATCCTTGTCTTGTATCTGTGGGGTGGCCACACAGGTTACTGGAAAAGACGATTTGCACACTGATTGGCTAGTAAAGCAGAATGTGATTTAATAATTTCCCACCACGGGGCGCGAATTCGGAATGAAATGGTAAAATTTCACTGTACAAAGAACTCCTGCCTTGTGCAAGTGGCCAGTGAAAGCGGCAGAAGGGACTCCCTTGGGGAATGTTAACAGAGACAGGTTTCAGAGTAGCAGCCGTGTTAGTCTGTATCCATAAAAAGAAAAGGAGTACTTGTGGCACCTTAGAGACTAACAAATTTATTTGAGCAGAAGCTTTCGTGAGCTACAGCTCACTTCATCGGATGCATTCAGTGGAAAATACAGTGGGGAGATTTATATACACACAGAAAGAACATGAAACAATGGGTTTTATCATACACACTGTAAGGAGAGTGATCACTTAAGATGAGCTACTACCAGCAGGAAGGGCGGAGGTGGGGGGGAAGGAAGAAAACCTTTTGTGATGGGTTTCAGAGTAGCAGCCATGTTAGTCTGTATTCGCAAAAAGAAAAGGAGTACTTGTGGCACCTTAGAGACTAACAAATTTATTTTAGCATAAGCTTTCGTGAACTACAGCTCACTTCATCAAGGTGGGCCATTTCCAGCAGTTGACAAGAACTTCTGAGGAACAGTGGGGGGTGAGGGGAGGGGAAATAACATAGGGAAATAGTTTTACTTTGTGTAATGACCCATCCACTCCCAGTCACTATTCAAGCCTAAGTTAATTGTATCCAGTTTGCAAATTAAATCCAATTCAGCAGTCTCTCGTTGGAGTCTGTTTTTGAAGCTTTTTTGTTGAAGGATAGCCACTCTCAGGTCTGTAATCGAGTGACCGGAGAGATGGAAGTGTTCTCCAACTGTTTTTTGAATGTTATCATTCTTGACGTCTGATTTGTGTCCATTTATTCTTTTACGTAGAGACCGTCCAGTTTGGCCAATGTACATGGCAGAGGGGCATTGCTGGCACATGATGGCATATATCACATTGGTAGATGCGCAGGTGAACGAGCCTCTGATAGTGTGGCTGATGTGATTAGGCCCTATGATGGTGTCCCCTGAATAAATATGTGGACAGAGTTGGCAACGGGCTTTGTTGCAAGGCTAGGTTCCTGGGTTAGTGGTTCTGTTGTGTGGTGTGTGGTTGCTGGTGAGTATTTGCTTCAGGTTGGGGGGCTGTCTGTAAGCAAGGACTGGACTGTCTCCCAAGATCTGTGAGAGTGATGGGTCATCCTTCAGGATAGGTTGTAGATCCTTGACGATGTGTTGGAGAGGTTTTAGTTGGGGGCTGAAGGTGATGGCTAGTGGCGTTCTGTTATTTCTTTTGTTGGGCCTGTCCTGTAGTAGGTGACTTCTGGGTACTCTTCTGGCTCTGTCAATCTGTTTCTTCACTTCAGCAGGTGGGTATTGTAGTTGTAAGAATGCTTGATAGAGATCTTGTAGGTGTTTGTCTCTGTGTGAGGGGTTGGAGCAAATGAGGTTGTATCATAGAGCTTGGCTGTAGACAATGGATCGTGTGGTGTGATCTGGATGAAAGCTAGAGGCATGTAGGTAGGAATAGAGGTCAGTAGGTTTCCGGTATAGGGTGGTGTTTATGTGACCATTGCGTATTAGCACTGTAGTGTCCAGGAAGTGGATCTCTTGTGTGGACTGGTCCAGGCTGAGGTTGATGGTGGGATGGAAATTGTTGAAATCCTGGTGGAATTCCTCAAGGGCTTCTTTTCCATGGGTCCAGATGATGAAGATGTCATCAATGTAGCACAAGTAGAGTAGGGGCATTAGGGGACGAGAGCTGAGGAAGCGTTGTTCTAAGTCAGCCATAAAAATGTTGGCATACTGTGGGGCCATGCGGGTACCCATCGCAGTGCCGCTGATTTGAAGGTATACATTGTCCCCAAATGTGAAATAGTTATGGGTGAGGACAAAGTCACAAAGTTCAGCCACCAGGTTAGCCGTGACAGTATCGGGGATACTGTTCCTGACGGCTTGTAGCCCATCTTTGTGTGGAATGTTGGTGTAGAGGGCTTCTACATCCATAGTGGCCAGGATGGTGTTTTTAGGAAGATCAACAGTGGATTGTAGTTTCCTCAGGAAGTCAGTGGTGTCTCGAAGATAGCTGGGAGTGCTGGTAACATAGGGCCTGAGGAGGGAGTCTACATAGCCAGACAATCCTGCTGTCAGGGTGCCAATGCCTGAGTTGATGGGGCATCCAGGATTTCCAGGTTTATGGATCTTGGGTAGCAGATAGAATACCCCAGGTCGGGGTTCCAGGGGTGTGTCTGTGCGGATTTGTTCTTGTGCTTTTTCAGGGAGTTTCTTGAGCAAATGCTGTAGTTTCTTTTGGTAACTCTCAGTGGGATCAGAAGGTAATGGCTTGTGGAAAGTGGTGTTGGAGAGCTGCCTAGCAGCCTCTTGTTCATATTCCGACCTATTCATGATGACAACAGCACCTCCTTCGTCAGCCGTTTTGATTATGATGTCAGAGTTGTTTCTGAGGCTGTGGATGGCACTGTGTTATGCATGGCTGAGGTTATGGGGCAAGTGATGCTGCTTTTCCACAATTTCAGTCCATGCACGTCGGCGGAAGCACTCTATGTAGAAGTTCAGTCTGTTGTTTCTACCTTCAACAGGAGTCCACCCAGAATCCTTCTTTTTGTAGTGTTGGTAGGAAGGTCTCTGTGGGTTAGTATGTTGTTCAGAGGTGTGCTGGAAATATTCCTTGAGTCGGAGATGTCGAAAATAGGATTCTAGGTCACCACAGAACTGTATCAGACGTTCTTGTCAACTGCTGGAAATGGCCCACCTTGATTATCACCACAAAAGGTTTTCTTCCTTCCCCCCACCCCCTCTACCTGCTGGTAATAGTTCATCTTAAGTGATCACTCTCCTTTCAGTGTGTATGATGATACCCATTGTTTCATGTTCTCTGTGTGTATATAAATCTCCCCACTGTATTTTCCACTGAATGCATCCGATAAAGTGAGCTGTAGCTCACGAAAGCTTCTGCTCAAATAAATTTGTTAGTCTCTAAGGTTCCACAAGTCCTCCTTTTCTTTTAAGAGAGACAGTTTTCTGGTTTCACCTGCTGGCAGCTCGGGCCGTCTCCCGCCAGGAGCCGCTGCAGTACAAGCAAAAATGGTCCCTATATAGATATAATGACGTTCCTTGGTCTCTGCTGCTTCGCCTGGCTTTTCAAGAAGTCGGGTTCTCCTGCCCCCGCCCCCTGCCAGACGCAGTGCAAAGAGAGACAGGCTGGGGCGGGGAGGGGAGGTGGGGTGTTTATGCTGTTACCGGACCCCTCCCAGTCACTCGCATCTCCAGCTCCAGAAGAAGCATCACTGCCTGTTATTTAGCACTCACAACTCCGGGTAGCACGCTCCGGATAACACTGCAGCTGGTGGCGTTAGGAAAAGAGCATTTCCACAGGGGCTAGGCAGAGACACCAGGGGCTGACCCTGGGGAGGAGCAGAGACACCGAGATTCTCCTGTGACAATGGTACCAATTCTAGTCTCAGCGGTTGTGCTGATTTTTGTTTCCAGTAAGATTACACATTTTCCAGTCTCTCTCAGTCCCCCCTTCTGCATTTTCCCTTCTTAGCTCTTTTAACCACTCTTAGCAGTCACAAGGAAAGGGTGGGGGTTGGCGACAGGAAGTTAACCCGTTAAAAAAACCATTAGAAGCTTTATGGCCCACTAAATTAATTCTCTGCTGCGTTGTTTCTCCTAAGCGCCCAGGGCAAAGCCGATATTCGGCAGCGGGTTTTCTCAGGAGCCTAGAGGGAGCCGAACTGAACCTCCCCTGCTCTCTCGGTTCCGTCATCAGTGAACTTATAATTTGGTACCGACAGTTCCCGAACCGAGGTCCCCAGTATATAGGCTCTGGATACGAAGGGATTTTTAATAGTATCTACCCAGAGGGAGCCTTGCTCATTCCCGCAGAGAGAAAATCCAGCACCTTGGCCCTGCGCAGGGCGAGGCTGGCAGACGCAGCGGTGGATTACTGCGCTCAGCGTGACATAGTGTGACAGCCAGGGGCTGGTCTGGGACAATAAGCTTCCCTCTCTGGAGCTGTGTGTGTGAGTGTGTGTGGTGGGAGAGGAATGTGGGTGTGCTTCCAAGGCTGGGGGTGGGAAGCAAGACAGAAAAAAGAAATCAATAAAACAATTAGGGCCAAATCTATAAAGGTCTCTGTGCGCCTAATTAAATAGTTCGGCGCACAGAGACGTTTTTGTAAATTTCGCCCTAAATGTTTTATTTCTCTCATTTTGTTCCCCCGGTCGCCCCTCTCCCCGGCATCTACTGAAGCGTGCCCCACCTTCTGCTCACACCACCCAAACACACCCACACCGGGGACTGAGATATTTATTGAAGGGGAGCAGCCCCTGGCTTTCCCACTGTGTCCCTCCGAGCACAGAAATACACCGCAGCGTCTCCCAGCCTCACACGGCGCAGGGCCAGGCTGCTGGATTCTCTGTCAACGGAGATGTGCAGGGCTCCCGCCGGCTCGAGGGTCTTAGTGGTTTCCTTGTATCCGCTAACAACAAACTCGGGTCCCGTGTTCGGGAGCTCCCGGTACCAGACTGTGCTGTCACTCGCCTTGATGGCGGGGTGGGAACAGGTGAGATTCAGCTCGGCTCCCTCCAAAGCTTGTGCGGATCTCGGCTCTGCCCGGGGCCACTAGGAGCGAAAACCAGCAAGAGAATTGATTCAGTGAGCCTGAAACTTCCGGGGGACCCTAGCAATAAATCGCCTTTCGCCAGTCCCCATCCAGTGACTGGCCCGGGTGTTTAGAAGGGCGGGGGGAGAATGCAGGGGGAAAGGAGAGAGAGGTGTGGCTGGACTGAAAGAGAGGACAAGAGGACGGAGTGTACGATAGAGAGGGTGCGTATTTGGTGAGATGCAGGGTGGGGTAGAGGAGGGGGGTGTCAGGGTGAGATCGAGGGTGGGGTAGAGAGGGTGACATGGTGAAGTGGAGGAGTGGGGTAGAGGAGACAGGATATGTCGTGGTTGGATGGCGGGGGTGTGGGGTAGAAGATGGGGTGACATGTTCAGATGGGGGTGTGGGGTAGAGGGAGGCGAAACATGCTGAGATGGAGGCAGAGATGGGGAAATCTAATTTTATTCACTGAAAACAACCACCAGCAGCACAGCCTCTAACCCCGGGGTCGCGCCACCATCCTGTCAGCCATGTGGCCGATATGTGGAAGGCCACGCTGGCCTGTGAAAGCAGCTACTGCTCTGTGTGTGAAGGGCGCTGCCCTTCTGCTCTGCCTCCAGCCCCCGGGAAAGTCAGAGAGAGAATATCCGGCCTTTCCTTTCAGCTCGCAGCAATCCAGACAGCGCGGGGGACAGCAAACCACGGGCCACGATGCCTTGTCTGTGACCCCCGGCTTCTCTCTTTCTCCCCCTCGCCCTTGGCTTAGTAACCGGCAGCAGGGACACAGGTTAACTCCCGCCGCCGCGGTGCAACCCGGCCGAACAACGAAATCTCTCCCTCCTTTACTTCCAGCGCGCGCCAGACGGTGGGGACCTGTTCACGCGGAATGAGATTTGCTGGTGACTCGGCCGATAAACCAGCTCCTCCAGCAACCTTAGTGCTGATGTTGCTGTCTCCCTCCTCTATCTATGGGTCGATTTTTCTCTTCGGGGCACCGAAGTATCCCTCCACCCCCCGGAAAAGTGCCAGGCAGTTTTCCTGTAGAGTGAACTTTCCCGTGGGGATCCCGCTGGAGTTTGTGTGTGTGTTTGTTTGACAGACTGTTTCGGAGTTATGTTAATTTTGTTTCATGCTATTCCGTATAATGTCTAAAAAAGGTGAAGCCCTGGATTGGATCAAGCCGCTGAAGCCCAGAGCTAACTGGTGACCAGAGAGACCTGATCCAAGTTCTGTGATTGCGCCGCTTCTCCCTTCCCCTCCCAGACCCCGGTGCCCGCCTTCCCGATGCTCCGCACAGACCCTGCGCGGTTTTTGCTCAGCTCCCTGCCGGTCCGTGTCACTGTGTCGCTCGCCGCGCAGTAATAGGTCGCGGAGTCGCTCACTTCGCCGGACGCTTTCCACAGGTGGAAGGATTTGAGCTTTTTATCATGGGTGGCATCGAACCCTTTTCTGATCCCTTCATCCGAGTTCTCCCGTCCCAGGTCCCTCAGGAGGAGCCGGGGGTGCTGGCTGGGGAACTGCACGTACCAGAAGACGGCATACACTGCGGCATCATCATAGCTACAATTGAGGCGCAAACCTTCCCCCTCGGACACAGTCATGGGGCCTTGCGTCTGCATCACCGACACTCCAGTGGCCCCTTCTGGAGGGGAAAAAATAAATCCTCGTTGGCATGAAGGATATGACAGCTGAGATTTTTTCAAAGCCACCCAAGGGATTCTGGCGCACCGTGCGTAGATTCAAGTCAGGCGACTTTGAAAATGTTCAGACGCTCACTGAATGTAGGGGATTTAGGACCGTAAAAGGAAAGAGAGAGAGGGAAGGAGAGATTGAGCGAGAGAGGTGCTGCCATGGGAAGGATGCATAGATGGATGGATAGTGGAAAGAGATGTGGGGAGACAGAGAAAAGAGTGAGATTATTTTAGCTGAGAATTATTGTATATTTGAAGGACGAGATCGGGGGAGAGCCATTCAGAAATGAACTAGGAAATCCAACTCACTGAATACTAAAGTCATCGCAACCAGCGAGAACTGGATTGTTAACATCCTCTCGGGGTCCTCGTCTGCCGGGAGCTTTCTTGCTCCTCTCTGACCAGCCCCACGAGTTGTTCGATTTCTCCTTTTCTTGCAGCTGCAAACCAACGCTGGCTCTCCTGAGGGCCGGAGATTTAAAAGCAGGGAAGCCGTGTTTCCGCTGGAGCTGGGGTGGTGAGCGTCTCCCTCTGCCAATTTACCCCCTCCCCATTTCTGTTTGGTCGTAGCTGCCTTCAGGATTTCCTCGCCGCCTTTGCGAGGAGGCAGGTGTCCTCACGAATGAAAAGCCAGGGGGGTGAAATAGCTCCGTGTGTCATCATGTCTATACAGGGGACAGTCCAGCTGGTACCGCACTGCCCTCTTCCGTTCAACTCGGCGAACTACAGAGAGAGATACAGGGGAGCTGAAAAATTGCATTACTATAATTACAGGTTTCAGAGTTTCATAGTAGCAGCCGTGTTAGTCTGTATCCGATGAAGTGAGCTGTAGCTCACGAAAGCTTATGCTCTAATAAATTTGTTAGTCTCTAAGGTGCCACAAGTACTGAGGTTTCAGAGTAGCAGCCGTATTAGTCTGTATCCGCAAAAAGAAAAGGAGGAGTGCCTTGTGGCACCTTAGAGACTAACAAATTTATTTGAGTATAAGCTTTCGTGAGCTACAGCTCACTACAGTTCATACTTCATCACTGCATCTAGCTCACGACAGCTTATGCTCAAATACATTTGTCTCTAAAGTGACGCAAGTCCTCCTTTTCTTATTACTGTAATTATTTCAGAAGATCATTTCCAAGAGTGGGAGGGTTTCTTTGAGGTTGCTATAAAACGGGCTAATATAATTCATTGGGAATTATGTTTTTTTAAAATTCAGTTTCTTCAGGAATAGGCATTTATCCTCCTATAACATGTCTTTTAAAAATAATTCTGTCTCTGTATTGGAGGGGTTTATCTTGTTTCTGCTCACCACCGCAGTATGGGAATGTCTTCCACACGTTATTGATAGCAGCACCAAAGTCCTTAGCGGGCTTCAGAGCGTCTCTGGCTTTTGCCAGGTTAAGTGTAACAGTTCTGCTTGGAGGGTTAGAGTTTTTGATTGTATTAATTTACTTTCTGTTTGTTTCATTTTCATTTGTTGTAGTGAAGTTGATAATGAGTAATAATAATATAATAGTAGAAGAAGAATTTTGGGTGGATGGGTGGTGGGGCTGGATAGAAGAGGGTCACTCTTGCATTACTCTTAAAGGCCCTTTTTGAGAGCCATAAACAGAATAAAGGTGAAACTGGGCCCTCGCTCACATCAGTGTACTAGCTCCAGAGTCACTCATGCAGTAACAGAGCTACTCTGGAATTACATCATTGAAGGTGGAACTACACTCTTGGAGATTTGGGGTACAAGTTTCAAAAGTGCCTTCATGACTTAAAGGCTTAAAGTACCATTTTCCAAAGAGATGTTGGACCAAATTTTTAAAGATGTCATTGTAAACTGTGTGAAACCTTGTTAAGCCCTGAGTAAAAACCTTGTTCAAATTGATATGTGAAACTGTCCTTCACTTAAGGTAGTTGTAAGAAATGTTTACAGGGGCTCACACCTAAAACAAAGTCTAATAGGGTCTGCTCAAGTTTGGAGTGGGGTTCCAATGAGTATTGGACTTTTCAGCTTGGAAAAGAGATGATTAAGGGGGATATGATAGAGGTCTATAAAATCATGACTGGTGTAGAGAAAATAGATGAGGAAATGCTATTTACTCCTTCTCATAATACAAGAACTGAAATTAATAGGCAGCAGGTTTAAAACAAACAAAAGGAAGTCTTGCTTCACACAATGCACAGTCAATCCATGGAACTCTTTGCCAGAGGAGGTTGTGAAGGCCAAAACTATAACAGGGTTCAAAAAAAATAGATAAATTCATGGAGGATAGGTCCATCAATGGCTATTAGCCAGGATGGGCAGGTATGGTGTCCCTAGTCTCTGTTTGTCAGAAGCTGGCAATGGGCAACAGGGAATGGATCACTTGATTCCCTGTTCTGCTCATTCCCTTTGGGGCATCTGGCACTGGCCACTGTCAGAAGACAGGATACTGAGCTAGATGGACCTTTTGGTCTGACCTAGTCTGGACATTCTTATGTTCTTACCAAGCCTGCAAATCCTGCGCCTTGGCAGGGGGTTAGATTAGATGGCCCCTGCTAACCCTGTGAGACTAATTTCTCCTCCCAACAGGTACATCCACAAGGCCCCAGACTTTGTCCAGATGCTCTAGTCAAAACAGTATTTGGGAGCCTAAAGACTCAGACTTGGATGCCTCATGGGATTTCCAAATGCAGCTAGCCCCTAACTTTCAGGGAAGCCAGTGGGAGCTGGGGGGCTTTTGAAAATTCTACTGAGCACCTGCTGGTTCTTTGGACACCTAAGTACCTCTGCAAATCTAGCTCCAGGTGCCTCTCTGTATCTTTAGGTCCCTAAATACCTTTGAAAATCTGACCCTTCATAGAATCATAAAATTGTGGGACTGGAAGGGACCTCAAGAGGTCATCTAGTCCAGTGCCCTACACTCATGGCAAGATTAAGCATTATCTAGACTATCCCTGACAGGTGTTTGTCTAACCTGCTCTCAAAAATCTTCAATGATGCAGATTCCACAACCTCCCTAGGCAATTTATTCCAGAGATTAACCACCCTGACAGTTAGGAAGTTTTTCCAAATGTCCAACCTAAACCTCCTTTGCTGCAATTTAAGTCCATTGCTTCTTGTCCTATTCTCAGAGGTTAAGGAGAATAATTTTTCTCCCTCCTCCTTGTAACAACCTTTTAGGTACTTGAAAACCGTTATCATGTCCCCTCTCAGCCTTCTCTTTTTCAAACTAAACAACACCCCCCCCCCTTTTTTTTTCAATCTTCCCTCATAGGTCATATTTTCTAGATCTTTAATCACTTTTTGTTGCTCTTCTCTAGACGTTTCATTGGAAGACAATAGCAATTAGGGTTCTAAGTGTCTGAGACTTTGGATACAGTCATGAACTTCTCCATGGTGTTTTCAAAAGCTGAGAATTTCAAAAGAGCCTAAGGGAGCTGGGCACTTATTTCTCCCTGGGGTTCCATGGATCGATTCTCCAGCCCCTTTGAGGATCCCAGGTTGTAAATGGATTGTCTGTGTGAGCTCCATGCCAAGGACTCCTAGGGCTTCTCTACACTATCAAGTTTTGTCGATGAAACTAATGTTGACATGAAAAAATCAACAAAAGCAAAGGCGCCAAAGCGATTCTACATTTGCTCCCTGTGTCAACAGATCATGTCCACATTCGGGGCACCATTGTCAGAGAGAGAGGATCCTGCACTTCTCTCCTATGTGCTGTTAACCGTAGTGAGGACATCGCTCATGGCAGCACAGTTACTCGTTAAGTTAATGACAGAGGACAACATGCAGGCACCCGAGTGATATGGACGGCAGCAACTTAAACCAGTGCTTTTGGCATTCACAGAGCAGCTGCATACGGTAGACCATCGCTTTTGGGGCTAGGGAAACAAGCCCTGATTGGTGGGATCGCTTTGTCATGCAGGTGTGGGATGAAGACCAGTGGGTACAGAACTTTAGGATGCATAAAGCAACCTTCCTGGAGCTACATGCTGAGCTGTCCCCTGACCGGCGGCGCAAGGACACCAGACTGAGAGCTGCCCTTTCAGTAGAGAAGCGTGTTGCAATCACTTTGTAGAAGCTGGTGAATTCAAACAGCTACCGGTCAGTTGCAAATCAATTTGGAGTGGGAAAGTCCACTGTTGGGGCTGTCTTACTTCAAGTGTACAGGGCAATAAATCATATCCAGCTATGGAGGACCATGACTCTGGGAAATGTGCATGAAATAGTGGATGGTATTCCAGAGATGGGTTTCCCTAACTGTGGCGGGTCGATTGAGGGCACACAAATTCCAATTTTAGCGCCAGACCACCTTGCCTCAGAATATATCAAGAGGAAGGGATACTTCTCCATGGTGTTGCAGGTGTTTGTGGATCACCTTGGGCATTTCACAGACATCAGTGAAGGCTGGTTTGGAAAGGTGCATGACGCACGCATCTTTAGGAACAGTGGTCTGTACAGAAAGCTGCAGGTGGGGACTTCCTTTCCAGACCACAAGATGAAAGTGGGGGATGTGTAAATTCCCATCGTAATACTGGGAGTCCTGCCTTCCCCCTTACAGCCCTGGCTCATGAAACCTTACACAGGGCACCTGGACAGCAGCAAGGAGAGTTTTAACAACAGGCTGAGCAGATGCCGCATGGTAGTCGAATGTGCCTTTGGCCATTTGAAAGCTCGCTGGAGGTGTCTCAATGGCAGGCTAGACCTTACCGAGGATAATATTCCCGTGGTCATAGCTGCGGGCTGCACTTTGCATAATCTGTGTGAATCTAAGGGTGAAAGGTTTGCTTGGGTGTGGAGCACTGAGGCAGAGCACTTGGCTGCACAGTTTGAACAGCCAGATGCTAGGGCTGTCAGAGGAGCCCAGAGGGCTGCTATTAACATCAGAGAGGCTTTGAGGAACCACTTTGACAATGAGGGGCACTAACACATGTCTGCTTTGGCGTTGCTTCCCTGGTGCATCCATGAACAATTTTGGAGCCCAAGATCCATGCAACAAAATGCTTTAGAAGCCTGCTCCCGAGAATGAACTGATTGCTATCAGCTTTTGTAGAACACAGAATAAAAATGCTGTACCATTAAAAACCTTAGCCGTTATTTATTGTTAAAAAGGGTAAAACCTCCCAAGTGTGTGTAGCTCCAGCTATCATTGTCCAAGCTGTGAGAGGAGGTGGAGTGATGGGGAAATCCAGGAGGGCTGTGGAGTGAAGAGGAATGTGTGGGCACAGAGGGGGGTGGGGTTGGCAAAGACTTGTGGATGTGCACGTGCTGCCGTGGAGGTTGACCATGGATCTGCTCAGTCTGCAGCTGTATTAAAAACTTGAGCAGCTCTGTCTGATCCTCCATCACTTTTATCATCTGCTGAGTTGCTTCTACACAGTGATTGCAACACGCTTCTCTACTGAAAGGGCAGCTCTCAGTCTGGTGTCCTTGCACCGCAGGTCAGGGGACAGCTCATAACTTCATGAGCTCCTTAACTTCATAAAAACTCAAGAAATGTGCCATTGAGAGGCTAGGTGGCCAAATGTCACTGAAATTCAACAAGACATGGGTTCCTAACTCACTTTGGTTCCTTTGAAAATCCCAGGCTAAATCCATTCATGTCTGTCTGGTGCTTAGGTACTGCAGGGGTTGGGTCAGGGGGTGGGATAGGACAAAAGTGCTTTTAAAATATTTTCAAAGGAGCCCAAGGGAATTAGGTGCTCAGCTCCCTGTGGATTTCAAGGGAAATTGGGCTACAAACTCCCTCAGAAATCTTTGACCATTCCAGCCTAAAACTGCCTGCATTGGGTATTTCTCTGGCAATATTATCACAGTGTCTACCCACCTCACAATCATCACTTTATTGGTCCAGACAACACCTGTGTGAGGTGGGAAAGTTACATCCATTTTATAGCTGGGGATCTGAGGAACAGAAGGGCAGATTTTTAAAGGGCTTTAAGTACCTGGCTGGATTTTTCACAAGTGCCACGGTGCCAAACACCCTTTGAAATCAATGGCTGTTAGGGGTCCTGAGTGTGTTTGAAAACCCCAGTGGGCCACCCTTTAAAAACGTGGCCCTGAGTGATTTGCTGAAAGCCACCCAGAATGTCTGTGATGGAGGAAGGATTCAAACCCAGTCCTTGGCTAACATGATAGCCACTGGAAATGACAAGGTTGCAGCAGATAAACAAATGTGTTTGTGTGTCTGTGTGTGTGTGTCTGTGTGTGTGTGAGAGAGAGAGAGAGAGTTTGTTGTGTGCAAGACTTTGAGAGAGTGCATTTATGTTTGATCTGCATGTGTGAGTGAGTTTGGGATGTGTGTGAGTGTGTGTTTGTCACTTTATGGTGTGTAAGTGAGAGAATTTGAAGGTTGTGTATGAGTGATTGTGTGCGTGTTTGATGTATGTAAGAACAAATTTGGTATATATGTTATTCTGAGAGTGTGTGACTTGTTTGTGCATGTGAATTGTGAGTTCACTTATGTAGAAATGTGTGTGTGTATATGAGAGACAAAGAAGAAAGAGAGTAACTTTGTGAGTGTGTGTGACAGAAATTTTGTGTCTGTGTCTGTGAAACACATAAGTAGTTGTGTGTCTAAATGACATTTCAATGTCCAGGCTGAAATAAGGATGTGCCTTTATATTTGGTAGTAAAACAGTGGTGAAAACTCCTGCAGAAAGTTTCATTAATTCTTGCAGCTGTCAAAGTGAAACGCAATGGCCACCAGATGGCAGCATGTGACCACAAGTCTGTTTGTTTGCTTTCAGAACAAGGTTTGCCTCATTTTTATTACATTTTCTTTTCAGATCAACCCAGCAGGGCCTGAGGGATTTCTGTTACTTCGCTCTTTGTTTTAGGTGATGGGGAACCATCTACTTTCAATGCAGTTTGTAGTTCCTGTGATTTGAACATGCAGGCTGAGAGTTTGAAACTAGCCTAAGAGAAAAAGATGCCTGATTCCCTTTAAAATGAATGCAAATTGAGCATCCACATTTCCAAAGCAGCCTAAGGGAATTAGATGCCCAAATACTTTTGAATTTCAATGGAAGTTAATCCTCTAGGCCTTTTTGAAAATACCAGCCTCAGTATAAATCTGGGGAGCTCTCTTTAGGAATAACTGAGCTCCTCTGACCATACCATGAAGCTTGCCCCTGTGCAGAGCCTAAGTGTCAGTTAAGTTGAGAAGTGAGGGTTAAGTGTCCCTTGGGTTAAATGTCAACCCAGGATGGAATTTCAGCTAGGGTTTTCAAAGGAGCCTAGGGGAATTAAATGCCCAGCAACCATTGGTTTTGAATAGATGGGGGTTTCTAACTTCACAAGGAACCCATCCCAGACTTCCTGCCAGCCCACAGTGAGATATTAATAGATTGATTGATGGATAGATTCTAAAGTGAGAAGAGACCTTTGTGATAATCTAGTTTTACCTCCTGCTTTAACACAGGCCAGAGAAGGATACTCAGGGATACCCGCACCCACATCTTGTGGCTGATCTAGAGGAAAGACACTCAGTCTTGATTTAAAGACTTCAAATGATGAAGAATCCACCGTGTCCCTGGGTCAGTTGTTTCAGTGTTTAATTACCCTCACTGTTAAAAATGTGCACTTTCTTTCTAGTCTAAATTTGTCTCTCTCCAGCTTCCAGCCATGGAATCTTATTCTGTTTTTGTATTGTTCCATCTCCTCTTTGTGGCAAATTTCTGAGTACCATTGTGGTGCCGCCTTTTCCCAGAAATCAGGAAGAGGTTTTCATCTCCAGGAACCCAGCTGTGGCAGGTCTCACCCCACTACATAGCCTTCCCACCACTCCCACACCCCTTTCCTGTCCGTGCTCGCCTCCTAACTTCACCTGCAGGAGTCAGTTTCTTACAGTAGCGGAGAGGTGTCAGGTTTTTATTCGGGGCTCCCTATGAATTTCAACAGAGTATCTCTACTGAAAGCACAGAAGTACATGGCTGCGTTCCCCAACTCCAGAGCTGTGATTCTCAAATCGACAGAGCGTCTGGACTTCTCCAAATTAATAAAGAATCTCTCCCCGGCCTCATTCCTCTTTGTTCCTCCAGAATGTTGCCAAGAAAGGAAAAGAAGGCTTTCCCCAGGGGGCTGTTTGTACCAATACAAATAATAATTGCTAGCAGCAGTTTCATAAATGCAGTCAAGGGAAATGAACTCTTGCTCCACCCCTGACACTGAAGGCTGGGTCTGAGTTACAGCATCTTCCATGCTGGAGCCTGGGACAAGGAGAGGGGAAAAGAGAGGTTAGTCAGAGGATGCTGTCACTGAGTGGAGTTCTTTGTTCAAGGAGTTTTTAAGGATCTGCAGGGATTTCATGGAATCACAGAAATGTCTGGCTGACCTCAAGAGGTCGTGCAGTCCTTCCCCGTGGCCATGAGACCACCCCCGACAGGTGTTTGTCTAACATGATCTTCAAACCTCCAACGATGGGGATTCCACAGCCTCCCTACTTAATCTGTCTGGAGCTCAACTCTCCTTATGGTTAGAAAGGTTTTCCTAACATCTAATCTATATCTCTCTTCCTGCAAACTAAACCACTTACTTCTTGTCCTGCCATCTGTGGACATGGAAAACAACAGATCACCGTCCTCCTTATTTAGACTCCCAGAATCCACTGAAATTCAATTCCAGTGGTATTTGGGCACCTAAATCCCAGCCTGAGAGCATCCCTTATTGTAGAAGAGGAGGGGGAAGGAAGAGGAAGAGGAGGAGGAGGAGGAGTAAGATCTGTTTAATCTCTCGGCGCCAGTAATGAAGGGGGAGGCAGGTGGAGAATCTTTCAGAAATGGGATTTGGAATCTTACTCACTGAAAAGCCAAATCAGCACAATGGCTGAGCCCGGGATTGTGACCATCGCCCCAGCATCTCGGCTCTTCTGCAGGGCACTGCCACTTTTCTCTCCAGCCAGCCTGGGAGAGAGTCACCCAGGTGACAGCTCTTCTTCTCCACCTGCAGCCCTGGACTGAGGGAGGAGAGAGAGCCCTTGTCTGAATGGTGAAGGTTAGACGTCAGGTAGTGATGTCACAGCTGGAGTGAGTGAGTCCTGGGGCCAAGCATGAACCTCCCCTCCCCTCCCCTCAATACCTGCCCTGCCGCTGAGCCCATCGGTGCTGGAACTAGGGGTGCTGGGGAGAGCTGGGGTTGCTGCACCTCCCGGCTAGAAGTAACCCCATCAGATCCAGGGTTTACAATTTGGTTCAATGGTTCTCAACACCCCACTGTACACATTGTTCCAGCGCCCCTGGCTGAGCCCCCCACATGCCTCACCACGTATGAGGGGCTGGCAGGAGAACTAGACTATGGGAAACCAGAGGCTGGAATACGCTGGTGCACCCTGTCTATGGAGAGCAACGCTGCCTGAGCTGTGGCACCTTCTGGAGGACACTAGCCCAAACCGCAGCGAGACCCAGGGCCAGCAGAAAACTGACCCATCATCTCTTTCCCAAGAGTGCTGTGCTTCCCCAAAGTGGGGGACGTTTTTCCCTTTGCTGCCAGTGGATTTTTCCATTGCCACAAATGGTGGATGATGCCATGTGGTCCAGAGAAGGGACTTTTCCCTGTAAAATTCCATTTCCAAAAGAAAAATTCCCCTCCAGGATTAACCCGTTGTTTTTAATTTTTGTGGCCATAGGTTTTAAGGAGTGTTAAGTAGCAAAGAACAACACTAGGGACTCTTGGCCCTACATCTGGTTATGTCAGTGTACATCCACAGTGATGCCAATAAAGTCACTGTATTTGATAAGCAGTGTGGTCTGGTGGATAGCTGGCTGGAATGGGGTTCAGGGCTGCTAGGTTCTATCCCCAGCTGTGTGACCTTGAGAAACCCCCATCCCTACTTTCAGCCTTTCTCTCTCTTGCCCATAGAGCTTGTGGGCTCTTTCGGGGCAGAGACTTTCTCCGTTTTTATGTATAGCAGCTGGGGATTTGACCCCTTGACTCTAGCTAAGCTATGATTCATTCACACCAGCTGGGGATCTCTGCACCTGCATCTCCTCCACCAAGCTGCATTGCAGAGAATGAGGGTTTTTACACTAATTCCATCTTGGGTCGTTGTGCCTCCACACCACACAAGTAGGGGCCTGAGTTCTGCAGCTGGTAGTCTGAGCTCTGCCGAGAGCTGCTTTTCAAATCCTCCAGGTGCTCACCCATGAACCACTCATCAGTGACTGTCTCCCTAGCATTGACAGTCACCAGGCAGCCAGCCCTCTCCAGGGAAGCTGCTGGTACCATCGGAAGGTTTGGTAAGCACTGGTGTACGTCCAGGTCACAGTGGAGATGTCTCCTTCCCAAGCAACCCATGACTCGGGTCCCTAAACCAACAAGGCCTCACAGCAGGAGACTGCAGGGAAATATAATGATAGCATTAGAACGATGTATGTAAGAGTGTTACAGTACCTGTTTAACATAATGTCTGTCTGTCTGCCAGGAGGTGGGATTGGGCAACAGGGGATCAGAATCACTTGCTGATTATCTGTTCAATTCAGTCCCTCTGCGACACCTGGCATTGGCTGCTGTCAGAAGACAGGATACTGGGCTAGATGAACCTTTGGTCTGACCTAGTATGGCTATTCTTATGTCTCTCTCCCAATCTATCTGTGTATCTTTCTTCCTTCTGTTGCCTCTCTCTAATTTCTTAATTCTCCTATCTACCCACGTCCATCTGTCCTTCCTTCTGCATCATCTATCCATACATCTATCTGTTGTAAAATGCACACTTTCCATCTCTCTCTCTCTCTTTCTCTTGATGCTCTTCTGAAGTCTTGAGAAAAGGAAGTAAAAAATGCCAATAAATGTTCCAAATCACTACAAATAATGAAATAGAACAGTGACACATCCAATTAGCATCCCCCTCTCTCTTTATGTGTGCAGTAACTCCTAATCATCCTAAACCCTGAATCAAATGCTGCTTCAGCCATTTCCGGTTCAACATCCCACAAGTGAAGTAGCTGGGTTGGAGGAGGCCAGAGTTTTCTGAGCAGAAACTTACTGCAGAAGTGAAGAAAGACCCAAAGGCATTTTCGGCCTCATGACTCTGAATTGAGTGGTGTTAATTTATTGACACCTGAGACATTCAAAGCACTGAGATACACTGGCTCCCTGTCTCATCTCTGCTTGAGTTTTTGCACCTCAGGCTCATCACATGACACATAAACCAGGTTGAGGTTCCATATCTGCCTCTGCTTGTGAGGCACCAAGTTGAACTGCCTTCTTGCAGCTCTGCAACCCCACCCATAAGGACTATTCCAGCGGCCACATCCAATAGTGTGGGAGTAAATTTGATGTGTGTAAGTTTGACTGTATGAGTGAATTCTGTGTGGGTAAGTGGTGTGTAGTTGTGTTCAGAATATACTGGATTATATGTAAAATTTACAGGTCAAATGTCCAGGTTGATATGAGGATTTATGCGGATATTTGACATCTATCTAGTAGAACAGTGGTGGAAAACTGCAGAACAATTTTATGCAAATTTTCTGTAGATGTGAGCATTGGATGAAAAGGCCTTTAGGTGGCAGCACTTCATTATGAACTTGCTATTTCCTTCCAGACAAGGACAGGTCACACTTTTATTAAATGTTATATACAAATAAACACACGGGGTCTTCAAAGAGTTCTATTATTTCACTTTTGTTTTTGGGTTATGGGAACCCTTCTACTTTCAATCCATTTTATATTTCCCTGTGATTTGAAAATGTAGGCTGTAACTGTGAAGACTGCCTAAAGTTAGGCAGGGTAAATAATCCCTAAAATTAATAGGGATTGGGCATTCAGGATAGGATTCCAAAGCAGACTAAGAGAGTTAGCTGCCTAAATCTCTTTTAATTTCAATGGGATTTGATCATCCTTTGAAAATTCCAGTATCAGTATAATTCTGGGAGCTATTTTTTTCAGTTATGCCTAAACTCTTCTTACGATACAGTGGTGTTTGCCCCAATTCAGAGGGGCCAGCACAGATTAAATCCATGCACTGGGGGCTGAAGTAAGACTTAAGTGGTGCATAGGCCTTTTTGCTGATCAACGGAACAATTTCAGCTGTGATTTTCAAAGGATCCATTGGGAGTTAGGCACTTAAATCCCCCTTGAGTTTCAATAGAATGTGGATGCCTAACACCATGAGGAGCTTGTGACAGTTCCAGCCTTCACAAACAGGGATTTATTCATCAGGTTCATGGATTTGTAAAGAAAGGACCATTATGATCATGTGATCTGCTCCCCTGTATCACACAGGCCAGAGAATTTCAGCCACGGCTCCCTATGGCTGAGCTATAGTATGTCTTTTAGAAAGAGAAATCCAGTCTGGGTTTGAATCATCCAAGTGATGAAGAACCCACCACCTCATTAGATAAGTTAGTTCAATGGGTAACTGAAACATTCACTCTTGAAAATTTTCACCTTATTTCTAGCCTGCATTTGTCCCGCCTCAGTTTCCAAACATTGGATCTCATTCTGACTTTCTCATGCTTGATTAAAGACTCCTCTGCTTCCAGAAATCTTCCCCAATAATGGTCCTTCTGGTCCTTGGGTCACATTCTGCTTTGTCTTCTTCCAGCTCTCCCCTTTGTGGTGAATTTCTGAGCACAACTGTGATGCAGATTCCCAGAAATCAGTTAGAGGTTTTCATCTCCAGGAACCCAGCTGCAGCAGTTCCCTTTCCCCCTACATACACACACACACACACACCCCTTTCCTGTCAGTGGTCTCCTTCTAACTTTGCATGTAGGAGTCAGTTTCTCAGGGAAGGAGAAAGCTGTAGGGTTTTTGTGCAGGGCTCCCTGTTAATCACATCACCGTGTGTCTCTATTGAAAGCATAGAAGTACATGGCTGAGTCCCTCAGCTCCAAAGCCATGATCCTCAAACTGATGGAGCTTTCGGATTTCTTGAAGTCCACAGAGAATTTCTCCCCAACCTCATTCTTCTTTAATCAGTCAGAATATTCCCAAAGTAGGAAAACAAGCTTTTCTGCTCCATGTTGTTTGTACCAATACAAAGAATAGTAGCTAGCGTCCATTTCATAAGCACAGTCCAAGGTCACAGACCCACTCTCCACGCCTGAGACCGCCGGCTGGGTCTGCGTTACAGCATCTTCCATGCTGGAGCCTGTTACAAAGAGGGGGTGAGGGAGAGGTAGAATGTTGCCACTGAATTGATTTATGGAGCGCAACCCTCATTGATTATCCTAATGATGATAATAATCTTCTTCTTCATAGTCATCTTGGATCAAGCACTGACACTTAGTTTCTTTGCACAGCATCTACCTCTAGGTGGAAATCATTGGCTGTTGCAGCTGAATAATTATTGGTACATATTTATTAATTATTAAATATTATTATATAGTATTATTATTTTATTACTAGTCCAACACCACAATCAGTTTTACTCACATTCCCAGGGATTTCCACTGGAACTTTTTACCCATAGGAAGAATAGCCCAAGGACTGGGCAGCATCCTAAGGGAGTTAGGCACCTAAATATCATATTATTTGGGCATCTAATTCTCATAAGATGTTCTGAAAATCACTTCCTCTTTTCCTGGCTCTGTCACTGTCTTCCTTTGCCACATTGTCTGTACAATGAGACCGAATCTGGCCATGGCTTTATCAGCCACCACCGTATAAATTTGAACTAAGAGGTCCATTTCGTAGTGGGCTGGGGGAACCCGACTTCCTTAACCTCCCTGGAGAAAGCTTGTCTCAGTAGCTTGCCCAAGGTCACGCAGAGTTATGAAAGATTGTATTGAAAGATGCCCAGGCGGATATAAAAAAAATCCCGTGGGTGGAGGGACAGATACATCTATAGCCCGAGAGCTGGGAATGGGAGATACAGAGCGGGAACTGACCCCCTGGGTTCACGAGACCTACCCCATCCCTTAACCACCAGACCAGCCTCCCGCTCCCCAGGGCTGTAAATCCTTTCCCCCAGCTCTGAGGCTACTCCCACAACGCCCGGCGCCTCCCCCCCCCCCCCAGGGCCCCGCAGCCCCCTCCCAGGTCACACCCAGAGTTATTGTACAGGCTGCGCTGCCCCTTGTGTCACTGTGTCTCCACGGCGCAGAGGTAGCGGGCGGCGTCCCCCAGCTGGCAGCCGCGGATGTGCAGGGAGCTCCGCTTCTGCCCCGGATCGTGATCCGCAGTGAAATTCGGTTCTTCTGTCTCGCTCCCCTTGCCGAACAGCATCAGCAGGAAAACGGGCCGCTCCCCGGGAGCCTGCCGGTACCAGTGTAAACTATTGATGGTTTCCGAGTAAGTGCAGGTCACGGTGCCATTCTGCCCCTCCGAGACATCCAGCCATTCCGGGCTCTGCTCCACAGAGAGCTGCCCGCTGGCCACTGGGAATAACGGAGACAAGGGGGAACCAAGTCAGACGCTGCCCCGAGCCACCTGCCCCTTGGAACCGCGGAGTGGGGTGGGAAGAGAGACAGGCTGCGGGGGAACAGACTGACCGATCTCTCCATTTCACTCCCGTCTTCCCCACCACACAGTCAATGAAATCCAGCCCCAGCTCCCTGCTAGTAACCAGGGGTTCTGTCTCCCCAGCCCTTACCCCACAGGTGCATTAGCTGGATCACCCAGGACAGCCCCCGCGGCCTCCCCATCCCTGCGCTCACTGACAGCCCAGGGCGCGGGGACGCTGCTGGGGTCTCCCTGGGGCTGGCACGTGTGTTGGGGTCTCCTGTGCTGGAGGGATCGGACTCGTTCTTCTCCCCCCTCGTGTGCCCAGCCAATCAGCGACCAGCCCCTTCTCCCCCATCACAGCCGTGCGACACTCGCTGCACAGCACTCCTTCGCTCGGGGCCCTTCACCGCGTGACAGCTGCCCCCTTGTGGCCAAGTGCATAAGCGGGTGCAGAAATATTTGGTTCTTTTCAAAGGGAAGTCAGGCGCCCAACTCCCATTGACCTCTACCAGTACTGGGTGTCCAAATCCCCTAGACAACCTCCATGAAGAAATTACTCCTCTCAATTATCAAACTAAAGATGTAGGGAGAGATTAGTACCTAGGGGATTCAGGAGCACAAGTCCCATTAATAATACTGTCCAATTGATTCTTATTCATTGAGTTTAAGTCCACAAGAGTACTTTAGTCTGGCCTCCTGTATAGCTATATCACAGGCCATTAAATTTCATAAGGTTACCCATGTATTGAGCCAAAAACTTGTGTTTGCCTAAAGTATCTTCAAAGGATCACAGTATCATAGAGGGGCTGGAATGGACCTCAATAATTCATCTAGTTCTCCCCCTGTGCTGAGGCAGGACTGAGTAAACCTAGACCATCCCTGACAGGTGTTCGTCCAATCTGTCCTTATAACCCTCCAGTGATGGGGATTCCACAATCTCCCTGGAAAGACTATTCCAGACCTTAACTACCCTTTATACTTGGAAAGGTTTTCCTAATATGCAACCTAAATCTCCCTGCCTGCAGATTTAGCTGATCACTTCTTGTTCCAACTTCCAGGGACATGGACAACAATGATCATAGTCCTCTCTATAACAGTCCCTAACATATTTGAAGACTGTCAAATCCATCCTCATCCCCCTCAGTCTTCTTTTCTTAAGACTAACCAGATCCTTTTTTTAAAAAATTCCTCATAGATCAGGTTTTCTAAACTTTTATCATTTTTGCTGCTTTCATCTGGACTTGCTCCAGTTGGTCTACATCTTTCTAAAAATGCAGCACCCAGAACTGGACACAGGACTCCAGCTGAGGCCTCACCAGTGCCAACTAAAATAGGACAATAACCTCCTGTGTCTTACATATGACACTGCTGCTAATACATCATAGGACTGGAAGGGACCTCTAGAGGGCATCTAGTCCGGTCCCCTGCACTCATGGCAGGACTATTATAGAACACATGGGGAAATCAAATCAGTATCTTAGAAGTTTGTACACTGATTCAAGAAGTATGGGGAATAAGCAGAAAGAATGTGAAATGCTATTAATAAACAGAACTATGACATAGTTGGCATCACATTTGGTGCAATAATACACATGACTGAATATTGGTATAGAAGGATACAGTTTGTTCAGGAAGGACAGGCAGGGAAGAAAGGGAGGAGCTGTTGCCTTATATATCAAAAATGTACACACTTGGACTGAGGTTGAGATGGAAACAGGAGACAGACTTGCTGAAAGTCTCTGGGTAATGATAAAAGCAGTAAAAAGCAAGGGTGATGTCACGGTAGGGGTCTACTACAGACCACCTGAACAGGAGAAGAGGTGGATGAGGCTTTGTTCAAAAAACTAAAAAATCATCCAAAGCACCAGACTTGGTGGTGATGGGGGACTTCAACTCCCCAGACACCTGTTGGGAAGAATCGTATCAGCCTTTTTTCATAACTGCATCCTGTTATTGGCTCATATTCAATTTTTGATCCTCTATAAACCCCCAGTTCTTTTTCAGCATTACACCCACCTAGCTAGATATTACCCATTTTGTAGTTGTGCTTTTGATTTTTTCCCCTTCCTAAGTGAAGTACTTTGCACTGGTCTTTATTGACTTTCATCTTGTTGATTTCAGACCAGTCTCTAATTTGTTAAGGTCATTTTAAATTCTAATCCTGTCCTCCAAAGTGTTTTCAAACCCTTGGTGTCATCTGCAAATTTTATAAGCATATTCTCCATTCCATTATCCAAGTCATTAATGAAATATTTAATATTACTGGACGCAGGCCTGACCCTTGTGGGACCCCACTAGATATGCCCTCCCAGTCTGACAAAGAACTACTATTTTGAGTACGGTCTATCAACCAGTTTTGCACCCACCTTATAATAGTTTCAAGTAGACAATGGTTCCCTAGTTTGCTTATAAGAATGACATGTGGGATTGTCTCAAATGCCTTACTAAAATCAAGGTATATCATGTTTCTTGACTTTAGCAAAGCTTTTGACACGGTCTCCCACAGCATTCTTGTCAGCAAGTTAAGGAAGTATGGGCTGGATGAATGCACTATAAGGTGGGTAGAAAGCTGGCTAGATTGTCGGGCTCAACGGGTAGTGATCAATGGCTCCATGTCTAGTTGGCAGCCGGTGTCAAGTGGAGTGCCCCAGGGGTCGGTCCTGGGGCCCGTTTTGTTCAATATCTTCATAAATGATCTGGAGGATGGTGTGGATTGCACTCTCAGCAAATTTGCGGATGATACTAAACTGGGAGGAGTGGTAGATACGCTGGAGGGGAGGGATAGGATACAGAAGGACCTAGACAAATTGGAGGATTGGGCCAAAAGAAATCTAATGAGGTTCAATAAGGATAAATGCAGGGTCCTGCACTTAGGATGGAAGAATCCAATGCACCGTTACAGACTAGGGACCGAATGGCTCGGCAGCAGTTCTGCGGAAAAGGACCTAGGGGTGACAGTGGACGAGAAGCTGGATATGAGTCAGCAGTGTGCCCTTGTTGCCAAGAAGGCCAATGGCATTTTGGGTTGTATAAGTAGGGGCATAGCGAGCAGATCGAGGGATGTGATCGTTCCCCTCTATTCGACACTGGTGAGGCCTCATCTGGAGTACTGTGTCCAGTTTTGGGCCCCACACTACAGGAAGGATGTGGATAAATTGGAAAGAGTACAACGAAGGGCAACGAAAATGATTAGGGGTCTAGAGCACATGACTTATGAGGAGAGGCTGAGGGAGCTGGGATTGTTTAGTCTGCAGAAGAGAAGAATGAGGGGGGATTTGATAGCTGCTTTCAACTACCTGAAAGGGGGTTTCAAAGAGGATGGCTCTAGACTGTTCTCAATGGTAGCAGATGACAGAACGAGGAGTAATGGTCTCAAGTTGCAATGGGGGAGGTTTAGATTGGATATTAGGAAAAACTTTTTCACTAAGAGGGTGGTGAAACACTGGAATGCGTTACCTAGGGAGGTGGTAGAATCTCCTTCCTTAGAGGTTTTTAAGGTCAGGCTTGACAAAGCCCTGGCTAGGATGATTTAACTGGGACTTGGTCCTGCTTTGAGCAGGGGGTTGGACTAGATGACCTTCTGGGGTCCCTTCCAACCCTGATATTCTATGATTCTATGATTCTATGATTCTATGATTCTATGTCTACAACTTCTCCCTATCCACTACACCAGTAACCCTGTCAAAGAAAGCAGCCAATCTTGGTTTTTAGAATCAAGAGATAAAGGTTTTTTTTTAATGCTTAATTTGAATTTGGCTGGCTTCAGCTTCCAGATATATTGGTTCTTGTTGTGCCTTTCTCCACTAGATTAAACAGGCCATTTAGAACCAGGAATGTTCTCCCCAGGAAGGTATTTATATACCATGAACAAGTCATCACTTGATCTTTTTGATTAAACTCAACAGATTGAGCTGATTGACATTGCCTCTCACTGTTAGGCATTTTCTCCAACTTTTGAATAATGTTTTGTGGCTCTTTTCAGCACCATCTCCAGTTTTTCAACATCCTTTTAAAATGTGGATATCAGAACTGTCCATTGTATTCCAGCATTGGTGTCATCAGTGCAGTATACAGAAGTTAAATCACTTCTACTTTTACTCACTACTCACTCCCCTGTCTATACATCCAAGGACCACATTAGCCCTCTTTTGCCACAGCTTTGCACTGGGAGCTCAGGTTCAGTTCCTTGCTACTCCATGTCACAAATTCCTCATGGGACTTCAGGAAGTTTCTGCATCGTTTCCTGTTTCATGTCACACAAAGCTCTGCTTGGAGGAGGTTGTGTCGGTTTGTCTTTATTTAAGGGGAAAGCAGGGATGGCTACAACTGTGAATGTCTTTCTCATTATCACAGGAAAGTTGAGTCAAATGGGAAGCTTTTTCCTGAATTCCCTAATAAATATACTTTATGATCCTCTAGTCTGATCTCCTGCATAACACAGGCCATCTAGTGCGAAGGGTAACATCCAGGTGAGGCTACAGAGCAGCAGCTGCTAAATTTGCAAGCCCCCTTGTTAATAAATGTGGCTAGAGCCCAGCTGCAGAGTTTTTGCATAGCCTGGGAACTGCCCTGTGTCACTGTGTCTCCACTGCACAGAAGTAGCTGGCTGCATCTCCGAGCATGGAGTTGCTGATATGCAGGTAGCTCAGCTTCTTGTCTGGAAAGCGCTGTGCTGTGAAATTCCCACCCTGTGCAGTGTTCTCATCCTGATACAACATCAGGATGAAGGCAGGGCTCTGCCCTGGGGGCTGTCTGAACCAATGCAAACTGGACAGGACCGGAGCCTGGTATCAGCAGGTGATCCTGCTGCTCTGCCCTTCCAAAGTGGCCACAGACGTGTCCTGATGCACCTCCACTTGGCAGCTCCCAACTGTGTATGAAAGAGAAAATAAATCCAAGATGTTACAAGAAACCATGGATCATCTCATGTTATTGATTATGAACCACCTCCGAGCTGGTGTCAATCAGCCATAGCTCCATTGCCAGGTCAATAGGCCAGGTCCCCAGCTGGTGAAAATCAGACATAGCTCCAATGAAAACTTGCACCATTACTTAGAGCTGACAACGTTTCCTTTATAGTAAATAATAGCATTTATTCTATCACACTCAGTGTCTGGTTTCACTGGTGCCTCCCGGGCTCATGGCGTACATAGCTGTTCTCATTGCTGGTAGCAATCTGCTGTGGCTCAGCAGAGAAACTGGCCAAAGAGGTTCTGAGACTCAATGATCCCTCCACAGAAAGTTCAAGACTTCAAACAAAGATCTGTGAAGGCTTTACTTCCCAATCTTCCTGAGATCAGAGAAAAGCCCAGGGTGCAATCTATCCACTGCTTCTGCACTTAGGATGACATTTTAAAAAGCACCTAGGTAATTTATCATCCTAAAGCCCATTGACTATTAGAGGCTTAGGTTGCTAAGGGGCAGGTTTTTAAAGGTATTTAGGCAGCTAAAGAAGCAGATCAGCATTGAGTGGGATTTTCAAAATCATGTAGGAACCTTATTAACAGGAGTTAGTCACCTAAGTACATTTGAAAATCCCACTAGGCACCTATCTCCTTCTGTAGGCACCAAAATACCTTTACAAACATGCTCCTAAGCCCTTTCTGAAAAGGGGATCCTAACCCACTTAGGCACTTTTGGAAAATGTAGTCTTTGGTTCTTCTGCTGGGATTTTCAAAGGACCCCAAGGAGTTAGGTGCACAACTCTCACTGAATTTCAGTGGGGTTTGGGTTCCTAACCCCCTTAGGCACCTTTGGAAATACCAGTCCATAGTTTTTTGCACAGGCTGGGGTGCCCTTTGTGCCACTGTGCCTCCACTGCATAGAGGGAGGTGGCTGCCTCTTGCAGCTGCACCTCAGAAATGTTCAGGTAGCTGTGCTTCTTTGTGGTATGGAGCTCAGCTCTGAGATTCAGCCCCCACATGGCATGCTCATCCTTGTACGAAATCCCCAGGAGGGCAGGGCTTACCCCAGGGCCTGGGGTACCACTGCACATTTCTCTCCATGCCGGAGTAACTGCAGGTCAGGCTGGAGTCCTGTCCTTCAGAGCCACTCAGGGACAGAGAAAGAAGTGGTTCAGGACTATTTAGAAAAGCTGGATGAGCACAAGTCCATGCGGATGCGCGGCATCCGAGGGTGCTAAAGGAGTTGGTGGATGTGATTGCAGAGCCATTGACCATTATCTCTGAAAACTCATGGTGATTGGGGGAGGTCCCGGATGACTGGAAAAAGGCTAATGAGGTGTCCATCTTTAAAAAACGGAAGAAGAAGGATCCAGGAAACTACAGGCCTGTCAGCCTCACCTCATCCCCTGGAAAAATCATTGAGCAGGTCCTCAAGGAATGAATTTTGAAGCACTTAGAGGAGAGGAAAGTGCTCAGGAACAGTCAGCATGGATTTACCAAGGGCACATCAAGCCTGAGTAACCTAATTGCCTTCTATGATGAGATAACTGGCTCTGTGGATGAGGGGAAAGCAGTGGACGTGTTATTCCTTGACTTTAGCAAAGCTTTTGATATGGTCTCCCACAGTATTCTTGCCAGCAAGTTAAAGAAGTTTGGGCTGGATGAATGGACTATAAGGTGGATAGAAATCTGGCTAGATTGTCAGGCTCATGGGTAATGATCAATGGTTCCATGTCTAGTTGGCAGCTGGTATCAAGCAGAGTGCCCCAAAGGTCGGTCCTGGGGCTGGTTTTGTTCAATATCTTCATTAATGATCTGGAGGATGGTGTGGATTGCACCCTCAGCAAATTTGCAGATGACTCTAAACTGGGAGGAGTGGAGGTTAGGTTTCAGAGTAGCAGCCGTGTTAGTCTGTATTCGTAAAAAGAAAAGGAATACTTGTGGCACCTTAGAGACTAACAAATTTATTTGAGCATAAGCTTTCATGAGCTACAGCTCACTTCATCGGCTGCATCACCAAATGCATCCGATGAAGTGAGCTGTAGCTCACGAAAGCTTATGCTGGAGGTTAGGAATAGGATACAGACAAATTAGAGGACTGAGCCAAAAGAAATCGGATAAGGTTCAACAAGGACAAGTGCAGAGTCCTGCAGTTAGGACAGAAGAATCCCATGCACTGCTACAGACTAGGGACTGAGTGGCTAGGCAGCAGTTCTGCAGAAAAGGACCTAGGGTTCACAGTGGACGAGAAGCTGGATATGAGTCAACAATGTGCCCTTGTTGCCAAGAAGGCTAATGGCATTTTGGGCTGTATAAGTAGGATCATTGCCAGCAGATCAAGGGACATGATCATTCCACTCTATTTGGCATTGGTGAGGCCTCATCTGGAGTTTTGGGCCCCACACGACAAGAAGGATGTGGAAAAATTGGAAAGCATCCAGCGGAGGACAACAAAAATTATTAGCAAAAAAGAAAAGGAGTACTTGTGGCACCTTAGAGATTAACAAATTTATCTGAGCACAAGCTTTTGTGAGCTACAGCTCACTTCATCGGATGCATTCAGTGGATGCATCCAATGAAGTGAGCTGTAGCTCATGAAAGCTTATGTTCAAATAAATTTGTTAGTCTCTAAGGTGCCACAAGTACTCTTTTTCTTTTTGCGAATACAGATTAACATGGCTGCTACTCTGAAAAATTATTAGGGGTCTGGAGCACATGATTTATGAGGAGAGGCTGACGGAACTGGCATTATTTAGTCTGCAGGAGAGAAGAATGAGGTGGGATTTGTTAGCTGCTTTCAAGTACCTGAAAGGGGGTTCCAAAGAGGATAGATCTAGACTGTTCTCAATGGTGGCAGATGACAGAACAAAGAATAATGGTCTCAAGTTAAAGAGGGGGAGGTTTACGTTGGATATTAGGAAAAACTTTTTCACTAGGAGGATGGTGAAGCACTGGAATGGGTTACGTAGGGAGGTGGTGGAATCTCCTTTCTTAGAGATTTTTAAGGCCTTGCTTGACAGAGCCCTGGCTGGGATGATTTAGTTGGGGATTGGTCTTGCTTTGAGCAGGGGGCTGGACTATATGACCTCCTGAGGTCCCTTCCAACTCTGATATTCTATGATTTTATGACAGAGGGCTCTGTGCCACATTAACCTGGCAACTTACACCTAGTGGGAAAGGGAATTTAGATTTATAAACAGAATGATCATTGAATCAGGTCCCTCCATCATCCCTAAATCCCAGGAGAACAGACGAATGCATCATTTTCACATTGTTCTGGCAGTCATCACCTCCCCTGGGTTAAGATTCACAAAAGTGACTCTTGATTCTTGGGTGCCCAGCATAAGACACCGTAAAGAGTCTAATTACCAGAGGCAGTGTCCCCAGCCAACCAGAAAAGAGCTACAGGAATGATTTGAGGTGACTTTAAGACTCTGATCCCAAGAATGACGTGTGCATGGGATTTCAGTGTGATCTGTAGTCTAGGCTAATTAGCCTGTAAGGTCTTTGGGACAGGGAATCTCTTGTCCCATGTTTGGGCAGCACCTTGCTCAATGGGCTCTTGGTTCATGACTCGGGCTCCCAGGTACTAGAGTAATACAAAAACAACAAGGAATCCTTGTAGCACTTTAGAAACTAACAAATTTATTTGGGCATAAGCTTTCATGGGCTAAAACCCACTTCATCAGATGCATGGAGTGCACCATACAGTAGGGAGTTATAAATACACAGCATATGAAAAGATGAGAGTTGCCTTACCGAGTGGGGGGTCAGTGCTAATGACGCAATTCAATTTAAGTTGAAAGTAGGCAATTCTCAACAATTGACAAGGAGTGGAAATCACTTTTATAGTGTTAATGAGGCCAATGTAAACAAGGTGGCCCATTTCAAACAGTTGACAAGAAAGTGTGAGTATTTAGCAAGGGGAAATTAGTTTTTGTAAAAACAACAGGTAGTACTTGTGGCACCTTAGAGACTAACAAATTGATTTAGTTTCTGTAGTGACCTATCCACTCCAAGTCTCTATTCAAGCCTAATTTGATGGTGCCAGTTTGCAAATTAATTCCAGTTCTGCAGTTTCTCACTGGAGTCTGTTTTTGAAGTTTTTTTGTTGAAGAACTGCCACTTTTAAATCTCAAGTATCAGAGGGGTAGCCGTGTTTGTCTGGATCTGTAAAACCAGCAAAGAGTCCTGTGGCACCTTGGAGCATAAGTTTTCTTGGGTGAATACATGCATCTGAAGAAGTGGGTATTCACCCACAAAAGTTTATGCTCCTATACGTCTGTTAGTCTATAAGGTGCCACAGGACGCTTTGCCACTTTTAAATCTGTTATTGAGTGACCAGGGAGATTGAAGTGTTCTCCAACTGGTTTTTGAATGTTCAGCTCAGGAACATCAGTTATAGGGCAATGCTCTAGTTTGTGATTACAAGAATGATTTAAGCCATTCTTGTAATAATTCTTAAAAGGTAACTTTATCACAGTCTCTCTGCATCTATCTGGGAAGGAGATTTATGAGTAGATGGCTCTTTAATCTACCGGACAAATGCATGTAAGACCCAAAGGCAGGAGCTGAAGCTAGAGAAATTCAGGCTAGAGATAAGGTGCCAGCTCTGTAATGGTGATTAGCCATTGGAGCAACTTTTTAAGGAAGTGGGTGGATTCTCCAGCTTGGAGTCTTTAAATCAAGACTGGATGTCTTTCTCCAGCTCCACACAGAGCATGGGCTCAATGCAGGAATCACTGGTGACATTGTCTGGGGTGCAGGGAGTTAGACTAAATGATCACAATATTCCCTTCTGCCTTAAAATCTATGAAACTGAGGCACCCAGAATCACTCGTCACTTCTGAGAATCTCGGCTCCCGTTATTATCAAAGGGTTTAAAAAGCGGCAGGACTTACAGTAAAGATGCATGACCAGGATCACTAGTAAGGCCCCAGGACACCTCTGCCTTGTGCTGCCCCTCATTTCTGTGACCCATGACCTAGAAGGGTTCCTGACCCCTCATGTATTTATCACCTGCAGGCTTCTCCGTCCTCTCCTGGAGCTTTTTAAATCTACTTGCATTTCTCCTGCTGGAGAGGCAAGACACGTCCGCTCTTGCCCTATCAGCAGCAAGGCCCTTCCCTCCCAGACAAAATACAGACTCACTGCAGAGACCTATGCAATTACCTTCCTCTCCAATGCACGTCTTTCAAGGCGCAACACTGCCCCCAGCAGTTAAAGTTTTTGTACAGAAGGGTGGCACTTTGTTTCACTGTGTCTCCACAGCACAGAAATAGCCAGCTGAGTCGGTGACCTGAGAACCGTCGATGCGTAGATGGCTCTGTCTTTACCTTTTCAAGAGCTCGGCTATAAAATCTGACCCCTGGGTAACATTCCCATCCTCATGCAGGCTCAGCAGCAAGGCAGGACTTTCCCCAGGCAACTGTCTGTACCACTGTACGTAGGACACTGAGCCGGAGTAGCTGCAGATCAGAATGGAGATCTCCCCTTCAGATCTGCTCAGGGATGGAGGACTCTTTATTTTGGCAGCTCACCCCTGGAGACAAAGGCAAATGGAGAAGCAACAGATGAGCTTGTTCGGTTCTGATCAGCCCCTCATCTTCCCCAGCGATTGCTCCTTATCGCTGTTTCTTCTTCAGCCAAAATAAATCAGAATCTCTTAATATTCTGGACAATGGTGTAAACCTGTGTGGCTCCATCAAAATCAGCGCACTCCCTGATAAGCACCAACTGAGTGCCTACTCTGTTCTTGTGATATTCAGCCCAGCATCTCCTGGAGAATAGAGAGGCCTCTTGGGTCATCAGGGACTAGAACTGCTCTGGGGAACTGAGGCACCGAGAGACAAAGGAGGGGGTTTTCAAAGGAGCCAGGCACTCAACGCATATTGCAGTTTCAAAGGGATTTGGGCACCTGACCCTGTTGGCCTCCTTCCAAAATCCTAGCCTAAGTCACTTGCCTAAGGCCACAAAGTCTGTGGCAGAGCCGGGAAATGAGTTCACATCTCCTGAGCCCACTCTAATGGCTAAAGCACCAGACCTTCCTCATCCCCACATTATTATTATCTCAGTACTGGAGTAACTCAGTGCAACTCTGTGGCCTGTTCATTGCCCAGGAGGTCAGACTAGATCCTTACCGGCATTAAACTCTATGAATTATTATTATAGCACTTGGAGACCCAGGCAAGATCAGAGCCCCTTGGGCCAGGTGCTGTAGAGACACAGAATACAAGACAATTCCTGTCCCCCAGAGTTTAACAGACAAAACCTCCACAAACATACAACGGAACTGAACTGAGCTGGGGGGTGGGGCATTGTGCCGGATGCTGCAGAGACCCCCAGGAACTGAGATCCCTGTTATACCGGGCACTGCACAGACACAGGGTGGAAAAGCCCCCACCCTAATGAGCTCACAGTCTAAACAGACAAACTCCCCCTAGACTTACAGTAGAACTGAATGGACAGTATCACTGACAAGGATGTCAGCTGCCTTTCCATTGCTGCTCCGGGTTACCCTCAGCGTACTGAGGCCAGGGGATGGTGCTTTTCCCTGCCTCCAGGACAGAGATGCAAAATCTGTCTGCAGCCCTCTTTGCTGGAGGGATCAGACACATTAATGAGCCCAGCCAATCAGGGACAAGCCCCTAGTCTCACTAAAATACAACCATGCCCTGGAATAAGCCTTTGGCATCCGATGAAGTGAGCTGTAGCTCACGAAAGCTTATGCTCAAATAAATGTGTTAGTCTCTAAGGTGCCACAAGTCCTCCTGTTGCCTCTGGTGTCTTGGGGGAACAGCTGCCCTCTGCGGGCAAAGAGACCAGAGTCGGGAGCAACTTTATTAACCTCAATCTCCTTCCTCTTCGTTAGAAATGCTGCCCCGTGCTGGCCAGACACACACATGGAAGTGAATCCCCCTGTGCTTGTCACTGTTGGTATGTTTTGTGACTGTGTTAAATAGTTCCCCTTCCCCTGGGTTTAATGCTCTGACTTGCCTCCCCCTGGACAAAGGGGTGGTCCCCAGAGCTGGGCTTCATGGGAACGGGCAGTGCCAGCTATGCACAAACACTCTGCCGCTGTCTCAGCCTTGTGCTGTAGGGGCGCAGCCTGTGGCAATCGGAGATCAGCCTCGGTTTAATCCTCAGTGTCTAATGCTCCCCCAAGAAAGGGGGCTATTTTGTGCCATTGGTGTATCTTGTGTATCTCCATTTCTGCTTCTTACGCCTGTCTGTCCGTCCCTCTCCCTGTCGATGTATTTGTAAACCCACCCAACTCTTTTTTCTTTTCTCCCTGTTCATTTGTTTTTATATTTTATCTTTTAATTTCCTTCCTCCCTACAACCTCCAGGCTCCTTAGATCAGTGGTTCTCAACCAGGGGTACATGTATCCCGGAGGGTACACAGAGATCTTCCAGGGGATACATCAACTCATCTAGAGATTTGCCTAGTTTTACAACAGCCTATAGAAAAAGCACTTGCGAAGTCAGTACATACTAAAATTTCATACAGATAATGACTTGTTTATACTGCTCTATATACTATGCACTGAAATGTAATTAGAGTTGTTATATTTCAATTGATTTATTTTATTTTTATATGGTACACATGAGAAAGTCAACAATTGTTCAGTAACAGTGTGGCTGGGGCACGTCTGTATTTTTAGGTCTGATTTTGTAAACAAGTAGTTTTTAAGTGAGGTGAAACTTGGGGGTACCCAGACAAATCCGACTCCTGAAAGGAGAACACTAGTCTGGAAAGATTGAGAGCCACTCCCTTGGGGGTCTTTCCCTAGGAGGTATTCCCCAAGTGCATTTCCTCCTCAGCCTCTCTGTCTCAGCTCTCGACCTGTGCGGTGGGGATCCTTGCACTTCCCTGTCTCACCAGGGTGATGGGGGGCTGACCGTGTTAAGGAAGGTGAAGCACGCTCAGAGATGCACTATGTAAGAAGTAGGTGGTGGTGTTGTACCGCTTGCCAGCCTGACAGTTACCCCTCCAGCTGGGGAGTTTTTGCACAGGCTGCCAGTGCTCCAGTGTCACTGTGTCTCCACGGCGCAGAAGTAGGTGGCTGCATCTCCCAGCTGTGAATCTCTGATGTGCAGGGAGCTCAGCTGCTGCCCCTTGTCGAGCTCCGCGGTGAGGTTGGGCTCCTTGGTTTGTTTCCCATCGGACACCAGAATCAGCAGGGAGACAGGCTGGCCTCCGGGAAGCTGCCTGAACCACCACAAACTCCATAAATTGCTCGTTGTGTAGTGGCAAGTGATGCTGCCGTTCTGCCCTTCCCGAGTGACCGCAGACAGGTTCTGGTGCACCTCGGCCTGGCAGCTCCCCCCTGCGGGCAGAAGGCAAAAGACACACCCCATAGATGACAGGGCACCTCTGTCCAGTTCACACACTGGGCGGATGCAAAGCCCGGTGGAGTTTCTCTTCATTTCCAGGGGCTTTGCATCTGGCCCACGACTGCTCTTTTCCCAGATTGCTGTATTCCTAGATTGCTCTCATCTAGGGTTAGGGGTTGGGGTTAGGGTTAGCCCTAGTTTATTGCTGGCTGCAAGATTCCCAAACGCACAATAAAAGAGATAGCCCCTGCCCCAAAGAGTTTACAGATTAAATAGCCAAGCAAAGAGTGAGAGGGGAAACTGAGGCACACAAAAGGGAAGGAACTCCAGCAGGCCAGGGCTGGGAATTGAACCCAGGAGTCCTGTCCTTATCCACTCCATTAGAGAGAACGGTGGCTGGCTTGCAAACCGAAGGGGAGACCCAGGGAATTTGTCCTTGTGCTTTTAAATCCACCATCAAGTGCAGCATCTTCTGTAGCGTTTCCTGCCCCCAGACTTACAGGGAATGTTCACCAGCAGTAGCAGCAGGCGTGAGAACAGCCAGGGTCTCTCCATTGTCCCTCAGCAAAGAAGCTTTATAGCCGGGTGTTCCCCGTTCAGTACAAAAGGTTCCACCCCCTCACAGGTAGATTTACTTCTCCCCCTGGGGCAAATTTTCCAGCTCCTTCTCCTGAACTAGGAGCCTCTTTGGTACCCGCAGCAACTACGGGGTAGCCTAAGACAGCCAGGAAATGAGTCCCAGGGAGTCACTTTGTAGAACTGCTCTGAGCAAGTGGGTGTTGTGAGTGGGCGGGGTTGTGACTGGATGTTGTGGGTGTAGTGACTGGAATAGCTAGCTCAAGTTCCTGCTGCAAGTCGGTCTAGGCATCCATTTAGCCGCCCTGCCCGCTGCTTTGTCCAGCCCTCCCTCTTGCTGCAATGTCTGTCTATGCCGACACTCATCTCGTGGTATGTGAGGGCTGAGAGTAAAATCATTCCCCGCACTGGCCCGAGGGATCTACAAGTCTTTGCACGCATATACCCACCTCCCTGACAGGCTGCCCTGGATTTTGTCCTCGAAGCACACTAGTACAAGTACACAGCCGAGGGCCCAGGCTGGCTGCTGGGGAAGCTGAGCGAGCTGCACCGGTTGGTGGTTTCCAAGGACCTCGTGAAGGAATCTCCCTGTCCCCAGCCACCTGTGATCCTTAATATCATGAACTTCAGGGAACCGCCTGGGACCTGCTGGCAGCAAGGGATGCTTCACTCTCCCTGCCGGTAACTGCAGCTGAGCTGTGCGGACTGACCACCGCTGGAGACGGTAGATTTCTCTTGAAAGACGGCGTATGGGCCGCGGGCCCCTGAGAGGAAAATGGGGCGAGGGAGGCCAAAGGAGGTCAGGCCCAGGGAGAGGCGGATGTTTGACTGGAAGTCCCCTTACAGTGGAGGGCTAGAGATGAGCCGCCATGAGACAGACGGAGTTTTACAAACTGCGCGTGTCTCTGTTGTACTCAGTAGAGCTGACCACACAGAGATGGGATTGGCTTAAACACAGTTATAAAATACCGAGCTCTTAAATCCTGCATGAGTGTGAGAGGGAAGGTGTGTTAGTGTGTGTGTGAGAGAGAGAATAACAAAGCACAGAGAACTGAAGGCTGTAATACCTCGCAGCAGTGCAATGAGCAGAAGGAAGTTCATGGGTGCTGTGGTGTCTGTCAGACCTTGCAATGAAAGGCAGGACTGGGTCCCTTTGCCTAGAGATCTATGTCTGACACAGGACATTCTCTGGGTGTAGGCTGCATTCTGGGGGCCAGTCTGTTTATCTAGGAGTGTGCTGTGTTGTTGAAGCTATGTGGGTCCCACGCTATTGGAGGGACAAGATGGGTGAGGTCATATCTTTTATTGGACCAACTTCTGTTGGTGAGAGAGAGGCGCTTCACAGTGGAGGAAGAGCTCTGTGTAGCTGGAAAACTTGTCTCCCCAATAGAAGTTGGTCCAATCGAGGATATTATCATCTAGGATCGTGCATGGATCTCTTTGCCTCTGAGATGAAGTGTGTGTGTGTGTGTGTGTGAGTGTGACGGAGTGTATGCGTAGATATTAATATTTCTGATTGTGTGTGAAGGGAGAATATATATCAGAGAGTGTGCCTGTGTGTGGGTGATTTCAGTGTGTAGGTTTCTGGCTGTGTGTTAGAATCTGTCTATTTGTGTGTCTGAGTCTAGGAGAGAGTAAGAGAGTGCGTGTGGTATGTGAGAATTCTTATGTGAGTGTGTATGTCTGTGCAAGTGTGTGTGTGTGTGTGTGTGTGTGTGTGTGTGTGTGAGAGAGAGAGAGAGAGAGAGAGATTACTTGTGTTATTTTGTCCTATGTGTGACTCTATGTGAGAATGTCTGTGTGCATGTTACCAGTCTGAAAGTGTCTGACCTGAATAACAGGGAAAATCACACTGGAATTACTGAGTTACCATATTGTCTCCCCAGACAATGCTTCCCCATCTGCTAGTGTTGTGGGGCAAGGAAGCTATTTTTGATATAAAACCACCCGATCCAGGCAATTGGGGAAGGCGAAAAGGTGAAAATGTGACTGTCTATAATTTTCCAGGTGTTTCTTCAAGGTTCTTCGTTAAATTACTGACTTCTCTCCCCTTTATTCTGTTCACATAGCTTCTGTTCGGGTCCATTCCAATGTATTCTCTTCTGTTCCATTCTGTTCTTATTACCTCTCACCTACTCTGTTCTACTTTCCTTTCTTCTCTTCTGTGCTCATAACCTCTGTTCTATTTTAACTTCTTTTTATCTCCTCTTTTCGGTCCTTGTGGCCTGCCCCACCCAGGGTTTTGTGACGGGCTGCCTGTGTTCACCTAGCACTGTGCTCCAGCGCGCACAGATACACAGCGGCGTCTTGCAGGCGGCTGCTGTTCAGGTACAAGAAGCTGCTTTTGGTTTTGGTGTCCAGGCTCATGGTGAAATTCTCTCGGGTGTCTCTGCCGCTAGAGGACAGGGAGGCCACGAACCGCGGCTGGCCCCCCTGGAGCTGGCGGTACCAGTGCACGCTGTACTCGGTGCCCGTGTAGGAGCAGTTGAGCTGGATGGGTTCTCCTTCATGGGCAGGGGCTTGGGACGGGTCCTGGGTCACCGTGTATTGGGCCAACGCACCTGGGGGGAGGAGGTTGGTTTTAGTCCAGGTTTTCTTGCTCAGCAAAATACATGCATCTCTGTGTAGACAAGGAAGAAAACAAGCAAACGAAAATCTACTCTTCTGCCTGTCCATCTGCCCATCCTTCCACTGTCCGTCTGTCCATCCATCCACCTTCCCTCTGCGCTGTCTGCCTATCCATCCATCCACCCTTCCCTCTTGCTGTCTGGCCGTCCGTCCACCCTTCCCTCCCACTGTCCTTCTGTCCTTCCATCCACCTTTCCTCTGTGCTGTCTCTCCCGACTCCATCTGTTTCTCTCTCACTCTGCACCATCTGTCCATCCTCCCCTCTGCACTGTCGGTCTGTCTACCCACAGGCGCCTATCCCCATGGTATCGGAGTGCCTTTCTTTCAGAAAAGCCATTCTCCAGCAGCCTGGAAATCCCAACCCGTGGCGCTGTGCTCAGAGCAGAGCCTTGAATACCTGAAGCCAGCACCAGCAGCAAAGCGGCCAGGCTCATTGTCAGGGACTCAGCTGCAGAATGAAGTGGCTGCAGCTGAACCTGGATGAGGTGAAGCTGTGACACCGCTCGGCCTCCAGGGGTGGCCTTCAGGCTGGAAGGAAATCGATACATTTACCCTGTTCAAGTAGGTGGGGGAGGGAAAGGGTTTTCCTTCTGAATGCCCTGGGCCTGATCCTCCACCGGTGCAGATTAATTGGGTTCCATCAGAGTCATTGGGCCGGTTCCCCAGCTGGAGCAAACTGACCATAGTTCCACTGGAGACCATGGGCAGATCCGTAGCTGATGTAAATCACTGGAGGTGCATTTAAATCCGGGGCAGCTGGTCCCGTTTCTGACGGTTAAGGCTCTGTCCCTATAATTCATGGATTTCCCTCTCTGTTGTGCTCTCCTGGGTTAAGCAATATTTATGTAGCACGCACACACCAACAACAAGGAAGCAAAAAAATGGTGAAAAGCCACTGGCCGAAGAGGGTAACAAGGCGAAGCGCCAGCCACTATCAGGCACCGAAAATTGTATCGGGGATTTTTTTAAAAAAAGATGAGGGGAAGCGAATGAAAACAGGATGTCAATGAAAAGCGGATTGATGCCGCTGAGGGTGGGTGGGGCGGAATAGCCACTGGGGGGCAGCAGAGGGCACGGCCCATGGGGAAGGGGCCTGGTTTTACCCTCGGCTGGATCCCGAGAATGGCCGGGCCGATCCGTTTGGCCTGGTGTCCCGTCTCCAAAACAGGCTGGTGCCGCACTGAGATTATTGCACCAAGCGCCTAGAGGCCTCCCTAGGCAGCGTGATAGGTGCTTTAAAAACAGATCGCCACAAAAGCTCCCTGCCCCTAAGAGATGACCTGGGCAGCAGGGAAAGGCAGACCAGGGGATGGGAGGGAAACATGCACAGAGAGTAGAAAGGACTTGCCCAAGTTCATATAGCAGCTCAGTGGTAGAGACGGGTAGTCACCCTTAGGCTGTAGGTTCTTTAGGGAAGAGACTGGGCTGGCGGACAGTGCTTCTACACCCCTAGGGCAGGGGTAGGCTTTAGGGTTATGGTGAGAGTGAACTGTCAGGTTGTAGCATTCGCATTTTGGTTACAGTCTTGTGGGAGGGTTACAGTTCAGGGCAAGGGTTAAGTAGAGGGTTAGGTTTATGGTTCAATGGGAATTGAGTGTCTAGATTCCTGAGGCCTCTTTCAAATCCTTGCCCAGTTACCTAGGATAAATATCCAAATGCTGAGAATAAAACATGTTTCCATAGTATTTTCTATCTGTACCGACCAGGTTTCAAACTCCCAGCTACTACCGCTGCCTCAGAGGAATATAAATTTCACGTCTATGAGGGCAGCTAGAAACCGAAGGAGAGGAAGAATAAGGGGGAGTTTGGGGGAACTCCCCGCAGATCCAGGAAACAGAGTGGGTTGAGGTCAGCCTGCAGCTGACATATTAGTGTTGTTAAGGGGAGAGGGATGGGCTTGTGGACAAGGGTGTGCTCTGGGATTCAGAGTCCAGCTCGGCCACAGACTGTGTGTGTGAGAGGATGTGTAATCCTCTCTGCCTCAGTTTCCCTCGCTGTGAAAAAGGGAGAGTTTTTTTCTAACTCATATAGGGACTGTTCAGATTTCTTGACGCACCCAGGAATCAGTGGGATGGGGCATGATGTTTACCCGCAGTAATGTCGGGGATTATCACGCAAATGTAACGGGATGAGGCGCCCAACTCCGTTCACGTCCTTTGAAACGGCCGGCCAGAACTCCTGAAAGAATTGTTTAAATCATTTTCGTCTTTCCGCTGGTGCCTTTGCCGACAGCCCGAGTGAATTAACTCAAATTGGAGTGCTGCCTGGCAGGGTTCCGTGACTCTCCTTTCTGGCTTTAAGATTAAACTCGATAAGTTTATTGAGGAGATGGTATGATGGGATAATATGATTTTGGCAATTAATTAATCTTTAAATATTCATGGTAAATAGGCCCAATAGCCTGCGATGGGATGTTAGATGGGGTGGAATCTGAGTTACTATAGAGAATTCTTTCCTGGGTATCTGGCTGGACAATCTAGCCCATGTGCTCAGGATTCAGCTGACCGCCATATTTGGGGTCGGGAAGGAATTTTCCTCCAGGTCAGATTGGAAGAGGCCCTGGAGGTTTTTCGCCTTCCTCTGTAGCATGGGGCACGGGTCACTTGCTGGGGGATTCTCTGCTTCTTGAAGTCTTTAAACCATGATTTGAGGACTTCAATAGCTCAGACTTAGGTGAGAGGTCTATCGCAGGAGTGGGTGGGTGAGATTCTGTGGCCTGCGCTGTGCAGGAGGTCAGACTAGATGATCATAATGGTCCCTTCTGACCTTAATATCTATGAATCTATGAAACCGAAGATACAGAGCGTCGACGGGTTTCCAACGACAAGCTGTGTTTATCTTTTCAACCAGCAGATGGCGGCGCTTTGTCACGATTTTACCGCCTACCACATGATTTTAGAGTTCACCGTTCTCACATATGTTCTTGGGGAAAGTGTCTTGTAATTAAATAGTTTCCAAACAAATCTACCCAAAATGTAAATGTCTCTACAACAGTAGCATTGATGTGACGCCCGCTCTGGTCTCTCTCCAGTGCAGGGCCGGCGAAGGGGAATCATAGAATCATAGAATCATAGAATATCAGGGTTGGAAGGGACCCCAGAAGGTCATCTAGTCCAACCCCCTGCTCAAAGCAGGACCAAGTCCCAGTTAAATCATCCCAGCAAAGGGAAGGGAAGGAGAGTTTTTGTACAGCTCTGCTGTGTGGTTCTGTCACTGTGCCCGCTGCAGGGCGCAGAGATACACCGCGGTGTCTGCCAGCTCCAGGGCTGTGATGCTCAGAACTGTGGAGTTGCCATTAGCCTGGGCAGAAAACCTCTCCTGGGCGAAATCCGCATTTTCGCGATAAGCAGCGTATTGCTTCGTCCCTCTCCGCAGAATGTACTGCGGGGCTCGGTTAGGAGACTGTCGGTACCAGGAGAGAGAGACGCCCGAAGGATCGGTGGTTTTGTAGGAACAGCTGAAAGTTACTGAGCCTCCTTCTGTTCCAGACACTTGGGATTCCTTGGACTGGACCGAATCACCCAGCACAGCACCTGCGGCAAGAAATAAATCAATGCAATGTACCAGTTACAGACAAGCGGAGTGCCCAACCGGGAGAGGGGAAGAGATTGTGGAAGAGAGAGAATAAAACTAGGTATGTAGGTAGGTAGACTGAAAAGGAAAAAGTGCTACAAAGAAATGGAGAAAGGTGGCGCATTGGTTCTGGTTTGGGGAGGAGAGAGAGGGTGTTTAATTAGCTGTGAGCCAGGCTGCATGAACAAATCTAACAGCTCAATTACCTGGATATAGAGTGATTATAAAAAGGTTAAGAACAAAACACATGGCCATTGTTTAGCGGACTCTGCTCTAAGTCACAAAGAGGAGGCAAAAACACAACAGGGAAACAAAAGGATTTTTTGGCTGAATGCTATAAACCAACCCACATGCCTCCCTGAAAAGCCCAGGGGGCGGATCTGAACCCAGTGAAGTTCCCAAACCCAGAGGAAACGAGGGGAGGGGAGTGGTGTTTGCTTCTGATTTCAATGTGAAACGGTCTGTTTCCTGGCTCTCTCAGCTATCCCAGCTTTCAAAAAGGTTTGGTTCTTTGTAGCTGTGACTATCTCTATGCAATAGATAAAATGTTTAGACATGAAATGCACTTCTTAGGGTCTCTGATTCCCTGGCGAGGCATGCGTGTATAAGAAGCTGGGCGAACAGAGAGACTGGCAGACACAAAGAGAGACCTGGGTGGATAGATGTCGATTTCAGAGGAGCCGAAACGCTTCACAGCAGCTAAGAACCTGGCCCGACAGAGTTAGACCAGAGTTGTGGTGATGGGACACAGATCAGAACCTCGCCCAGTGTCTTTTACCACGTTTCTAGCTGCAGGAAATCCTGGTATAATTTTCCAAGTTTTGTGGGTGATTTGTTTTATTGACAACAAATATTGTCACATAAAGGTTGTAAATTCATGCATATATTAATTCACATAAACATAGCTGAGACGATAATGCATTGGGCTCGGTTTGCAGAGCATGGTGGCTCTTACACTGCACAGGGATAGAAACGGAAAGATTCTCCCAGACATGGGAAGAGCAGAAGGAACTGAACTCGGCAGAGACGTGTTATAAAAAAGGGTTGGGTAGAAAAACAATCTCTGCCACCCGCGGTGTGTGTGAGCACCTCGCTCACTTCTTGTATTGCAAAAGATGCAACTCTGCCCTACTGCGCACCTCAGAGCACAGTGATACATGGCTGTTCCTTGCAGGGACACAGCCTCAATCTTCAAGGGAACCGTCTTATTATGGTCGAAAAAACTGATGAGAATGTTCCAGAGGTGACCGTGTTCTTCTCGGCAGGAGATTGATACGCTGTCTATATGTGTTCGGTTCGGATACTGACGGAACCAGAAGAGATTTGGGCTGGTGAAAGCGGCGGTGAAATTACACTGCAAAGTGGCGTGTTGCCCCTCTGAGATTTTCATTGCTGCAGGAGATTGAACCACACAATTACTTTGAACAAGACCTGTTGAAAGACAAAAAAAAAAAACAGTAATGAAACTATGTTTATTCATTCATATTTTTACACAAAAGTCTCGAATGATCTTATGTAGAAACTGGTTTCCATTTTAAAGCAAAGTATCTCGAAAGGAAAGCAAAGTTCTTTCCTTAAACCATACTATTCTCTGGTTCAGCGAATCTAGTTTTCTTTTAAAACTTTTAGGTGGGATTTTCAAAAGATCGTTAGGAATTTGGGTGCCTAAAACCCTCCAGGGTTTGAAAACCCTCGCCTGTTGTAAGAGGACTCTTGAAGCTCTTAAACACAATAAATCACATAAAAACTATCATTTCTCTCACATGACTTCACAAGGAGAAGACAGAAGGCAGAAGACCATTATGCAATTTGAAATTATCCTCCTTTTTGCTAGGCCCTTTACCCAATTATAAAAATAATTCTTCCTCCTGTTTCGTTTATTAAAAGAACGTGCATGCTGTAAAAATGCTCTCTCTGTGACTCCCCCTCTTCCTTCTCTTCCTTTCTTTATGACATGAGAAAGAAATGCTATCCAGGGGAGTGTAGGGTTCAATTACAACTTAAATAAATAAAATACAATGTAAAATGTAATTACCAGAAACTCAGGCTCGCCCCCTTGTGGACACAATAAATCACGCAAGTAATTTTGAAAAATCAGCTAGAAAACGTAAGAATGGTCTGGCCCAGTATGGCCAAAGGTCCATCTAGCTCAGTATCCCGTCTTCCAACAGTGGCCAGAGGTAGATGCTTCAGAGAGAATGAACAGAACAGGGCAATTATCGAGTGATCCGTCCCCTGTCGTCCAGTCCCAGCATCTGGCAGTCAGAGGCTTAGAGACACTCAGAGTATGGAGTTGCGTCCCTGACCATCTTGGCTACTCACCATTTATGGACCTATCCTCCATGAACCATTCAAATATTTCTCTGAAGGGGAAAAGAGGCTTATTTTCACATGGAATTTCTCACGGTTCTCTAGGTCCATCATAATTTATGGGTCTGGTGCAGAAGTCATTGGGAGAAATTCTCTAGCCCTTGTTAAGCAGGAGGTCAAACTACATGGGAATAATTCTTCCTTTTTATATTAAAAATCTGTGTATCTCTGTGTTACTTATCTCCAGAAGAAATTATTTCAAAGACTGGATTATTCCTACAAGTCATTCCTTAGTTACAGGAGTTTGGGGAAAGTGTTTCATTGCTTCTTAAGAAAAAAAGATCTTCTCACTAGAGTTCTGCATTTAAAACCTGCTTAATGTAAATTATTAGGAGTATTAGTGGTTGTAACTCTGCCATAGCCAGTCCCAATCCCGGTTGAAAAAGCAGGAGAGTTGGCATCTGGCAGGCAGCCAGCCATAAAACTTTGTCAAATAAATCCATCAAATGAGTCCTTTATATGCCCTGTAAAGGCTTGGACTGATTAGATTTTTATCAGAACAATTCAACAAATGTGGATTTCACCGCCCCACCCCACCCCACCCCCCACACACACACAGATACAAGTACTTCCCTTGATAACGCTTTGCCTCGCTGTAAAGTTCAGTTAAGGCAAATGCTGCTTGAGAACTTATTTGGAGTTTGTGGCTATTTACTTTGCATGTGACATGCGCATTGGCAACATCACGTTTGAATGGTCACATAGCTTTAACTTTTTGGATCTCGGGTGTCTTCTCCCATTCATTGTGTAAATCACCCTAATGCTGTGGTGAGTGAGGAGCATGAGAAGGAGGAGGAGCCCTGTGGGTAAGTCTATCCTTAGCTGACATCGGGGCCCCATTGTGCTGGGTGCTACCCACACACTGGTAGAGACAGACCCCGCTGCGTTTAAACATTTGGGCTGGGATTTAAGAGACCGAGGAAGGAAGGCCTCCGTTCAATCACAGTTATTTATGGATGCGTGCATCCATTTGTTTTGATGGGTGGCATCTTCAAGAGACTCTGCAGGAATTATGCACATCGTGTGTGTGTGTACATTCTGTAATGTATCAGCGAGATGTTGACAGGGAGGACAGCATCTGTGTGTCTGAGCTGTGGCCCAGCGCTGCATCCCTCACTGGGGCGAATGCTGGGTCATGGGGATGTTCTCTCTGGTCCCTCTTCCATGCAGAGCCCCTGAAGGTGAAGGGAAGGGGAGGGTTTTTGTACAGCTCTGCGGTGAGGCTCTGTCACTGTGCCCGCTGCAGGGCGCAGTAATACACCGCTGTGTCTACCAGCTCCAAGGCTGTCATGTTCAGAGCTGTGGAGTTGCCATCAGCCTGGGAAGAAAACCTCTCCTGGGCGAAACCTGCGGTATCACTGACAGAGCTGACTTCCTTCGTTCCTCTCCGCAGGATGTACTGCGGAGCTCGGTTCGGATACTGACGGTACCAGTAGAGATAGACACCAGAAGTGTAGCTGGTTTCATAAGAACAGCTGAAGGTCACGGAGCCGCCTTCAGTTCCAGATATCTGGGGTTCCCTGGGCTGGACCAAGTCACGGTCACCCATCACAGCACCTGCAACAAAAAATAAAGAAAGGTAAGTATAGCAGTTTTGTGCAGTCTGAGCGCTTACGTCTATACCTTAGATAGAATGAGAGCGAGGAGGCAGCGGGACAGAGAGAGAGACTGCAAAGAGGGAGAGAGAGAGAAATGGGAACAGGGAGACGGCGGGGTGATGTATATACAGAGAGAGGGATTCCTTACAAATGAGGCAAATTCTACGACCAACTACCTGGATAAAGAGTGAAAACAAAAAGGCCGAACATCACACGTTTGCTCATCGTGTTAAGCAAAGTGGTCCCAGTCTCAATTCCGCCCTGAACCCTTCAGCCCTGGAGAAACAGCTCCTCAGCTGAATGTGATAAACTCGCCCCAATTTCTTCAGCCACTGGCCTAATGAGGGGCGTATGTGGAACTCAGAGCCCTTCCTAGCCCACAGGAAACGAAGCGTGGTTGGTTTCGCTTATGAACGGCGTCCTTGCCTTCCTCAGACCTCCCTTACCGTGTCTTGATTTGCTGGTAAGTGCGACTCTCTTTGAAAGCGGTTACATTAAGTAGGAAGTACAGTGACGGGTTGTACATAGAGTAAATTATATGTCGGAGAAATCTAGGACCCCACCTCCCTATGACCAATATCTCAAGGATTCTTGTTTACTGGTGCACGGAGAATAGGAATTGGGCTTCAGGCTTGGCTGCCTTGGAAAATCCCCGCTTCTACAAATACCCCGTTTAAATGTTCAAGTTGAATCGCTCACCAAAGACCTCCCAGAGGACAAAATTACACCCGAGTGCGCCCCTGGAGCTCATTCAGGAAAAGTCGGGGTTGATGCACACAGGTTTCAAAGGATTTCCTGAATATCCGAGTATTTGAGCTTTGCAGGATCGGAGGGGCAAAGGAATTCCCATTCTGAGAGTTCTCTACTGAGAATTGGGCACCCACCCCCCAGATGTAAATTTTAGGATTGTTACAGACAATGGGATCTGTTTTCAACTGAGACTGGGCAGAGTAGGAGAGAGAGAGATGCATGGAAGTGGGAAATAATAGTGCAACTTTCCCCCATTCATTTAAAATGTAACGGGCTTCAGTCTTGCTGAGAAAACGTTCCATTTTCATTTGTTTGGGGCTTTGATTTGTTTGAATTGTGTTGATTTGGATTCGACTGGGTTGGGGCTCTCTGAGATTGTTTGTCCGTTGGAATGGATTGAGTTAAACCGGGTTTCTTTGGGTTTATATTGGGTTGGGTTGGGTTGGGCTATAATCTCCTGAGTTGGGTTTGGGGTTGAATTTCATTGAATTGAGTTGCGTTGCACTGCTTTGGGTTGGGTTTGATTGGATTGTATTGGGATCGGTTCAGATGGATATGGGGTTCAGCCAGGCTGGAATGATTTAGGCAGGATTGGCTTGGATTACACTGGGCTCAGATGGATAGGATTTCATGGGGTGGAGGAACGAACGCACGCCCACGCGTCTTGTTGCCACATAAAATGCTGTAAACACAGACAACTTTTAACGTATCTGTTACACGTTTATTGATAGAGTCCTCCTCTTCTCTAGAAGGGTCAGACTTGTTTTGGTAAACTTGTTATCCGATATGTAGCATAAAACTGAGAGGGAGTTCCTGAATCTAGCTTTCACATGAAATTATAGTAGTGACGAAATGTTATTAAAAGTTAACCTAAATTTATACCCTTGCTCTAACACTTGTCCTTTGTGTTTTACCTTTCTTATCTATCTAAAAGACTATTTTAATCCAAAACATCTTCACTGATAATAATAAAAAAATCAGAGGAATATACTGTAGGGCAAAATGCAGGAACTAAATTGTATTCTAGAGGATTGACAGAATATCAGATAGGAAAAAAACATTGTTGTTGTTTTTTAAACAACAGATTGGACAAACACCTGTCAAGGATGATCCAAGTACATTTGGTCCTGCCTCATCATAGGGGGCTGGACTTAGATGACCTCTTGAGGTCCCTTCCAGCCCTGTGTTTATGTGATTCTGTCATATTTGCGTAAACAACCCCCCCCCCGACTTCTTGTATGAGTGGAGATGCAGTTCTCCCCCACTGTGGGTCTCAGAGCACAGTACTACACAGCGCTCTCCTGGTGAGAAACAGCCTCAGTCTTGAGGGGAACCGTCTTATTATCCATGTACAAAGATGCTGAGAACTTTCTCTGGAAAAGCGTCTGATCCGAAGCATCAAACTTCGTTTTTGTCAGTATATACTGGGGAGGCTGGTTCGGATACTGCCGGTACCAAAACAGATACGGGCTTGGGTCACGGGTGGTGAAATTACAGTATAAAGTTACACTTTGTCCCTCTGAGATTCTCACTTCTGAAGGAGACTGGTACACTCAGTCACTTTGTACAAGACCTGTGGAGGGAAAGGAAAGCTTTAAACATCTACCTATGTGTGGCTGGAACTTTTAAACTCATTAGCACTTGGATCCTTCACTCCCTTATGCTCCTGTGAATATTTCAGCCTGTGTATGTATAGGTCTGAGTCACACCTTTAAAAAAAAAATCTCTCTCTATTCCCAGCACACTGATGACTTAGTTTATGATTCTAACCTGGCTGACTCTTTGCAAAGGAAAACAAAATTCCTCCTACGATTTATTTGTTCAGAGACCTGTATTTTTCTTTTTCTTTGCAAAAGCCTTTATTTCAAATGACATTTTTTAGTCTCACCTGACTGCGGAAGCAGAAGACGGAGCTGTACAGCCACGTACAAGAGCATTGTGAAGCTTCAGGTCATCCTTGTGTTATTACTACGATCTGCAGCTAGTTAGAGAATATCTCTTCCTCCTTCGTGTTTTTGAAAATGACCATTCATATCCTAAAGATTTAACCTGCTTGCTCCGTGACCTTTGTCTCCTTCCTCTCAGCTGGTGACGCCACACAGCGAGGCAGACTCGTCCAGCTTCTGGTTCCAAATTACTTTAATACACACACGGGCAAAACATCACATGGATGTGAAGGTGTGGAGCGCCCTCTAGTGGATGTCAGATAAAAACAAGAAAATCATGCGCTCATCTCTTGCGAAAATCCGCGGCCTCACATAGGACACTGCGCCTGGGGTCTCTCTCCAGAGGAGTTTTGAAAATGGGGCCATTGTCGGGATAGGGGAGGTTTACCAGTTTTTGAAAGTTACCCTCAAAAGATACAAAATAATTCGGCTTTGATTCCTTGCTCTGCCACAAATTTCCTGGGTGACTTTTTGGGCAAGTCATTTAGGCTCTGATTATTATAGGTACTAAGGTGCCTAATGAAGCAAAATAGAGGCTTACTGGTATTTTAAAAGCTCCTAGATGCTTAACTCTCATTGAATCCCTCTAGGCGCCTAATCTCCATCTTAACACACTTAAGGGCTAGATTCACAAAGGGACTTTGCCACCTAAAGTGGCAAGTAGGTGCCTAAATCCCAGAATCGGGCCTTTCTGAGATTTGCAAAACCCCGGTTCAGCTGCTCCCAAGCCCTGTAGTTGCCTAAAATCTTATCGTGCCTAAAAATTTGAGTAAAAGTTCCCTTAGGTGCCTGTGGTGGTTTTTCCTATCAGGATGCACACTGCCATGACAGGAAAGTGGAGGCCTAAACCCCAGAGTGATTCACAAGCTGGAGGAATATAGGTGATCCTGCACCAAAATCTCCCACTTGGCCAAGTGTAGCCATGCCCTCAGTAAGTGGGGTTTTTGTGCAGCTCCCCGGCGGCTTTGCTCACTGTGTCAATCATGGCGCAGTAATAGACAGCAGAGTCGCTCATTTCGCTGGACTTTTTCTCCAGGTGGAAGGATTTGGAGTCTTTCTCCAGTTTAGCAGAGAACCCTCGTCTGCGTCTCTTCTCCTCCTCGTCCGAGGCTTCGTATTGCGACAGCAACAGGCGAGGGGCTTCATGGGGATACTGCTCGTACCAGTAGAGTACAGGAGACCCAGAGTAATCATAGGTGCAATAAAGAAGCACAGGTTTTCCTTCATGGATGGTAACGGTGCCTTCGGGCTGAATTACTGAGTCTGCATGTGTCGTTTCTGCAAAAGAGAAAATAAAATTGCTAATCGATCAGGGCTGGAATTTTCATAGTATCTTAAGGCATTTGGGGACCCAAATTGAGTTGTAGATCGGCTCCTTGCTTTCTTAAAATCCTTCCGAAATCTCAGCCAAATATAACATGAAACATCCTCTCAAGTTTACCTCACTTCCAAAGATCTCCTTCAATTTACTCCTACAATTACCTATCTTCCCCCTCTTAAAAATGGTGTCCAGATTCCTTTTATTCTTAAGCCATTTACATCAGAAATAAAGAACCATTTACAGAAAAGGAAGGAATCTCTCTCTTTTTCACACGAATAATTGCATATGTCCTTCTGTTGTGTCTCTCTCAGCTATCAGTTTCATATTTAGGCATTGAAATGTTGGAAGGTAAGAAAAATAGACTAGACTGTCTTGGCCACTGCAAAAATACAATTTATAAAATGAAAACAATAAAATAGTTCAAAACCAATTACTCACTTGAACAAAAAATTATCAAAACCACGAAGGAGAAAGAGAGCGGCATGACCGTTTTAACGATTTGTTGTTTAATAGTCCTGCAAAATCTGCCTTTTTCCACATCCATAGCTGTGTCCTTTTCTTTTCCCTCATGCACAGAAGAGCAAAGGCAAGTTTGCTTTGGAAGGGATGCCTTTAGAAATATTATATTTCTGCTTTTGCAATAGCTTAGCAGTTGTGTTAGCTGTATGCTTGTGTCTCTTTTCTGCCTGCAAGAGCCCTTGAACTTTTTCTGACAATGCCTGAGGAGAAGAGTTATAGGAAACGGCAGATGAAAGGAAAGACGCTTTGTGTCGCAGACAAATGGAATAGGTCTCACAGGTGTTACAGCGACCCCCTGTGTGCTAATCTGTTAATCAGTGGGCAATATATCACAGAACAGCTGGAATGCGTTAGTCTGGCTGGACTCCACATTTGACGTAGTAGAGAGGTGGGTTTTTAGGGTCACTTAGTTTTACCCAAAATAAAAACTGAGGGGTCAATTTAAAATATTATCTGAGTGAGTAAAGGAAATAAACTTCCTGCTCTAGGGTGTAAAATAATGTCGCATGAGTGGGGTGGGGTGTAGAAAGAAATTTTCCCTAGGGGCAAGTTCCCCCATATCGATCCAACAAAGGGTCCCTTGGACCTTCCTCTGAAGCAGCTTTGTGCTGGCTACTTCTGGAGACAGAATACTGGACTAGATGAAGCCTGATCCACTATGATCCTGCATTTCCTGGTTTCCTTTAGAATTGTGAGCAATTTTAGTGCTCAACCCTAACTGTAATCTTAAACCCTAAGCCAAAATTCTAATGCTAAACCTATCCCTCAGCCCTGCTATGAACTCTGAACCTTTATCCTAAACCCTTACCCTAATTCCAGCAGAGCCATAACCAAATGCTGAAATCCTAACCCTAAACAGAACACCAACCTTAACCCTAAACTAAAAATTGCCAAAATCCTCACCCTAATCTAACCCTAATTTCGCTGTACCACTACCCTTACCTAACCCTAATACCAACTCTGATCCTACTTTCCCTTAATCCTATCCCAAATCCTAATCAAAAATTTAACTCTGACCCCAACACTAAATGGAAATCCAATCCTAATTCTAATCCTACCTCTAGGCCTCGCTTTAACCCTAAATCCTAACCTGACACAGCAATTTCTCTTACCATAACCCTAAGAAAAATGGTAACTAGAAACATAATCCTACCCCTAACCTAGTGCTAGCACTAACTTCTTAGGATTAATCCTAAACCCGAATTTAAAACACTAACCATAAAATAGGCCTAACCCCAATTTCAACCCTCTAGCTTCTAACCATGCTCCAATTCTAAAGCTTTAACTCCAATCTTAACCATAACCTTAAAATAGCCATAACCCTAATCCCTAACCCTTACCAATAACAATAAATGTAACCCTAAATTCTAACTCGTTGCCATACAGCCAATACCCCAGTCCCTTACCCCTAACCTTTGACCCTACCCCTAACCTGAACTAGACTAAAGAATGGGGATTAGAGCATGACAGAGTTTTTGAAAGCGTTAAAGAGAAAGGATCTGCTCTCTCTGTACCCGGTTATGAACAGTCAAACACTTTTGAGCTCTTGACACCCACAGCCTCAGCTATTTCAGTCTTTTGTGTTTCTCAACCAGTGGGGTTTTTGTACAGTTCCCCTGGTGGCTTTGCTCTCTGTGTCTCTCAAGGCGCAGTAATAGACAGCAAAGTCGCTCATTTCGCTGGACTTTTTCTCCAGGTGGAAGGATTTGGAGTTTTTCTCGAGTTTAGCAGAGAACCCTCGTCTGCGTCTCTTCTCCTCCTCGTCCCAGGCTTCGTATTGTGTCAGCAATAGGCGAGGGGCTTCATGGGGATACTGCTCGTACCAGTAGAGATCCGGAACCCCAGCGTAGTCAAAAGTGCAGTTGAGAAGCACGGATTTTCCTTCGTGGACGGGAACGGTGCCTTCTGGCTGAGTTACTGGGTCTGCATAGGACCTTCCTGCAAAAGAAAACAAAATCGCTAATTGATTAGGGCTGGAGTTTTCATAACTTCCTGAGGCAGGTGCGATCCCAAATGTAACTGTAGACTGGTTCCTCACTCCTTTACTTCTCAAGTTTACATAATTTCAAAACATCTCATTCAATTTACTCCCACAAGTACCTATCTTATCCGGTCCCCCAGAAAAGGTGTCCTTTTTCCTTTTATAGCTGAAAAATATTTACATCGGAGATAAAGAACCACTTTTACAAAAGGAAGGGAAGCCCACCTATTTTTCATTTTCCCACATTAATACTTTTCTGTGTCCCTCATATGGGATCTTTCTCAACTATCGAGTTTCACATTTGGGCGTTGAGATGTATGGGTAATGGAGTAGAATATAGGATATGAGAATAGAACTACAGATTAAATGTTATATAATTTTTCATTTAATAAAGTGGCAGAATTGAATCACACTCACTTAAAACAAAAACCACTACAACCCATAAAGCAAAAATCAGAGGCATTTTCATTGTAATAATTGTTAACGTTACACCTCTCCTTGTCCCCTGATCGTATGCACAAAGAGGAAGCTGTATCCTCTTTCTTTGCCAGATTTAAAAAAAAAAAAAAAGCACAAATTGAAAATATTGTCTTGGCGGTGATGCCTTTAAAATCTATATTGCATCTCTTGGACATCTCCTCTCTCCTAGCCTTATGCAGCTAGGCGTCTTTCTTTTGTACTCTGCCCTTGCTCAAGAATTCTTTCTGAGTCTCTCCGAAAGGAAGGAGGAGGTGGGGACTGCAGAAGGCAGAGTTCCAGAGCACACAGGGTTTTAGAAACTGTCATGGATAGATGGGATATATACTGCAAATGCAACACTGCCACCACGTGGGAGTTTTCTCTTCTCTATCCCTGATTATAAGGGTGTTTCCCATTTAAAATAGTACCACCAAAATGAGGAGAATATTGGTATGGTGTTATCTTTTTCTTTCATGTTTTTGTGGGTTTGTTATTTATCTGTTTTGGAATGAACTAAACTCTTCTATTTCAGAGCATGAGCCAAATTCTAGCTGATCAGAGTTCAGGGCGGGGAAAAACCTGTGGATAGGTTGTTCAATGAGGGAGTGTCAAGGTTCCTTCTCCACTCTGAACTCTAGGGTACAGATGTGTGGACCTGCATGAAAGACACCCCCCCCCCCAGCTTATTTTTACCAGCTTAGGTTAAAACTTCCCCAAGATACAAACTTTTACCTTTTGTCCTTGAACCTTTATGCTGCCACCACCAAAGTGTCTAACAAAAATAACAGGGGAAGTGCCCATTTGGAAACGTCTCCCCCCCGCCACAAAGAATATCTCCCCAAGCACTACAACCCCTTTTCTGGGGAAGGCTTGATAAAAATCCTCACCAATTTGCATAGGTGAACACAGACCCAAACCCTTGGATCTTAAGAACAATGAAAAAGCATTCCGTTTCTTAAAAGAAGAATTTTAATTAAAGTAAAAGAATCACTTCTGTAAAATCAGGATGGGAAATACCTTGCAGAGTAGTCTGATTCAAAATATAGAAAATCCCTCTAGGCAAAACCTTAAGTTACAAAAAGACACAAAAACAGGAATATACATTCCATTCAGCACAACTTATTTTATCAGCTGTTTAAACAAAACAGAATCTAACGCATATCTAACTAAATTGCTTACTAACTCTTTACAGGAGTTCTGACCTGCATTCCTGCTCTGGTCCTGGCAAAAGCATTACACAGACAGACAGACCCTTTGTTCTCCCCCCCCCCAGCTTTGAAAGTATCTTGTCTCCTCATTGGTCATTCTGGCCAGGTGCCAGTGAAGTTATTTTAGCTTCTTAACCCTTTACAGGTGAAAGGGTTTTTCCTCTGGCCAGGAGGGATTTAAAGGTGGTTAGCCTTTACTTTATATTTATGACAGGGGAAAAAGACAATAACAGAAAATGTGGAAATGGCAGAGGTGCTTAATGACTTCTTTGTTTCGGTTTTCACCAAGAAGGTTGGTGGTGATTGGACGTCTAGCACAGTGAATGCCAGTGAAAGAGCTAGGATCAGAGTCTAAAATAGGAAAAGAACAAGTCCAAAATTACTTAGACAAGTTAGATGTCTTCAAATCACCAGGGCCTGATGAAATTCATCCTAGAATAATCAAGGAGCTGACAGAGGAGATATCTGAGCCATTAGCAATTATCTTTGAAAAGTCATGGAAGATGAGAGAGAATCCAGAAGACTGGAAAAGGGTGAATATATTACCCATCTTGTCAAGGTTTCTTCCCCACTCTGAACTCTAGGGTACAGATGTGGGGACCTGCATGAAAGACCCCCTAAGCTTATTTCTACCAGCTGAGGTTAAAATTTCCCCAAGGCACAAAGTCTTTGCCCTTGGATTAGGTAAAACACTGCCACCACCAAGTGTTTTAGACAAAGAACAGGGAAAGGACCACTTGGAGTTCCTATTTCCTCAAAATATCTCCCCAAGCCCTTACACCCCCTTTCCTGGGGAGACTTGAGAATAAACAAGATGAGCACAAACCTCTTGGATTTTTAAGGCCCAAAAAACCCAATCAGATTCTTAAAAATCAGAACTTTATTAGAAGAACAACAAAAAAGAAATAAGAGAACAACTCTGTAAGATCAGAATGGAAGATAATCTTACAGGTAGTCAGATTCAAAACATAGAGAATCCCTCTAGGCAAAACCTTAAGTTACAAAAAGACACAAAACCAGGAATACACATTTCCTCCAGCACAGCGAATTTACAAGCCAAAACAAAGAAAAACCTAATGCATTTTCTAGCTAGATTACTTACTAACTTTTTACAGGAGTTGAAGGATTCGTATCCTTGATCTGTTCTTGGCAAAGGGGACAGACAGACAGAGAAACTTCCCCCCCCTCCAGATTTGAAAGTCTCTTGTCCCCTCATTGGTCATTTTGGGTCAGGTGCCAGCAAGGTTACCTTAGCTTCTTAACCCTTTACAGGTGAAAGGATTTTGCCTCTGACCAGGAGGGATTTTATAGCACTGTATACAGAAAGATGGTAATCCTTCCCTTTATATTTATGACACATCTATAAAAAGAGAAATAAGGACAACTTGGGGTATTACAGACCATTCAGCTTAACATCTGTACCCAGAAAGATAATGGAGCAAATAATTAAGCAGCCAATTTGCAAACACTTAAAACATAATAAGGTAATAAATAAATCAGCATGGATTTGTCAAGAACAAATCCTGTCAAAACAACCTGATAGCTTTCCTTAACAGGGTAACAAGGCTTGTGGATGGGGGGGGGGAGTGGTAGATGTGGTATATCTTGACTTTAGTAAGGCTTTTGATATTGTCTCTCATGACCTTCTCATAAACAAACTAGGGAAATACAACCTAGATGGAGCTAATATAAGGTGGATGCCTAACTGGTTGGAAAATCATTCCCAGAGAGTAGTTATCAATGGTTCAGAGTCATGCTGGAAGAGCCTAACAAGTGGGGTCTCTCAGGGATCAGTTCTGGGTCTGGTTCTGTTCAATATCTTCATCAATAATTTAGATAATGGCATAGAGAGTATAAAGTTTGTGGATGATGCCAATCTGGGAGGGGTTGTAAGTGCTTTGGCAGATAGGATTAAAATTCAAAATGATCTGGACAAACTGGAGAAATGGTCTGAAGTAAGTAGGATGAACTTCAATAAGGACAAATGCAAAGTACTCCACTTAGAAAGGAACAATCAGTTGCACACATACAAAATGGGAAATGACTGCCTAGGAAGGAGTACTCCAGAAAGGGATTTGGGGGTCATAGTGGATCACAAGCTAAATATGAATCAACAGTGTAACACTGTAGCAAAAAAAGCAATCATTCTGTGATATTAGCAGGAGTATTGTAAGCAAGACACAAGAAGAATTACTTCTGCTCTACTCCATGCTAATTAGGCCTCAACTGGAGTATTGTGTCCAGTTCTGGGAGCCACATTTCAGGAAAGATGTGGACAAATTGGAGAAAGTCTAGAGAAGAATGACACAAATGATTAAAGGTCTAGAAAACATGACCTATGAGGGAAGATTGGAAAAAATTGGGTTTGTTTAGTCTGGAGAAGAGGAGACTGAGAGGGGACATGATAACAGTTTTCAAGTACATAAAAGGTCGTTACAAGGAGGAGGGAGAAAAATTGTTTGTCTTAACTCCTGAGGATAGGACAAGAAGCAATGGACTTAAATTGCAGCAAGGGAGGTTTAGGTTGGACATTAGGAAAAACTTCCTAACTGCCAGTGGTTAAGCACTGGAATAAATTGCCTAGGGAGGTTGTGAAATCTCCATTGTTGGGGATTTTTAAGAGCAGGTTGGACAAACACCAGTCAGGGATGGTCTAGCTAATATTTTGTCTTGCCTTGAGTGCAGGGAACTGGACTAGATGACTTCTCGAGGTCCCTTCCAGTTCTATTATTCTATAACTGCTCATTGCAAAGTTTCCTGCAACTTCTTCTAACAAATTTATTAGAGCATAAGCTTTCGTGAGCTACAGCTCACTTGCATCCGATGAAGTGAGCTGTAGCTCACGAAAGCTTATGCTCTAATAAATTTGTTAGTCTCTAAGGTGCCACCGGTACTCCTTTTCTTTTTGCGAATACAGACTAACACGGCTGCTACTCTGAAACCTGCAACTTCTTCTGTATCACTCTTGGAGGCAGGAGACTGTGGTATATTAAACAGCCGATATAGTATGGTCCTGTGTCTCTTGACTTAATTAAAATGTGTGTACAATAATAGTTAATTCTTAACCCTAATCCCAATCACTAATGCTTTTTTGCCCAAACTTTACCCCCAAAACGCCAACACTTAACAGTAACCTTCAGCACTTAGCCTGACATAACCATAACACTAACCTTAAACCAGAATCATAAGCCTTAATGTTAACCTTGACCATAAATTTGAACCATTACCCCTGATCCTGATGCTAACTCTAATGATACATATGCCTGTAATCCTAACCACAACTATCAGCACTAACCTTAATAATAACCCCAATTATAACCCTATACCTCACCCTAATCTAAAACCTTGACCCCTTAAATGTTTACCCTAATACTAACCTTCAGCCCTAACACTAACCTGGCCTAGGGTAAATGAGGGAATTAGAGCATGACAGAATTATTGAAAACATTAAAGAAAAAGGAATTTTATTTTGCCTGTGTCCTGTTACAAATTTGTTACATGCTGAGCTCTTGAGCGACCCAGACTTCAGATGCATTAGTCCTTTGTGTTCCTATACACTGGGGATGGCATGGAAAAGCCTGTGTATTCTTAGTGCAGGGCTAAATCTGCTGTGGGATCTTTTATTAGATACAATGAGAGGCTGTTAATCTTTAGGTAGCTCAGGGTGCTTTCTCTCGCTCTCTCTCTCCCTCTCCAGAGACTCTGTGTAGACCAAGGAACGCTGGGGTGAAATGAGGCCTTGGATACAGAGCAAGGGGCTACTTTAGCCTGTTGTTTTGGGGTGAATGAAGGTGGAAGGAGCCCCTGGGTGACTGAGGAGGTTTTTTGCAACCTGGAAGGCCCCGTGTCTCAGTGTGGGGCTCACGGCACAGTAATACACAGCAGAGTCACTGAGCAGTCTGAAGTTTTTTTGCACAGAGGGTAGGAGTTTTTCTCATGTTTGGCTTTGAATCCTTTCCTCTCTCCCTCCTCGTCCTGCTCCTTAGAGTCTCTCAGGAAGAGCCGGGGCATCTCTGTGGGATATTGGATGTACCAGAAGGTACAAGCAGGCACAGAGCTCTCATACATACAGTCCAGAAGCAAAGATGCCCCTTCAAAGAGAGGGATGCTGCCTTGACTCTGTCACCGATTGTCTGTGTGTCTCCCCTGAGTGGAAAAATAAATGTGTATGTGTTGTGATAAATATGGTAGGTAGATGGAAAGAAAATGGTAAATTCCTAATTTCTCTGAATTGCTGAGAGAAACACATAGTACACATTACTTTGGATAACGTTTGTTTTTTTTCCTAAAAGTTACACAAGGTAGAGCCATGAACATAAACCATGGAAAGGTTTACTTAGTGCAAGGAGGGAAAATTATCTTCCTCCCCTGGCCTTCCTCTTTCCCCCTCCTCCCCCATAGCAAAATTAGAGAAGACAGAGGATTACCCTGTTCTGGGTCACCATCCTGAAAGCAATGAACAGTAGAGACACTTAAAGTGAATCACAACATTTTATACATTCTGGGCATTTGGGGATATTTTATCTCCACTTCAGGAAAGGAAAAAGGAACAATGCAGTGCTCGAAATGCAAAAGGCTGGGCTTTTCCCCCAAAATAACCCATGAGGCATTAATAATTTCCACCCAGGACAAAATAAAAATTGTATTTCCGCAAGAATATTCCCAAAGTGGCTAGTATGCCTCATTCCATGGTTTGAAGGCTTCCTTGATCAAAAAGATAAGTAGCTATTTTTAACAAAACTGAAATATGGTTCTGTAGTTCCTTGTTAAATGCTAGGAGAAAAAAATATTGGAAGCCCCGATACAACAGTTAACTTTATCATCTGCTCTTGGAATTCCCAAACTGGATCAGATCAGAAGTCCACCCAGTGTCTAGCTGTGGCCAGAACAAGTTGCTTCAAAGGAAGACAGATGCCAAACACCCTGCAAAAGCCAGTTATGGCTGAAACTTCCCTCAGTTAGATCTCTCTTTCTACAAGGTATTTTATAGCTCAACCAGAAATTTTGGGATTATTGCAGGAAAGACTGGTGACATTCTCTGGCCTTTATTACACAGGAGGTCAGACTAGACGATAGTGGTCCCTCCTATATAAAAATCTAAGAATCTATTAATCAGTTTGAGGAAGGTTTATGCCCCAAAGCAGGGGTATTTCTGACCCTTCCAAACTTCCACCATCTATGCTAAGTTAGCGGGATAAAAAGAAATTGGGTTCAAATTCTCAGTAGACGGAACCTGATTTAACTCGACTGAAGTCTGAGAATCTGGCCCAATAGTTCTGACACATTTCTGAGTTCATAGGCACAGAGAATGGAAAGGATCACAGTAACTGAGATCCAGGTGACCAACATTGTCCGGCTACCAGCTGGGAGAAAACCTTCTTCCCAACAACCACGAATGAATCTTCCTCCTTTTTCTTTCCCCAGAGATGAAGAGGGGATGGGAAGAGAGATCTTATTCTGAGCAATGCCTTGCATAGATATATAGCTTCAGTGGTGAGAAACTCTCTGATCTGTAGAATGACGGTGATTCTAACCACACAGGAATCTGATCTCGCCCTTGAATGAGACTGCCTGGCTTCTCCACAGCGTCTGGGGAGATGGGGGGCGGAAATTGTGGGGGTATGGGAGACCACATTAAACACCAGGCTCTGAAATGACAGCCCAGCCTGAAAGGTGTGTTTTTGATAAAACATCGCCCCCATGTGTTAAAAAGGAGGAAGTTATTTTTCCAAAGCAGCTTAGAGTGTTTCTCTTCTAACTATTCCCATGTGTAATAGCTGCAAAACCTGACTCATGTTATGGAAGGGAATTTTGCGGCCAGTTCTTCGGCTAGTGGCCTCTGTTGTTAAATGCCTTAATTTTTCCCCTCTAAGTGGTGTTCAAAAGAGGAGTTATTTTGTCCAGCTCCGTTTACATGTTCCTCCATGCATGCTCCGGCTTCATTCTTCACTCATGTCCTAGATATTTCCATCTTTTCCTGGGAGATAAGAACTTGTTCAGCTTCCTTACCAATCTCGCCGTTTATTATAAATCGTTCCATTTAGTACCCAGTAACTTCCCGAAACATAGCCTTTTGAAGGCATTTAGATGTCTATCTAACTGTGGTGGATTTTCAGCTTTCATGTTGACATGTTAAGTTTCATGTTAACATTTGAGTAGAAAGCTCATAGTTTGGTCCTTAAATTGTAGATTTCCAATGAACAAATCCTTGTTTAAACCTTAAAAGCGGCAAAGAGTCCTGAAGCACCTTATAAACTATCAGACGTATTGGAGCGTAAGCTTTCCTGGGTGAATACCCACTTCGACGGATGCATTGTTTAAACTGGTGAATGGTTCATGGAAATTCATTATCACGTTAGCCAATGACCCTTTGGAACTCATTGGTACAAGACTATATATGTGATGTCAACAGTTTACCAGGATTTTTTTGTAAGGATGATTATATGCCTAAACAAATCCCAGCTTATCCCTGATGAGGGCTCTACAATTGGAAGGTGGATGAAATTTTCCAATCTCAAATTGATATTTGTCCAGGATTAGGGGAGAAACTCCCCTATCCGAGATTATTCCATAACAACTACCCAGTGCAAGGTGTCTTCTCTTGCCCCTTCCTCTGAAGCAGCTGGGAGTAGATACAGTTAGAGAGCGAACACTGAACTGGATGATCCTCTGTTCTGATCCAGTCTGGTCAGTTCAATGTTCCTGTCGTCCCAATTTCTATTTCATTCCATTTCTGAAACCTTCACGCAAGAGACACCTGGGGAGTTACAGGAGCAACGAATTGTGTAAAAATTAATGACAGAATTTGCATTTTTAGGTATCCTGTTGGGAAAAAGTAATACGTTGAATTTTTAGTTTCACAATGCCATATATGTTTAATGGGTCAGATCCTCTGCTGTTATAAACTGGAGTAGTTCAACTGATTCCTAGGAAGCTCACTGCTTCAAAACAAAAGAGGAACTGGACCATTTTTTAGCGGATCTATAACCAGTTAGCACCAACATGGGAACTGCCCCATTGATCCCAGGGGACATAGGCAGATTAACACCATCTGGAATCTGGCCCATTCACACCATAGCTGCTAATCAGATTAAAATCATTTGGGGAGCTAAACCACAAAATCTTTGTCTCTCGTCATCTTCCCTCAGTGGGCTTTTGTACAGCGACCCTGCTGGTTGCAATCACTGTCTCTCATGGTGCAGTAATAGATGCAAAATCGCACAGTTCACTGGAGCTTTTCTTCAAGTGGAAGGTCTTCCCCTGTTTGTCAGGTGTGGCGGAGAACCCTCGCCTGCCCTTTCTCTCCTCCTCATCCGATGCTTCATTATATTCCGCCAGCAAGAGGGGAGGGGCTTCATTCGCGTAGTGCTTGTACCACCGGAGCGCAGGCATATAGGAAGTGTCATAGGTGCATTTCAGCAGCGCTGGCTCCTCTTGAGATACTGTCACTCTGTCATCAGGCTGTGTCACAGACTCTCCATTAGCCCCTTCTAGAAAACAATAATAAAGCGCTTATATAAACATGTAGAAAGCTCTTGGCTTGAACCTGAAATGTTTATCTAGCTCCCAAGCTTCCAGAGACTGGGCAAAGGGTCCCAGTCTCTGGAAGCTTGGGAGTAACAGTCGGGGGAAATTAGTATGGGGGAAATTAGGCTTAGGTTTTGTAATGACCCAACCACTCCCAGTCTATTCAGGGGACACCATCATAGGACCTAACCACATCAGCCACACCTTCCGCGGTTCATTCACCTGTACCTCTACCAATGTGATCTGTGCCATCATGTGCCAGCAATGCCCCTCTGACATGTACATTGGCCAAACCAGACAGTCTCTATGCAAAAGAATAAATGGACACAATTCTGACATCAGGAATTATACCATTCAAAAACCAGTAGGAGAACACATTTCTATCTCCCTGGTCACTCAATAACAGACCTAAAAGTCACAATTCTTCAACAACAAGAACTTCAAAAACAGACTCCAATGTGAAACTGCAGAACTGGAATTAATTTGCAAACTGGACACCATCAAATTCGGCCTGAATAAAGACTGGGAGTGGTTGGGTCATTACAAAACCTAAACCTAATTTTCCCCTACTGTTACTTACACCTTCTTGTCAACTGTTTGAAATGGGCCACTCTCATTACCACTACAAAAGTTATTTTTCCTCCCTTGGCATCCTGTTGTTAATTGAATTGTCTCGTTAGACTCACCTCACACTTGGTAAGGCAACTTCCATCTTTTCATGTATTTTCCACTCCATGCATCTGACGAAGTGGGTTCTAGCCCACAAAAACTTATGCCCAAATAAATTTGTTAGTCTCTAAGGTGCCACAAGGACTCCTCATTGTTTTAACATTGGAATGTCTTTAGAGACCCCTAATATCCTACTATAATGCCTCAGATCCACAGCAGATAGGAACCAGTGCAGCTCAGCTAATTCCTATGCACTTTCTCACTGATTTGGAACATCTGAAGAACTGGATCATTTACTCCCATGGAGCTGCACCCAGTTCCAAGAGTTTGGGGTCTGGCCCATTGACTCCAGTAAAGCTACGCGCATTTACACCCTAGGGATGGGATTCACTGACTCCAAAGGCGCTGTGCAAATCTGTTCTTCTGCGGCTCGAACCCCCACATCTTTAGCGCCGCCTCCTCTTTCCCCAGCGGGTTTTTGTGCAGCGACCCTGCTGTGTGCAATCACTGTGTCGCTCATCGCGCAGTAGTAGACGGCGGAGTCTCGAAGTTCACTGGAGTTTTTCTTCAGGTGGAAAGTCTTCCCCTGTCTGTCGGGTGTGGCCGAGAACCCTCGCCGGCTCCTTCTCTCCTCTTCATCCGATGCTTCATAGTCTCCCAGCAAGAGGCGAGGGGCTTCATTTGGTTAGTGCTGGTACCACCAGAGCCTTGGAGACTGGGTAGGGTCATAGGTGCATTTCAGAAGCACTGGGTCCCCTTGGGATATTATCACTGGGCCATCAGGTTGGGTCACTGGCTCTCCATTAGCTCTTTCTGGAGGGAAAAAAATCACATGGATACAGACGGCTCCTGATTTGAACCAGGGATGTTTATCTACCTTCCAAATTTCCAAAAACTGAGGGGAGGGGCTAAGATTTATAAACTGGTGGTTTAATAACAAAATTCTGGAGCTAACTCCTCATCTTCTGCGACGTCTTGTTACTCCACTGCCTTCCACGGAGTTGTGACATTCACAGCAGCTGAGGATCTGGCCCAATAGACCTGAAATCTTACTCACCGAGAGTGGAAAATATCGCAACAACAGAGACCCAGGTGAGGAACATCTTCAGGGGATCAGGTGAGCTAGAACCTTGTCCCCAAGCTGCAGAGGGAAGCGTCTCCCTTGCCTTCCCCAGCCGTGAGGAGAAGTGGGGAAAGAGGTCTTTAAAATATAGATCCACCCACTTTCTTTGCGGCGCAACGCTCCTCCGCTGTGTGCCTACGGTGCTAACCCCACAGCAGCCTGCTACTGCCCGTGAACTAGGCTCCCTGGCCTCTGCGGGGTGTCTGACAGCAAGGGCGGGAGGCCGGGGGAGAAATTGCGGGGGAATCCGAGACCACATGAAGCAGCAGGCTGTGAAATGACAGCTCGGCACTTGCGTGAGGGGCTGGTAAAACAGGGCCCTCTTGTGGTACATCTGCGGGGGAACTTCCTCAGCCGATAAGACGGTTTCTTTTACAACTCTCCGGCCATAGTAGCCAGCTCTAAAACCTTCTTGGTGTGATGCTGGGCCGGGTTAGGCAACTGTTGTGCTGGGACCACAGCCTGTCGTATCACCCAAAGTCCTTTCAGTGTTTCCTTTGTATTCCTCCCTCTGTGTATCTGCACCCACATGTTGTCTCCTCTTCCACTTGGATTGTAAGTGGATTCAGTGAAGAGGATGCCTGTTTTTGTTCTGTATTTGCCTAGAACAACAGGTTTGAGGATGTTATCATAATCTTGTTATCATAATCACAGGTGACCACAGGTCCCTTCCAGAATTGCCAAGTTTATGGGCTAAATCCTCAGCTACTGTGGATTGTTGCAGATGCGTTGACTCTACCATGAGCATTTAAACCAGCTGATCGCATTCCCTAATTTTATTTAAAATTTGTGGAGGGAGGGGGTTGTGATGTTAAACATCAAATTACAAACCAGAGAAAACCCTGCATTGATGCAGACAGAGGGGAGAAATAATCAAAAATATGCACCACAAGGATTCCTATTTAATGTACTATATCCCCAAATGGTCTAAAGAGCCATAGCTTCATTGAGACAAATGGATCCACACAGATTTCCACCAGCTGAGGTTTCATACTATTACATATAATAGAGGCCTATGAAATCATGAAGGGTGTGAAGAAAGTGAAGAAAGAATTGTTATTAAGCCCTCACATAACTCAAAAATGCTTAAGGGACCACATCTAAAACAAAGCTTAATAGAGTCTGCCCAAGTTGGGAGCAGGGGTTCCACTGGGTATTAGACTTTTCAGCTTGGAAAAAAAAGGAATAAGGTGAGATATGATAGAGGTCTATAAAATCATGACTGGTGTAGAGAAACTAAATAAGGAAGTGTTATTTACTCCTTCTCATAACCCAAGTATGAGGAGGTCACCTAATGAATTTAGTAGGCAGCAGGTTTAAAACAAAGAAAAGGAAGTATTTATTCACACAACACACAGTCAACCTGTGGAACTCCTTGCCAGGGAATGTTGTAAAAGCCAAAAGAATGAATAAGTTGAAAAAAGAACTAGATAAGTTAATGGAGGTTAGTCAATCAATGGCAATTAACCAGGATGGTCAGGGATGCAACCCTGTGCTTCCTAAATCTCGGGCTGCTACAAGCTGGGGCTGGATGACTAGGGATGGAGTACTCAATACATTGACTTGTTCTGTTCATTTTCTCTTAAGCATCTGGCACAGGCCACTGTAGGAAAACAGGGCTCAGGGCTGGATGGATCATTGGTCTGACCCAGCATGGCCATTCTTATGTGCATAGATTGGTAGAATCATAGCTTTTAATCCCTGAAGGGATGAGTAGATTATCTAGTCTGACCTCATGTGTAACAGAACCTGTAAGAATTTCACCCAGTTACTCCTTCAGTGAGCCCAATAACTTGTGTTTTACAAAAGCACAGATTCCAGAAAAGCAAAGAGTCCTGATTTTTAAGACTTAAAGTGATGGAGAAGCCATCACTTCCCTTGGTGGTTTGTTCTCCCCCTCCCCCATTTTTAACAGTATGCCTTATTTCTCATTTGAATTGGTCTGGTCTTATCTTCCAGCCATTGGTTCTTTTCATTCCTCTCTCCACTAGATTACAGCTCTTTCCTCTGGTTTCCCTGCAGGTACAGTACTTGTATACCACAATGAGGTCAAGTTATGAAAATATAACATTTTTTTCAGAGACAGGAGTCTTGGACTTTCTGTGCTTCCATGGATTTTTGTTCAGCTCCCCTGCTGGTTGCAATCACTGTGTCTCTGAAGGCTTAGTAATAGACCACAGAGTTGTTCATTTCACTGGAGCTTTTCTTCAAATGGAAGGATTTCTTGTCTTGGACATGGTCAGCAAAGAACCCTGCTTGTCCCCTTCACCATGACCACCCCCTGACGTTTTATCTCTCAGCCATAACTTTGGTGCTTTATGGAGGTGTTGAATATATCAGAGGAGATAAGGGAATAGGATAGACTCATGAGTACACTCAATAACCAAAGGTGCTCCTTCTTTGACCATAGCTGAGCCTTCAATTTTTGTGACCGAGTCGCCGAACGTCCCTTGTGGGGGGGGGGGGGGGGGAAGAACAGATGTTTATTCTAAACACTAAAAAGAAAAGGAGTACTTGTGGCACCTTAGAGACTAACAAATTTATTAGAGCATAAGCTTTCGTGAGCTACAGCTCACTTCTTGCAGAGACAAAATATTATTGTAAAGATGAAACCCACCCTCCTTGTGGTCAAAGGCATCCACTGAACAGGGAAAATAGGGGTATATTGACAGGATGGAGGGGGGTATTCCTGGGAATAGGGGTGTAGTGGCCCAGGAGCCAGCACACAGAGCTGTAAACGGGGGAGTTGGCAAGGGGAGTTCGGGGGGAAGACGAGGAGAGCCGGGCAGAGGAACCGACAAGCTAGTGAAGGGAATGTGGGGTGGTCTGGCAGTGTTGTGGTGCTCGCTGGGGGTTTGTTTTGCTGTGGGTGCTGGTGTTTTGGTGTGGTTTGTGTTTCCCAGACTAACAGGACTTAGGTGGGAAGACCGTGACAGATACAGAGGCAGCAGTGGGAGTGACCCATGTAGTGGAAGACACAATGAAGATGACGGGATGTGGAAGCTGCGGCATGTACATGATCCTGGAGGGGGGACCTGAAAAGAGCTTCATCTGCATGAAGTGCCGCCTGATAGAGCTGATGGAAGAAAAGATCTGAGGACTGGAGATGCAGGTGGAGACTCTGGTTGAGTTTAGAAGGGGGTTCAAGTGGATGATGGAGCAAGGACATGAGGAGGCTGAAGGGAAAAGCTCAGACTTGCAGATGGAAGCAGGACCAAAGAACTCTGAGGGGAGGCTGCTGGGTGAAGAAAATGGACAGTGGAAACATGTGACTAAGAGAACCAGGCAGAGGAAAAGACAGGCTAGTGAAGGAGAAATAGAGCTCAGGAACAGGTTTGCGGAGTTGGAAAATGAAGAGGTGCAGCAGGTGGACACTGAAGGTGAGAGGGCAAGGAAAAAGAGAAGAGCGGATAGTCCTATAGGAAGAGGTTGTTTTTTTTTCTTTTTTTTTCCACCAAATGCATCCAATGAAGAGAGCTGTAGCTCACAAAAGCTTATGCTCTAATAAATTTGTTAGTCTCTGAGGTGCCACAAGTACTCCTTTTCTTTTTGCGAATACAGACTAACATGGCTGCTACTCTGAAACCTATAGGAAGAGGGGAAGAGTCAATGGAGATAACACCAAATATGAGCCACAGGAGGATACAGGATGGGTTGCAGAGGATTGCAAGGGACAATAGGAATTGAGAGGACTTGCAGCCAGAGGGAACAGGGGATAGACCAGAGAATCGCACCGTCACCATGAAAAGGCAGGTCTATGTGATCGGGGATTCCTTACTGAGAAGAATAGACAGGCCTGTAACCAGAGCTGATCCAAAGAATAGAAGGGTGTGCTGTCTGCCGGGTGCTAAGATATGGGATGTGGACCTGAGGCTGAAGAGGATCCTAACGGGAGTAGGAAAAAATCCACTGATTGTCCTTCATGTGGGAACAAATGATACAGCTAGATTCTCGCTGGAACGTATCAAGGGAGACTATGCCAGGCTGGGGAAGATGCTTAAGGAAATTGAGGCTCAGGTGATCTTCAGTGGGATTCTGCCTGTTCCTAGAGAAGGGCAACAAGGGTGTGACAAGATTATGACTATGAACAGATGGCTCAGGCAGTGGTGCTATAAGGAGGGCTTTGGGATGTATGGCCACTGGAAGGCATTCATGAACAGGGGACAGTTCTCTCAGGATGGGCTTCATCTGAGTAGGGAAGGAAATAGATTTCTAGGATGGAGGCTGGCACAACTGATTAAGAGAGCTTTAAACTAGGAATTTGGGGGAGATGGTTGGGAGATGTCCAGGTAATCTCCACGCTGGATTTTAACATTGAGATGGAAGAAAACAAAGTAAGAAAGGATACAGCCGTGGGTAGGAGAATGGATATAAGGAGGAAGGGCAGTGTGGATACTAGTCTAATAGCTTATACTGGCTGTAGAATGTCTGTGCCTAATCGGGTAAAGAATGTGAGTGAAGCCAAACAGCAAAAATTAAGATGTTTGTACACTAATGCGAGGAGCCTAGGTAACAAAATGGAGGAACTAGAGCTACCGATTCAGGAAGTGAAACCAGATATTATAAGGATAACAGAAACATGGTGGAATAAGAAAAGGAGTACTTGTGGCACCTTAGAGACTAACAAATTTATTAGAGCATAAGCTTTCGTGAGCTACAGCTCACTTCATCGGATGCATTTCGTGAGCTGTAGCTCACGAAAGCTTATGCTCTAATAAATTTGTTAGTCTCTAAGGTGCCACAAGTACTCCTTTTCTTTTTGCGAATACAGACTAACACGGCTGCTACTCTGAAAAATGGTGGAATAGTAGTCATTACCGGAGTACGGGTATTGAAGGGTATGTGCTGTTTAGGAAAGACAGAAATAAAGGCAAAGGTGGTGGAGTAGCATTGTATATTAATGATGAGGTAGACTGTAAAGAAATAAGAAGTGATGGAATGGATAAGACAGAGTCTGTCTGGGCAAAAATCATATTGGGGATGAAAGCTACTAGAGCCTCCCCTGGGATAGTGCTTGGGGTGTGCTATAGACCACCAGGATCCCATCTGGATATGGATAGAGCCCTCTTTGATGTTTTTAATGAAGTAAATACTAATGGGAATTGTGTGGTCATGGGAGACCATTTCAAAATCCATTCATCTGTAACTGAGGGGTGAGTGCAAGTCAGGTTCAGTTCTCCTCCCTCAGACGTTTCTGCAGTGACTGGCTGCTTGATCTCAGTTCTTCCCAGGGCACCTAGGAAAGGAGACAAGGTCAAGAATGCATTTCATGGGGGTATGTAATGTATAAGGGTCCTTAGGGTGAAGACCCCAATCCCTTCTCCTCATCCTTTATGTAGCTCTCATTAACCTCACAAAGATCCCTACTAAGCAGCTTAACAGAGAGAAGAATAATTTCAGAGAGCTCAACCCATAGCCACTGGTCCTGCTTCCAGGTTCACGCTGTGGCATAGGAACATAGGAGTTTCTATCACAGAATCATAGGACTGGAAGGGAACTTGAGAGGTGATCCAGCCTAGTCCCCTGCACTCAATGGCAGGACTAAGCATTAGCTCAGACCATCCGTGACCGCTGTTAGTCTAACCTGCTCTTTAAAGCCTTCAACTATGGAGATTCCACAACCTCTCTGTCCATCTATCTATCTATGTGTATGTCTACATTGGGTGTGGAAGGTGTAATTTCCACTTAAAGCAAACATACCCTGGCTTGCTTTGATTTGAGCTTGCTAGCTAGCAACCTTATCTTTAGGGTTTTTTACAATACTCACCCATCCCCAGTGTGTCTGAGTATCACATTCCACTAGCAGCAAACCTACATGTCTCCCTCTGGTCCAGCACAGAGTATGCAGCCCAACAAAGCGAGGTAAGAGGCAAACCACCAGGGTCTGTTCCCACCCTCCCTTCTTCCAAATTCCTAAAGGGATCAAATATGGATACTCGCATAATGTCAGCAACAAAGTCACTCCCCTCATGAGAGACATTTTCTGGGGAAGAGACTGTGACCCCACTCTCAAGGCGTTTAGTACCAGCTCAGTGAGAATTGACAGAGGCAGCCTGAGAGGTTGAAATCACAAGAGAAAAGCCCATGAAAAGCAAGAGCAAGCCCCCAACTGGAGGTCTGAGGTTTGTCTGAGAGTCGATTGGGCCACACCTTCAGTTGCCTGTATATTGGCAAAGCTCCACTGAAGTCATTCTGGTACATTGTGTTAATTATCATGCCAAAGGGGAGGGACAGAAACATAGGACATCCTCAATATTTCCTCTCCCACTTTAAAATTTAAAAGCAAGAAGGGTGATCTTGTGCTTCCCACTCTGGACTGAAACTCATGAGACCTAAGAGGTCAGTTCCTGGCTTTACTGCAGTCTTTCTGTGTGATTTTAGTCTGGGAATCAAATTAGCCTACAAGTAAAATTTTCAGAAGGCACCTTAGTTACTTAAGAACCTAGGTCCTTAAGAGTGATTGAGTGCTGGATGTCTTGAGGACTGTTTGGTCATGCTTCACTTAATCCACTGGAAAACAAGAAAAGGAAATTTTAAAATATATGTAGATCTGGCTGTGTGTCCTGCTAGTTCCTAATGGCAGGATTTGGATGTCCAAGCCCCATTAAGCAGTAAATCAGAAGAAGGCATCCAAATCCCTCAGGCAGCATTGAAAAATCTCAACCTTGATGTGAAATTGTGCTGTCTGGAGAAGGGGCGGGGGGTGTTTGTTTCTTTTTCTCTTCTATATAGGCTCCTCTGTCACACTAATCACTGTAGACTCTCAGGCATAGCTGGGCAACCCTCAGCAATTAGGAGGGTTAACTTCTTTCCAACTTGATGTTTTCAGGCACCCCAGAAACAGTTTAGCTCTGTGGGGGAAGGGACAACATCTCTCTCTATATAAAAGGGAATTTACCTGACGGCTATGTCATTTGTTAATGTTGGGTATATCCCTGCTGTCTTCCTTCTATGAACCTGTATAACATGGTCTATAAACTGTATCTTCAAGCTTTCTAGCATTCCATCGCTCACTCTTGGGAGGAGCTCTCCACAAATATTTCCACAAACAGCCTCAGTGTTCTCTTTCAAATCCCTCCTTAAAACTCTCCTGTGCTCTGCTGCCTACACAAAACTTGGCAAGGGGTAGGCTACTGCTTATCATGCTGACCAAAGTGTTTCTATTTCCTTGTACTCCCGCTCTCTATCTGTATCCACTTGTCTCTTGGATTGTAAACTCTTTGGGGGCAGAGACTGTATTTTTGTTCTCTCTGTAGAACGCCTGGCACAATAGGGTTATGGTCCATGACTTGGGCTCCAAGGGGCTCTGGTAATTCAAATAACACCTTATTATTAATAATAATGATACCTTCCCCAAATGAGTCAAAATAGAACAGATCTGCTACAAGGATTTCTGCTGGTCAATCCATCTTACTTGAAAGATTGTCTCTCTCCCCAGCAGGAGTTGGTCCAATAAAAGATATGATCTCATCAGCCCTCGGTCCATAATATCTTGTACCCAGAACTGCTACAACCTTGCGTGTGTGAAAAGCAGCGTCCCCTTGTGGGCAAAACAACGAACGGAATGGGGAAATGTTTCATACATGACTAGGTCTCTCCTTCTTATAGATTTTTCCAACCAGTTTGCCTGATTTTAGCTGCAGACAGAACCTCGCATATCTGTATGGAGTTTGGCGTTAGTTTAAAGTTCCCACACTTTGCCTGGATCATTCAGAAGCTCCGATAAGATGGTGAGGGGAGGTCTTTTAAAAAAAACACTGCAGATAGAAAGTTGGCTGCGTGTGAAAGGGAGAAATTGCAGACAGCTAGTGCTTCACTTTGTTCACCGGCCCACAAAAGAAGTTTTAATCCCGCACTTTTTAGACTCTGAAAGGGGTGGGTCCTTTTTCTTGCCTCCCGAGATGAGAGAAACTCTCTCTCCTTAGCTCGCCCAGCCTGCTCGGGGCTGGTGTGAGATATTGCGCGGGGGCCCCCCCGGCTGTCACGCTGTAACTCTCAGAGCCCAGTAATACACCGCTGAGTCCCCCCAGCCTCACACTGCGGAACTCAAAGAAGCTGGAAGCTTTGTCCTGAGCGATGTATAAAGTGCCGCCGGCTTCGGTGCTGGGAGTCTCTCCCCTGAATCCATCTGCCAAAAGCCTTGGTGCCTAGCTGGGGACGTGGCGGTACCACACTATCTTGTCGGTGGTCACTTTAGGGTGACTGCAAGAGAGGTTCAATTTCTTTCCCTCCACCGCCTCTGCGGAGACGGGCTGCTGGATCCCCGCTCTGCCCAGGGCACCTCGGAAAGAAAGGAAGGAAGAGAATTAATTTCATGGACGTGCGGACATCTCAAGCACCTTAGGACTCAATTCCCTTCTCCCTGCCCGCCTCCTTTCTGCGTGAATCCCACTGGTGCTTTTAAAAAGAGCGAGCGAGAGAGACTTGTCTCAGGACAGCTGGGGGGGAGGACATTTAATTGCAGGGGCAATTTTAAAGTCCTTCAGTGATAAACACACATCTCAACCATTTCCACCCCCTACGTTACGTTCCTTTGCGTTTCTAAATGGTCCGATCTGCTCACCACGCCGGCCACCAGGGGGAAAAGTACATTCAGATCCGCCGAGTCCAGTCTTCTGTACTTGCTCCCTGGTTCCACTGTCAAGTCAGGGCTAGGGACGGGGAACTACACAACAACCTAGCAAGGGGGGCAACACGAAATCTTCAAACTCGCTTAGCACGGAGGCTGTTATCGCAGCTGCGATCCAACGTGAAAGCCATGAGCGGGGTTCCCCGGATCTGGGGCAGAACCCCGCTGGGTCTCCGCCTTCACAAGTATGAATTGCTCTTTGCAGCTGCCAGGGAAGGGAAGGCATTTTTTCTCCTGTGCCACGCCTTAGAAACGCGCCTGTTGTGGCTCCCAAGGGTCCGAATAGCACCGAAGGGCCTGACTGCGGTGTGTACTAGCTGGTGCTGTCCGAGGCGGAGATTTGGGAGAAGGCAGCACAGAGCAGGGCGCGGAGACGTGGAAATACTCGGGGGAGATTGTAGTATATCTTCAGGGACAACACCGCCACCTCGTGGCTATGGATGGGCACTGGGTGAGAGGACTTGTAGTAGGTGCTTGTACCTTAGATCAGCGCTTCTCAACTAAGGATACGCATACCCCTGGTGGTACATCAGCTCCCCTGGATATTGGCCTGCTTTTACAACAGACGACATCAAAACCACTAGCGAAGTCAGTAGAAGCTAAAATTTCGTGCAGACAACTACAGGTTTATACTGCTCGATAGTTTATACAATGAAATGTAAGTACAATATTTATATTCCAGTTGATTTATTTCATAATTACCTAGTACAAATGAGAAAATCAGCCATTTGTCATAAAGAGTGTGCTGTGACACTTGTGTTTTTATGTCTGATTTTTGTAACCAAGTAGTTTTTAACTAAGGTCAAACTTGGGGGTTCGCAAGACAAATCAGACTCCTGGAAGGGCTACAGTCGTGTGGAAAGGTGGAGAGCCACAGCTCCAGGGGGCAGATCTTAAAGATATTTATCAGAGTAGCAGCCGTGTTAGTCTGTATTCGCAAAAAGAAAAGGAGTACTTGTGGCACCTTAGAGACTAACAAATTTATTAGAGCATAAGCTTTCGTGAGCTACAGCTCACTTCATCGGATGCATTTGGTGGAAAAAACAGAGGAGAGATTTATATACACACACACAGAGAACATGAAACAATGGGTTTATCATACAAGAAAGCTTATGCTCTAATAAATTTGTTAGTCTCTAAGGTGGCACAAGTACTCCTTTTCTTTTTGCGAATACAGACTAACACGGCTGCTACTCTGAAAACTGTAAGGAGAGTGATCACTTAAGATAAGCCATCACCAGCAGCAGGGGGGGGGAAGGAGGAAAACCTTTCATGGTGACAAGCAAGGTAGGCTAATTCCAGCAGTTAACAAGAATATCAGAGGAATAGTGGGGGGTGGGGTGGGAGGGAGAAATACCATGGGGAAATAGTTTTACTTTGTGTAATGACTCATCCATTCCCAGTCTCTATTCAAGCCTAAGTTAATTGTATCCAGTTTGCAAATTAATTCCAATTCAGCAGTCTCTCGTTGGAGTCTGTTTTTGAAGCTTTTTTGTTGAAGTATAGCCACTCTTAGGTCTGTGATCGAGTGACCAGAGAGATTGAAGTGTTCTCCAACTGGTTTTTGAATGTTATAATTCACATACCACACAGACTATGCTGACAGTTTGTGCCACACACTCTCAAAGAAACTGCGGAACCACCTGATCAACATCCTCTACAGCAAACAGGGAAAGATTAAGAATGAGCTCTCAAAACTGGATACTCTCAAAAAGAACCAACCTTCCACACAAACTTCGTCGTGGCTGGACTTTACAAAAACTAGACAAGCCATTTACAAAACACACTTTGCTTCTCTACAAAAGAAAAAGGACACTAAGCTATCTAAACTACTATATGCCACAAGGGGCCACAACAATGGTTCCCGTAACCCACCCAGCAATATTGTTAATCTATCCAACTATACTCTTAGCCCAGCAGAAGAATCTGTCCTATCTCGGGGCCTCTCCTTTTGCCCCTCCACCACCATGAACATGATACAGTTCTGTGGTGACCTAGAATCCTATTTTCGACGTCTCCGACTCAAGGAATATTTCCAACACACCTCTAACCAACATATTAACCCACAGAGACCTTCCTGCCAACACTACAAAAAGAAGGATTCTGGGTGGACTCCTCCTGAAGGTTGAAACAGCAGCCTGGATTTCTACATAGAGTGCTTCCGACGACGTGCACGAGCTGAAATTGTGGAAAAGCAGCATCGCTTACCCCATAACCTCAGCCATGCAGAACACAGTGCCATCCACAGCCTCAGAAACAACTCTGACATCATAATCAAAAAGGCTGACAAAGGAGGTGCTGTCGTCATCATGAATAGGTCGGAGTATGAACAAGAGGCTACTAGGCAGCTCTCCAACACCACTTTCTACAAGCCATTACCCTCTGATCCCACTGAGAGTTACCAAAAGAAACTACAGCATTTGCTCAAGAAACTCCCTGAAAAAGCACAAGAACAAATCCGCACAGAAACACCCCCTAGAACCCTGACCTGGGGTATTCTATCTGCTACCCAAGATCCATACACCTGGAAATCCTGGACGCCCCATCATCTCAGGCATTGGCACCCTGACAGCAGGATTGTCTGGCTATGTAGACTCCCTCCTCTGGCCCTTCGTTACTAGCACTCCCAGCTATCTTCGAGACACCATTGACTTCCTGAGGAAACTACAGTCCATTGGTGATCTTCCTAAAAACACCATCCTAGCCACTATGGATGTAGAAGCCCTCTACACCAACATTCCACACAAAGATGGACTACAAGCCGTCAGGAACAGTATCCCCGATACTGTCACGGCTAACCTGGTGGCAGAACTTTGTGACTTTGTCCTCACCCATAACTATTTCACATTTGGTGACAATGTATACCTTCAAATCAGCGGCACTACGATGGGTACCCGCATGGCCCCACAATATGCCAACATTTTTATGGCTGACTTAGAACAACGCTTCCTCAGCTCTCGTCCCCTAAAGCCCCTACTCTACTTGCGCTACATTGATGACATCTTCATCATCTGGACCCATGGAAAAGAAGCTCTTGAGGAATTCCACCATGATTTCAACAATTTCCATCCCACTATCAACCTCAGCCTGGACCAGTCCACACAAGAGATCCACTTCCTGGACACTACGGTGCTAATAAGTGATGGTCACATAAACACCACCCTATATCGGAAACCTACTGACCGCTATTCCTACCTACATGCCTCTAGCTTTCATCCAGATCATACCACTTGATCCATTGTCTACAGCCAAGCGCTACGATATAACCGCATTTGCTCCAACCCCTCAGACAGAGACAAACACCTACAAGATCTCTATCATGCATTCCTACAACTACAGTACCCACCTGCTGAAGTGAAGAAACAGATTGACAGAGCCAGAAGAGTACCCAGAAGTCACCTACTACAGGACAGGCCCAACAAAGAAAACAACAGAACGCCACTAGCCATCACCTTCAGCCCCCAACTAAAACCCCTCCAACGCATCATCAAGGATCTACAACCTATCCTGAAGGACGAGCCATCGCTCTCTCAGATCTTGGGAGACAGACCAGTCCTTGCTTACAGACAGCCCCCCAATCTGAAGCAAATACTCACCAGCAACCACACACCACACAACAGAACCACTAACCCAGGAACCTATCCTTGCAACAAAGCCCGTTGCCAACTCTGTCCACATATCTATTCAGGGGATACCATCATAGGGCCTAATCACATCAGCCACACTATCAGAGGCTCGTTCACCTGCGCATCTACCAATGTGATATATGCCATCATGTGCCAGCAATGCCCCTCTGCCATGTACATTGGCCAAACTGGACAGTCTCTACGTAAAAGAATGAATGGACACAAATCAGACGTCAAGAATTATAACATTCAAAAACCAGTTGGAGAACACTTCAATCTCTCTGGTCACTCGATCACAGACCTAAGAGTGGCTATACTTCAACAAAAAAGCTTCAAAAACAGACTCCAACGAGAGACTGCTGAATTGGAATTAATTTGCAAACTGGATACAATTAACTTAGGCTTGAATAGAGACTGGGAATGGATGAGTCATTACACAAAGTAAAACTATTTCCCCATGGTATTTCTCCCTCCCACCCCACCCCCCACTGTTCCTCTGATATTCTTGTTAACTGCTGGAATTAGCCTACCTGCTTGTCACCATGAAAGGTTTTCCTCCTTCCCCCCCCTGCTGTTGGTGATGGCTTATCTTAAGTGATCACTCTCCTTACAGTGTGTATGATAAACCCATTGTTTCATGTTCTCTGTGTGTGTGTATATAAATCTCTCCTCTGTTTTTTCCATCAAATGCATCCGATGAAGTGAGCTGTAGCTCACGAAAGCTTATGCTCTAATAAATTTGTTAGTCTCTAAGGTGCCACAAGTACTCCTTTTCTTTCTCCTTACAGTGTGTATGATAAACCCATTGTTTCATGTTCTCTGTGTGTGTGTATATAAATCTCTCCTCTGTTTTTTCCACCAAACGCATCCGATGAAGTGAGCTATAGCTCACGAAAGCTTATGCTCTAATAAATTTTTTAGTCTCTAAGGTGCCACAAGTACTCCTTTTTTTTTTTTAATGATATTTAGACATCTAATGAAATTTTTTAAAAGCAAATAGGTGTCTGGATCTCAGTGATTTCAATGGTTGTTAGGCACTTAAGTCTCTTTTTGTTTGGGGGGATTTTTGTTTTTGTTTCCTTGCTTGTTTTATAGAATCTCTCTCCTGTTTGTGTCTTGCCAGAGTTTACTTAAATTCTGTTTCAAGACATTCACGGTAAGTTTTGAGTTCATAAGACTTCGGCATGCAGAAATGAGAGAGGATCAGGTCAGACTGCGGGGCTGGAGGCGGGGGTGGTGGGGAGGAGAGAGAGAGAGAGAGAGAGAGAGAGAATTTATGGAGGTGGTTAGGAAATTAACCCTTTAGTCCCCGTGTGGCTCCCAACTCGCCCCCCAGCTCTCTGCTCCTGCTCGGTTTTCGGGCAGCTTCTCCATTGGTTCATGTCTCTGATCCCTTCTGACGCAGTAATAGGTCCCGGAATCGCTCAGTTCGCTGGACGGTTTCCACAGGTGGAAGGTTTTTTTCTGATCATCGTGTGTAGCATTGAACCCTGTCGCTATCCCCACATCCCCGTCTTCCCCTCCCGTGTCCCGCAGGAAGAGCCGGTGAGTTAAACCAGCCCTCAGAGAACGCAGCTGGGAAAGCACGGCCCTGTGCTCACACTGTCAGCTGCAAGCCTACTGATGTGGCCACATTTGTAGCACTTGCAGTGGTATTGGGAGCAGTGCATTATGGGCAGCTATCCCACAGAGCACCTGTTCCCATTCTGGCGCTGTGGCTTGTGGGGCGGGGCATTCTGGGTTCAGTCCCAATGCCCTGTGATGCGTCAGTTCACATCCCAGCAATCCCTGTGCTTCCCTCCACATTTGGCGCCATCTTTCAACATTTTTTGTACTGCGCGCTCTGTCTTCCCCTTTGGTCTGCAGGAATGGATCCCAAACTGCTGAGGAATATTCTGATGAGTCTCGCCAGCATGTCACGAATTGCAGTCGAGTTACTCCTTAAGCTACAAACTGACAGTGAGAAGTCCGATCATGAAGTTGACTTGCATAACACATGCAACACGAGATTGCTTGTGGCATTCATGGAGGTGCTCACCGGAGTGGAATGCCACTTTTGGGCTCAGAAAACAAACACTGAGTGGTAGGCTCACATCGTCATGCAAGTCTGGGATGACAAGCAGTGTGGGAAATGCTGAGTATCAGATGTTTTAGAAATGTGTGTCAAGTAATGGAAAATAACCGTACAAGAGATAAAGGACAAGGCCAGAAGATTTTGGCTGGACTGAGGACTAAACTTTGGATGAACGAAGGACTAATGATATAAGCAACACCTGAGAGTCTTTACTACCACAAGATAATGGAACCCAAAGATAAGAATGATGAGAACATTGGGTGATAAACAACAGAAAAGGAATAAACAAGTGCTGTATATATATGGCTGTGGGAAGGGAAATAAAGTGCTTTTTACCAGCAACTGTGTCAGTTGTCCTGTAAGCCAGCCTGCTAGCAGCAACAAAGCAGTGGTTGCAGAACTTTCAGATGAGAAAAGCCAGTTTCATGGGACTGTATGCTGAGCTCGCCCCCACCCTGCAGCACAAGGACATGAGATTGAGAGCTGCCCTGACAGTGGGGAAGTGGGTGACTATTGCAATCTGGAAGCTGGCAACTCCAGACAGCCTCCAATCGGTCACTAACCAGTTTGGAGTGGGAAAGTTGACTGTTGGAATCATGTTGATGCAAGTTTTCAGGGCCATTAATCGCATCCTGCTCAGAAGAACCATGACTCTGGGTAATGTGCATAACATTGTGGCTGGCTTTGTGTGGGAAATGCTGAGTATCAGATGTTTTAGAAATGTGTGCCAAGTAATGGAAAATAACAGTACAAGAGGCGGGGCTGCGGGTGGCAAGTTGAAGGACTAAACTTTGACTGAACTAAGGACTAATGAGATAAGCAGCACCTGAGAGTCTTTACCACCACAAGATAATGGAACCCAAAGATAAGAATGATGAGAACATTGGGTGATAAACAACAGAAAAGGAATAAACAAGTGCTGTATATATATTGCTGTGGAAAGGGAAATAAAGTGCTTTTTACCAGCAACTGTGTCAGTTGTCCTGTAAGCCAGCCTGCTAGCAGCAACAAATGGTGACCCCGACGTGATAGAATTCTGTGAATTTGATACCACGGACAGAGGAAGAAATAGCAGGGACCGCCGCTGCCGGTGTCCTCCGTTCGGGTGAGGAACCGGGACGCCCAAGAGGCGGGGGAGCTCCCACTGAAAGGTGAGCGGCGGGGAATATCTCTCATAATGGGAGCGGCAGCATCAGCAGATGAGCAGGCCGTGTTTAAGGTCTTAAGCAATCTGCTTAATAACCAGGGAGAAAAATTTTCCCCAGAAGCTCTTCAAAAATTGCTTCGGTGGGGAAAGCGACGGGGTGTCCTGGTTAATGCAAAGAATGTGTTTGACTCCTCGGTGTGGAAAACAGTGGGGGAAGACCTGTGGGACTTTGTGGGGATCGGAAATAAAGAAGCTGCTGCCTTGAGCCCTATCTGGCGGACTGTTCATCGAGCCGTTACCACCGCAGCGGCTCAGGCAGGGGCGCGTATTGCCTTACGCGAGGCATTGGAATCATCAGCGAAAGGGGCCTTCACGGTAGGAGCGAAAGACTTTTTTGGTAAAACAACGCCTATGATTCCTTTGGCGCCGTTGGACCCCAGTGAAGTACCGTTGCCCTTGAAGGATGACGACTCAGATCGGGGCGAACCGATGGCCGTGGATCAGCCTGTGTCGGGGGAATTGTCATCGGGCAATCCAGAGAACCCGTTACAAGGGGGGTCAGGATTGCCGCCCACGGTTGTCCCATCAGCCCCTTCCCGACACGTTTGGATTATTGACTTGCCTAAAACTGGAGAGTTTGATAACTTGACGCAGGACCAGATAATTCGGTGGTTATATAAGGAAGGTATTGCAGCTCAACAGATGATGGATGAGCTGGATAGAAAGGAAAACAGACCGCAAGGATCGTCACGATCGCATTTGCTGCAACAGCTTCAAGAGCACCGCATACCTGACCCCTCACGTTTGCCCCATATTTGTAGGTTGTGTGGGTATTATGGTTGTACGGAGCACCTCACTCCCGAGGGAGAGTTGCGACCGACAGCAGAGGAAGAATATCGCAAAATTTATGCCCCCGCTACGCAACCGGTTCGACCAAAAGTGAAACCTCCGCCACCTACGTGTTCTTCAATTGGACGAGGGCAAGAAGAATGGGGGACGGGGTTGATTTGGAGGGATGGGGGGGGGGAGGAGCGGGATCTCCTGACCCAATTAAGCGCTGGCATGGATTGATAAAGGATGCTATAATTGAAGGGGAATTTTTGGATGCCATGCCGGCTACTTTCCCGGTATCGGTATCAAGGGAGGGGGTTAAATCTTGGGTGCCATTAGACTGAAAATTGATGAGGGAGGCTCAGAAAGCTATTGTGGCGTACGGCTTGAAAAATCCGTATGTACAAGCGTTATTAGAACAAATATTCTCGGGGCAAGCGATGTGTCCCTTTGACGCCCAGAAATTTGCAGATATGTTGTTAACACCCACACAGAGATTATTATGGAAGGATTCATGGAGAAAGAAGGTTGAGCACGCGGCAGTGCTTAATTTAGATAGACCCCAGGACGACCCTCTCCACGTAGCAAGTATAGACATGTTGTTGGGACAGGGGCGATTTGAAGAGCCTCAGCTACAGGCGCGATTGGTACCCCAAATATTACAACAGTCTCAGCTTCTAGCATTGGAGGCATTCAAAGAGCTCCCTGATTTGGGCGCCCCGTCACCTCCCTATTTGAAAGTCACGCAGGTAGTGGGCGAATCTTTTGCCCTCTTTTTGGACCGCCTAAGGACGGCATTGGATAGGGCCCCTAATTTAACACCAGACGCCAGATCAGCATTGGGGGTAGATTTAGCCCTTCAAAATGCTAACCCCACATGTAAGAAGATTTTGGTGACTTTACCAAAATCGGCCTCCCTAGTCGACATGATTGAAATCTGCACTCGTGCTCCTTTGGTGGAGGAGGAGGATAAGGCAAAGATTCATGCACACACCTTGGCGGTAGCCTTGAATACCTCCAAGTCGAATTGGACTTAGAGGAAGAGGAAGAGGAGGGGGCGTGTTATCAGTGTGGAAAGATGGGTCATTTAAAATGGGATTGCCCCAATAAAAGAGGTCAGCCACAAAACAATGCACTTCCCTCCCCATTTCCCGGGACATGTAATCGATGTGAAAAATTCGGTCATAAAGCTACTGAGTGTCACTCCCGGTTTAAAAAAGATGGGACCCCTTTGTCGGGGTCGGGAAACGCCTCGCGGAGTGCCAGCTGGCAGGGCGTGAGGACAAACAATACGCCGGCTGCTTGGACGGCCTCCGCGGGGCAACTTCCGGCAGTGCCGGAGTTGATTTGGCCACCGCCGCCAACGTCTCCCTAGAGAATGATAGGGTGACGCTCGTTCCATCGGTGGCATCTGGACCGTTGGGGCATGGATTAAGCGCATTGTTAATAGGTAGATCATCCACCTCCTTACAGGGGCTTTTTGTGCTTCCAGGGCTAATTGATGCTGATTATAGAGGGAACATTGGGATTATGGTATGAGCTATATGCCCGCCTATTACAATAATGGCCGGAACCAAAATTGCACAATTAATACCCTTTCGTGCGAATGTTCCTGTGAAGTCACCCCAGATAAGAGGGACTGGAGGCTTCGGGTCATCCAGTCAGGTAGACCCCACACCACTAACAACGGCATTTGTTTTGTCAGTGGGACAAGATCATCCCACTAGATTAGTTCAATTTAAGGGCCCAGATGGTGATTCTTTCGAGCATCAGGTCCTTATCGATACTGGGGCAGATGTGACAGTGTTGCCTCTGCAGGGTTGGCTGGTGACATGGCCACTTCGACCGGTAACCACACCTCTTTGGGGTATTGGCGGACAGCGTGAGCCCATGCTGAGTGAATTTTTTATTGACATTACTGATGTAATCGATAATACGTTAAGGGGGTCAGTCCGCCCTTACCTTGTCGATACAACTATTTGGTTGTTGGGGAGGGATTGCTTGAGTCAATGGGGGGTGGTGATCAGCTCCCCCCCTTTCTAGTAGCGGCCACTGAGGAGCGGCCAACCCTGGCATTGGAATGGAAATCCGATGAGCCGATTTGGGTTGCTCAGTGGCCGCTGCCAACAGAAAAACTTGCCGCATTAACAAAACTAGTAGAGGAGCAAGTACGTCTTGACCATCTAGAACCCTCAGTTAGTCCATGGAATACACCTGTATTTACTATCCTAAAGAAATCAGGAAAATGGCTTTTGCTCCAAGATCTGCGTGCCATTAATGCTATTATGGTCGACATGGGTGCTTTACAGCCCGGTTTACCTGCCCCGTCCATGCTCCCCTCGGGGTGGCCATTACTAATCATTGACCTGAAGGATTGTTATTTTACTATTCCATTACACCCGAGAGACAGAGAGCGCCTTGCTTTCTCTATTCCGATGGTAAATCGTGAAGCACCTTCCATACGGTATCAGTGGAAGGTTTTGCCCCAAGGAATGAAAAATTCCCCTACAATCTGCCAGCTCTTCATTGCATGGGCAATACACCCAATCCGAGTGAAATATCCCCAATGGAAAATATATCATTACATGGATGATCTTTTATTTGCGGCACCCGAGCCTTTGAACCCATGATTATAACACAGATCACCTCCACGTTAGCAGAAGCTGGTCTGTTTGTGGCCCCAGAAAAGGTTCAGACTAAAGCCCCTTTTTTGTATTTGGGACTTCGGATCACTGACTGCACCGTACGCCCCCAGCAGTTGAAAATCTCTCCTCATGTGCGCACACTGTATGATGCACAGAAACTGCTAGGTGAACTGCAATGGCTTCGCCCCCTTTGTGGCATCACAAATCAGGATATGACTCCTCTTCTTCCTTTATTAGAAGGGGAGAGAGCCCCTGGAGATAAACGACAACTGTCGGTACTACAGAAGCAAGCATTACAACGAATAGGACAGAAGGTGGGGGAGGGTTATTCTGGGAGATATCGGGAAAACGTACTCTTTGTGGTAGCGGTCTTTAGCCTAGATGCAGTATTGGAAGCGCTATTATTTCAGTGGGATACAAGGGATAAAGACCCCCTAGTCGGTTTGGAATGGATATTTCCACCGTGTAAAAATGTGCGTACGGTAACTTCCAGAATTAAAGCAATAGCCATGCTAATAGGGCAAGCACGGAAAAGAGTAACCGTAATGACAGGAATTAATCCGCATCAGATTTTGTTGCCATTTTCAAAAACGATGATTACACATCTGTTGATGTATGACACTGTGTTTGCTGTTGCCCTAGCAAATTATCAGGGACAATTGAGTTGTCATTACCCTCCCCACCGCCTGTTTTCTTCCCCGTTGCAGTTGGAAAAACACCTTATGAGACAGGAGAATCCAGTGACAGGAATAACAGCATTTACCGATGCGGCGGGGCAAACAGGGAGAGCAGGGATAGTCTGGTGGAATGGACATACTTGTGCCCATATGTCATCATCCCAAAGAAATTGGCAGTCACACCATGCTTGCAGCTTATGCCAATTTGTCTTCACAGTATTCGAATATGGCAAATTGGGGCCCCGCCAATTGCTCCTTGCCCCCTGGGGCCCTATCTTTACATACCCCATACCCAGCCGGGGCAGATAATGTAACGTGTGCGCGAGTGGTTAATTGCACACGCGCAAAAGTACCCATGGGCTGCCCAAACCGTAAGTGCCCCCCTTTTGAATTGTACTAATGCGGTTAATGTTTCTCTTAATTATGGGCATATTATTTTGCTGTCTGGTTGGTTTTTTACCTGCGGTGAACGAACCTTTAGTTATATTCCTGCCAATCTAAGTCATAATACCTTGTGTTGTCTTAGCCGAATGACCCTTTTGTTGCCCGGAAAGAATCAGCAGCGAAATCGGCGAAGCACGGCCCTGCAAAATACGTGTTCTGCCGATGTTACCTTATATAGTCACTCAGAATATTTGGCTTTGCTGAATGCTGTTGCAGGCATTCCTGGCTTTGCAACTTATTATATGGTGCAAACTTTGAATGCATTAGCTTGTTTTGCTGTTAAAGCGCTTAATGCTACATCACAGGCAATTGCTCTTTTAAGTATGGAACAACAGAAATTAAGAGATGCCATTTTAGATAATCGAGCTGCGATTGATTTTCTATTGCTTAAGCATCCCTGGTGTTGCTATTATGGAAAATGCTTTTAATTTAGAGAAATTAGTGTGTTGGAGTATTAAACAGTTTAATCTAATTTTTGAAATATTAACTGAGTTATTAATCGATGTAGATAGCATTTGCCATGCAGTTTTATATAATAGTGCTGTGAGTGAATTTTTGTTATTAGCACATGGACACGGATGTGAAGATTTTGAGGGTATGTGTTGTGTTAATTTGTCAGATCATTCTCACTCTGCTCATGAGTTACTTACAAAATTAGAACAAAATATGAATAACATCATTATAGCACACTCTTTTATTAATTGGTATCTGTATTGGTATAATTTGTTTGTGTGGTCCATATATAGTTCAATGTATGCGTTGGGGAATGTCACGGATGATTCGAGCTGCTTTTAAACAAAAAGGGGGAGATGTGGGAAATGCTGAGTATCAGATGTTTTAGAAATGTGTGCCAAGTAATGGAAAATAACAGTACAAGAGGCGGGGCTGCGGGTGGCAAGTTGAAGGACTAAACTTTGGCTGAACTAAGGACTAATGAGATAAGCAGCACCTGAGAGTCTTTACCACCACAAGATAATGGAACCCAAAGATAAGAATGATGAGAACATTGGGTGATAAACAACAGAAAAGGAATAAACAAGTGCTGTATATATATTGCTGTGGAAAGGGAAATAAAGTGCTTTTTACCAGCAACTGTGTCAGTTGTCCTGTAAGCCAGCCTGCTAGCAGCAACAGCTTTGCACAAATGGATTTCCCTAACTGCAGAGGGACAATAGATGGGATGCATATTCCAATTCTGTCACCAGCCCACCTAGCCTCCGAGTACATTCATTGTAAGGGGTATTTATCTATGGTTCTTCTATGTTTGTGGATCACCATGGGTGTTTCATTGACATGACGCATGCATCTTTTGGAACACAGGCCTGTTCAGGAAGCTGCAAGCCGGGACTTTCTTCCCAGACCAGAAGATCACCATAGGGAAAGTTCAAATGCCCATTGTGATCCTTGAAGACCGTGCTTAACCTTTAATACCATGGCTCATGAAAGCCTATACAGGGAGCCTTGACAGCAGCAAGGAGCGGTTCAACAACAGGCTGAGTCAGTGCAGAATGACTGCGGAGTGTGCTTTTGGCCGTTTAAAGGGCCGCTGGTGCTGTCTGTATGGGAAGCTGGACCTGGCCGATGACAGCATCCCCACGGTTATATTCACTTGCTGTACCCTCCATAACATTTGTGAAGGGAAGGGTAAAAGCTTCTCTCAGGCATGGAACTCGGAGGTTCAACCTGGAGGCTGAATTTGAACAGCCAGAGAGCAGGGCTATTAGAAGAGCCCAGCGTGGGGCTGCAAGGATTAGGGATGCCATGAGGGAGCAATTTCAGGATGAAAGCCACCAGTAATGTTTGGTGCCCTGCATGGAAGTGAAGTGCAGTGGTTCCAATGTTAATAGGAATCTGTGTTTGCTACACTGACTTGCAGTGCCTGTTGCTTTCCTTGGCTATGGTATCTTTTACTTAATGCAATAATAAAGAAAGTTTTCAAAGCCAAAAAATTCATTTATTGAAAAGAAACACAACTGCTGGGGGAACAGAAAGTGCATGACACATCTGTGCTGTTTGGGACGAGGGAAGGGAGTGGGGAGGGGAACGGGAGTATCACAAATTTGCATATGTCCTGTTATCATACTCAGCCTTCCTGTCTGGAGTGCTATGCTATGAGTGCTGCACTTCAGGTTGGCTAAAATGCATGGTGATGGGGGTTGAGTGCAGTGGGTAAGGGTCATAGTTTTCAGGGCTGGGTGGTGAAGCTACAGGTGTTGGAGGCAGCTGGTGGTGATAAAAGCCCAGATGTTGGGGAAAGTGGGTTGGCAGTGGCATGGGAGCAAAACGGAAAGAGTTTTGGGGTTTAAGGCACAGAAGTGCTCTGCTTGCATTGCTACGAGCACCCGTATTGAGTCTGCTTGGTGCTCCATGATGCTTAGCAGCTGCTCCATGCTGTGGTACCCATGATCTGCATTCTGCTGGTGGACCCTCCTTTCACTCTCCCTCCACTCCTGCACTTTTTGATTTTCATTAAGGGACTGCTGCATTACTTCATGCAACATGTCTTCCTTGCTTCTACGTGGCCAATTTCGGATTCTTTGGAGTCTTTCGGCCGGTGATAACACAGACGGCTGGGATCTCAAGGTTGCATCTGTAAAGGCAAAATGCAACACTTAACAGAGGCAGCATTGTTCACACCAGACAGAGCAATGATTCACCAGTACTTAAAGACAAGCACAGTCTACACAACAGCAGAAATTGCCTGTCCCAAAGTGAGCACACATAACCCACAGGAGCCCCGAAATGGTAAGTAAGCACAAGGGCAAGGGGGGACCGATTGTTTAATGGCTGTACTGTCCCCTGGGGTTCTGTGCCTTGGGAAGAGCCAACAGCTGCAAGGGGGCCCTATACTGAACACTGTCTTCCCATTTTCCACAGGATGATTTTGTCCTGGAAGATATCTCACTGCTGAGGGTGATCTGGGAAGCAAGGGAGGGTCTTTTACTACAATGCAGTTTCCACCCTGGCCCATATGCAGCTTGCCTGTGTGCAGCAATGATTCCCCCACCCCTCACGGCACAGTGTCATGGACATGTTAGCCTGACTGGGACAAGTACCACATTAGCTCTGCCAAGGAACCTGTGCAAACTCATTGCCCAGCTTCTGCATGAGACATTTGAAGAGATCACTGAGGCTGATTACCGCAATGTGAGAGAGCATATCAATGCCCTATTCTGCATCTAGGCATGCACGCAGCCCTAACCGTCCTTGCCCTAGAGCCCGAACCGAATAACTTCCTTCCCAAAATAAAAGCTGCTTATCGGGAACCTTCTCTGGTGTTTGTCCTTCCCCAAGCACCGGCTGCTGCAACTGGCTACCTTCCTCCTGGCTTGAGAACAGCTCCTGGCTGCCTGCATCTAGGGATGCCGGGGTGTCTTCCTCCTCCTCAGCACCCTAACTCCCACTTTCCTCCTTCTCCTGCCTTGTTGGACTCTGTGCTGCTACAGTCTCTGAAGTGTCCATGGTGGTCCCCGGAGTGTAGGTGGGGTCTCCCCCAAGTATTGCATCCAGCTCTTTGTAGAAACAGCAGGTCACTGGGGCAGCATCACAGTGACGGTTTGCCTCATGCACTTTGCGATATGTATTCCACAGCTCCTTCACTTTAACCCTGCACTGAAGTGCATCCCAGTCATGGTCCCTTTCCATTATGTCCCTTGATATCTGCCCAAAGGTATCGTAATTCCTACGGCTGGAGCACAGCTGGGACTGGACAGCTTCCGATGAAGTGAGCTGTAGCTCACGAAAGCTTATGCTCTAATAAATTTGTTAGTCTCTAAGGTGCCACGGGTACTCCTTTTCTTCCTCCCCCAAACACTGATGAGGTCCAGTACCTCAGCATTGCTCCATGCTGGGGATCGCCTGGCACGTGGAGGCCTGGTCACCTGGAAAGATGCACTGAGAGCTCTCCATGCCTGGCTGAGCAAACAGGAAGGGGACTTTCAAAATTCCCAGATAATTTAAAGGGCAGGTCTGATGGTTGGTCACCTGAGGGCAGGGCAGTAGAGTTCAAAATGATGACCAGAGTGGCTAGAACAGGCATTGTGGGACACTTCTGGAGGCCCATCAGAGTGCATTAATAGACCAGGGCATCTGCACTGGTGCCACAGCACTCTAGCTGGGGCACAGCAACCATTATGCTTCTCATGGAGGTGGATCACCAGGAGCACTCTAGCCATGGAGTCAGGGCACTCTACATGCCTTGCCAGCATGGACACGTCATGAGTTAGGGTCCCGGGGCTGCTTTAATTAGCTCTAACTCGCAAGTGTAGCCATGCCCTTATAAAGAGCTAATGAAACATGACAAATACAGGAAGATATAATAGACACACTGCACGATGACAGAAAGACAGCAGCTACACTCAGATATACGGGAACCCTAACAAATGCAAGCAGTTATAATAACCACCTATTCAGAGACAGGTCCAGCCAGAGAGACAGAGTTATTGCCTGGATCCATCACGGGTGATCAGGCTGAGGAAGGAAATGTCACTCTCTTAGAACAGACATGAAGAAAACAGTTGAGACCCAAGATGAACACAGCCTTGGGATTCAACGGGTCTGGGACAAAAAGAATCGTGGTGCTAAGTGCCAAGGCCAGGAAGAATTAATTTGCCTTTGTATCCAGTATCTTCAGGGAAGGGAAAGAGTTTTTATCTCCCTCTCGATCTGGTGCTCTCTGCTAGGAAAAGGTTTCTGAATCGGGGTCTCAGTGATGGGGGCATTGGAAGGGCAGACGTGGCTGGGTCGAGGTCAGGAAAGTTCAGAGTTATTCAGAGTAGCAGCCATGTTAGTCTGTATTCGCAGAAAGAAAAGGAGTACTTGTGGCACCTTAGAGACTAACAAATTTATCTGAGCATAAGTTTTCGTGAGCTACAGCTCACTTTATCGGATGCAGCCGATGAAGTGAGCTGCAGCTCACGAAAGCTGATGCTCAGATAAATTTGCTGTTCAGAGAGAAGAAAACTGTTTCTGGAATTATTTCTCTGGCACAACACCGCCCCCACGTGGCAAAATACGTGCACAGATGGGAAATGGTTGCAGTAGATTTTCTTTTCTGGTTCCAATAGAGGTAGAATTTGTCTATTCCAACAAGTGGATGATCTTGTAAAGAGTCACGCTACCCATCCATGTATCCATTTATCTGGATGGATGGATGGATGGATGGATGGATGGATGGATGGATGGATGGATGGATGGATAATACCTGTCAGGGCTGGTCGAGATAATACTTAGTCCTGCCTTGAGTACAGGGGACTGGACCAGATGGTCCCTTTCAGTTCTATGATTTTATGATAAATGGCCACATGGATGGATAACCAGAAAATCCATCCATTTTATCTGATCTCTCCCTCCATTTATCCTGGTCAGGTAAAGATTCCTGAACTGTTCGGTACCAGTTTTCCTATATAACATGAATTTCTCCTCTATGATCATGGCTGATTTCCTGTGTTGGTTAGCTTTGTCTCAGTGATATTTGATTGTCTGGTTGCACTTTCCTTCAAGAACAGGGCTAAAGGCAGCTTTCACCGGAGTTGTTTTGGGTGTGTTCTGATCTTTCCTGATTTTACCTTAATGGGTGATTCATGACATTCACCATCATTCACGAGATGGTTCAACTCCTGATTAGGAGAAAGAAAGAAAGATTGATTTCTGTTCCAAGTTCAGTATTTGAAGACTTCCCAGCCCCTGAGTCGCCCCCAGACCCCCGTGCCCCATCCCTGCTGCTCTGCACAGACCCTGCCTGGTTTTTGCGCAGCTCCCCTGCTGCTTCGTGTCACTGTGTCGCTTGCGGCGCAGTAATAGGTCGCGGAATCGCTCAGTCCGCTGGACGGTTTCCACAGGTGGAAGGATTTGAGCTTTTTATCGTGGGAGGCATTGAACCCTTTTCTGATCCCTTCATCCGAGTCCTCCCTTCCCAAGTCCCTCAGGAAGAGTCTGAGGGCCTGGTTGGGATATTGCAGGTACCAGAAGGAGTAAGGAAACCCAGAAACCTGATATGTGCAGTTAAGAAGCACCGGGTCCCCTTGGGAGATGGTAACGCTGCCTTCAGTTTGGGTCACTGAGTCTGCTCCATAGATGCCTTCTGTGGAAGAAACACACTCAGATATAACAGAACTGGAGCTGATCCACTCCGAGACAATATCCATATAACAGACACCAAGAATACAGCTAGATACGTGCTAGATAAACATAGGTACAATAGAAAGGTGGTAGATTCATTGACATAATAGAAACACAATATATGCACGAAGAGACCATGCAGGCATAAAAGGATGCAATCAAACACACCAGCAACATAATATTTAGATTCGGATATAATAAAGAATATTGACACAACACAAACACGGCACATGCAATTATATATATGAGAACTACTATATTTATGTTCAGATATATTAGAAAGAGAACATTGACCCTCATAGACAATACAAACATACCAGATACAATCTAATATAATATAAGCACTTCCTGATTTTAGGCATTGAAACAAACTAAAGTACATGATACTGACATGGTTCGATAGAATGTAACAAAGCTGAGACAGAGAATGTTACTCACTTAGAATAGCTACTGTGACTATAACAACGGAGAACCAAGTTGGAGCCATCCTTGGGTTGAATGATTCTTTGAATAAACAGAGCTACTTTCCTAATCCCGGAACAATTGATCTGCCTTCGTGTCTAGTAGCTGCAATTGAGAGAAGGCAAGAATTCTGTCCTAGGTACATTAAATGTGCCTGAAAATGAATGTTGTATCTCTGAGCAGGAGCTGTCAAAATAACATAAACCCAGCTTCACACGAGTAATATTCTCTGCTCTGTAAATCCTCATCAATGGTACCGTCAGAAATAGGAGAGTCTAAAAGGCAAAAGGGGCTAGACTGACGTCAGGGGCGGGCAGAGAGCAGGGGACAGAAGAACGCTGTTACTTGTTTTATTTAACTAGCACCCATCGCCCCCAAGTGGCAAAATGTGTTCACAAATGGGAAATGGTTCTAGCAGATTTTCTTACACCTTTGCCAGTAAACCAGCCTTTCTCACAGAGCTAGTGAGCATTTTTCTGACACAACAGGTCAGGATGGTCTTCTAAAGTCTCTGTCTGTCTGTGTATATAGGGCGGGTGAAGACTCCTGAACTGCACGGTGCCAGTTCTCCTATAAAATGCGAACTTTTCCACCGTGATTATGGCAGAGTTAGTGTGTTTATTGGTTTAGTTTCAGTGACATTGAAGTGTCCGATTGCACATTCCTTCGAGAACAGGGCTGGGGGCAGCTTTCACCAGAGTTGCTCATGAGAGCGTGGATGTGTTCTGGTCTTTCGTGATTTTACCTTATTGGGTGATTCATGACATTCACCTCCATTTCTGAGATGGCAACACTCCGGATTAACGCAAAGAAGGAAAACACAAAAAGAAAAGGAGGACTTGTGGCACCTTAAGGACTAACAAATTTATTAGAGCATAAGCTTTTGTGAGCTACAGCTCACTTCATCGCATGCATTTGGTGGAAAAAACAGAGGGGAGATTGATATACACACACAGAGAACATGAAACAATGGGTTTATCATACACACTGTAAGGAGAGTGATCACTTAAGATAAGCCTTACCAGCAGCAGGGGGGGGGGGGGGGAAGGAGGAAAACCTTTCATGGTGACAAGCAAGGTAGGCTATTTGATTATGATGTCAGAGTTGTTTCTGAGGCTGTGGATGGCATTGTGTTCTGCATGGCTGAGGTTATGGGGCAAGCGATGCTGCTTTTCCACAATTTCAGCTCGTGCACATCGGCGGGACAGTCTCTACATAAAAGAATGAATGGACACAAATCAGACGTCAAGAATTAGAACATTCAAAAACCAGTTGGAGAACACTTCAATCTCTCTGGTCACTCGATTACAGACCTAAGAGTGGTTATCCTTTAACAAAAAAGCTTCAGAAACAGACTCCAACGAGAGACTGCTGAATTGGAATAAATTTGCAAACTGGGTACAATTAACGTAGGCTTGAATAGAGACTGGGAATGGATGAATCATTACACAAAGTAAAACTATTTCCCCATGTTATTTCTCCCCCCCCCACCCCACCCCCCACTGTTCCTCAGATGTTCTTGTTAACTGCTGGAAATACCCTACCTTGCTTGTCACCATGAAAGGTTTTCCTCCTCCCCCCCCCCCCCTGCTGGTGATGGTTTATCTTAAGTGATCACTCTCCTTACAGTGTGTATGATAAACCCATTGTTTCATGTTCTCTGTGTGCGTATATCAATCTCCCCCCTTTTTCGAATCTCCCCTCTGTATTTTCCACCAAATGCATCCGATGAAGTGAGCTGTAGCTCACGAAAGCTTATGCTCAAATAAATTTGTTAGTCTCTAAGGTGCCACAAGTCCTCCTTTTCTTTTTGCGAATACAGACTAACACGGCTGCTACTCTGAAATGAGTCTCCATTGCTCCCTCCTGCGGGGGAGGGGGGGAATAGCGTATTTTGTACACTCAAATGTAATAGCAACACACTAGATATACAGATAAAATAAAAACACAACAATATAAACACTCCGAATAGAATCTGAATGCATCCGATGAAATGAGCTGTAGCTCACGAAAGCTTACGCTCAAATAAATTTGTTAGTCTCTAAGGTGCCACAAGTACTCCTTTTTTTTTTTTTTTTTTTTTGCGAATACAGACTAACACGGGTGTTACTCTGAAACCTGAAATAGAAACACAGTATATACAGAGAGACATAATAGCAACTTAATGATACACAAGTTAATGTACACATAACAGACACATATAATAATGGAAACATGCTAAATATATAGAGATGGGATAGTTACATTGAGATATAATAGAAACACAATAGATAGGAGTAATAAGAACATTGTTGATACATTCAGATATAATAGAAAGACAAAAGACACAGATATAATATAAACATATTAGGGACATTCAGATATAACAGTAACATGTTGAATACGAAGTAATATAATAGAAATAGTGCATCGAAACACATTAAATACAGGGAGGCAATAAATACATAACTTTGATTCAGATATAATAGAATCGTAATAGTACGAGAAGACATAATAGGAATATACTATTTCAACTCCGTTCTAATAGACATACGGTAGATACAGACATCATGTAGACATCACAGATGCATTCAGATGTAATGGAAATACAATGCATGCATAACACAGACATACTATATAAGCACAGGTATAATGCATTGTATTTCCATGCATAATACAAACATAGAAGCACACACAAGATTTTAGGCACCGTTAACATCAAGTGATGTATGCGGATAAGGTTATCAACTGGAGGAATACAATGGGAACAGGCTGAGGGATGGAATCACTCACTTAGAACAGACAGCATCAGCACAGCTGCGACCCAAGATAAAGGCATCCTTGGGTCTTCCTGGAATGTGGGACCGAGAGAGACAGAGAGGGAGAGAGAGGGAGGGAAGGAGGGAGGGAGGGAGAGCTGGTGCCACCAGCCGCAAGAACTGCTTTCTCTTTGATCGTGGTTTCTGCAGAGGAGCGAAGGGAAGAATTTCCCCCCTCAGATGATGGTTTAGAAGAGACGATTGTGTCTCTTCGGTGGAGCGCCTCCCATTTGAATAGCCGCACAGGAGCGGCGGTCTCCACTCTCTAAAGTGCCTCAGAACCGGTGCTGCCAGAGATGGAAGCTGTCTGAAGGGGTACGGGGGGCGGTGGTGGGAGGGACCGTGGTAAGAGAGAAGAGAACTCCCCGGCGAGGAAAATACGGTTTGGTTTGTTTTATTGTCCGGGGCAACATCGCCCCCACGTGGCAAATATAATTTCACTGTTGGGAAATTTTAGTAGCAGAAGCGAAGTTTCTCATAGCTCTGCAGCCAGGGAAGCAGCCCTTTCTAGGGTGTCGCTGGGTATTTCCTTCTGCATGGTAAGGGTGTGTTTATGCAAAATCTATCTCTCTATCTCATCATTTTTCCACCCTAGCAGCAGCGGCAGGTTTATGGAATATGGGCTTTTCAATTTATACAAGACACAATTCTTGGGTTTCTTATATACATATATATGGATATAGACATGGCTAAATAGGTATAGCTATCTGTATAAACATGTATAAACTGAAATCATTATACATATAAAATTGTGTGTGTCTATTATTAATATATCAAGGGGGCCTTCTGTATGTGTGTTGTGTGTGTGTATATGTGTGTGTGTGTATATATATATATATATACCTATTTCATGTTAAATTGTGTTTCATGTTATTCCCCATAATGCCAGAAATCGTACACACACTTTAAGGGAAATCACAGGGCTGACTATGAGCACAGAAAAAGAATTGTTATTATGTATTCTCTATATGGAAAATACCCCCAGCCCCCATGATTTCCCAGTCGCTCAGACTCCAGCCCGCAGGTTCCTGTGCGCTGTTTTTGCTCCGTTCCACCCTGTTCTGTTTCCCTGTGTCTCTCACGGCGCAGTAATAGGTAGCGTGTCGCTGGCGGGTTTCCCCAAACGGAAGGATTTTTTCTTCTCATTCTGTGTAATATTGAACCCTCTTCTGATCCCTTCATCCGAGTCCTCCCTTGCAATGTACCTACTGCGCCTACCAGAAGGGATAGGAAGAAACAGACTTAGAGGTGCAGTTGAGAAACACATGGTCTCCTTGTGAGACAATAACGCTGCCTTCAGTATGGATCACTGGGTCTCCATAGGTCCCCTCTGTGGGGGGAGCGAAGCAACACAGAATAAGCGCATTGACAATGGAAACAAAATAGACACTCGGAGATATAACAACAAAATAGATGCACACAGAGGAAATGGAATCATAATAGATAAACAAAGATATAACAGAAACTTAAAAGACATACTCAGACATAATATACAGATAATAGATACATCCATATATAATCGATACATAATACTTGCATTCAGCTATATGGAAACATAATAGATACACTCAGGTATGAGATACATAATATTTGCATTCCAATATATTATAAACTTGACACTCAGATATAACAGATACATAGTAGAGACACAGACAGAATAGAAACATAATAGATGCATACATAGGTGATGGAAACATTAAATAGATAAAGATATAATCGAAATATAATAGTTATATTCAGACATAATAGATACATTCAGGTGTAATGTACACATAATAGATACAGATCTATTAGATATGTAATGGAGACACTCAGATTTCACAGAAACATAATAGATACATACTTAGATATTGGAAACATTCTAGCTAGACAAAGATATAATAAAACACAATAGATGTACTCATAGACAATGTAAACATAACAGTTACATGCAGATATAATACACACATCTTGGATACACACAGAGATATTGGAAACACGATAGATAAACTCAGAGATAATGAACACAGGCCAGAATTTAGGCTTTGGGACAAATGCAGTGATAGAAACAGGGTTATCACCGGGAAGAAAAGACTTTCCCCAGATTGACAAATGGAATCTTACTCTGCACAGAGAGGATCAAAACATCCGAGTTAAATGCATTGTGGGGTTTCAGTGAGTCTGGGGAAACCACTGTGCTAGATCCTCACACCAAAAAGAACTGATTTGCCTTTGTGTCCAGCAGCCACTGTGCAGGGAATAGAATGGTTTCGCCCCCTAGGCAAAGCCTTAGAAGTCTCTGAAGCCTATGCAGTCCCTGAGCTAGGGACTCCACCTCCATGAATCCCATCAAGCTGACTGTGTAGAGGTGACTGTCTCTGCTATAGCAAATGCTTCTGTGGGAAGCTGTGTTGGCCAAAGCCCCTGCCATCCTGTTGGGCCATGGAAAGGGGGAATGCCCAGTGTGTTTGTGCCCTGGCCTGCCAGAGCGGGGCAGTGGGAGAGGGTGATTGGGTGGGGCTGGCCCAGGGCCCTGCTGGATTGCGGCTTATGCGTACGGGGTCCCAGTGCTACAGAGCTGTGTGCCAGGGGCCACGCTTTGTGGGGGTTTCATGGCTCAGCTCTCCAAGGCCTGTGTGGCAGCAGCTGTGCAGAGAATCCCAGGCCCAATTCTCCCCATGCTGGGTCTCCTGAATGGCCCCTGCCCTGGGACGTCCATTTCTCACCCAGGGGTTCCTGCTAGCAAGGATGTTCTGAAAGATGTCTATGCTCGGGGTCTCTGGTCTTCCTGGGCTGGGAGGCAAGCATTGCTGTCTCTGGGTGGTTCTGCAGACTCTCCCACAGCTGCACTTCAAGTGTCCTAATGCAGCCCTAGCCCTCTCCAGAGCTCAGGGAGGACCCTGCATTGACAGGGCAAAGGGACCAGCACCGGACTGTCCTGGTAAATAGAACAATGGCTCCTGGCAAACTGAGAATGCCTGTTCCCCCGGCAACCTCAGTGCCATTCCCTACTGAAGTGACAGTTTCAGCAAAGGTGAGGGAGGTGGTCAGGTCTAGTGTTTGGAGCTGGACTCAGGAGGCCAGGGTGTGGGTGGAGCGAGGCTGGAGTGAGACCAGGTCTGGAGCAGGCAAGACTGTTGCCAATGTCAGGCAGGAGCAAGTTCCTGGCCCTGGAGTGATGTTGAGCAGATTGAGCTGCTGCTGTGAGACTGATATACCTGCTCTGCAAGTCACGGGGCCAGTTCCTGGCTTGTGGATTGGCTGGAGCCCAGCACAGGAAGGACTTAGTACCTTACAGATGGCTCCAGTGGGTGTTTGGCTCCCAGCCCCCTCTGGGTACTGATATGTCATGTGCCCCAGGGCCTTATCACCAGCCCATTCCCAGGCTTGGCATGGCAGTACATTTCCTTCCCAGTCGCCATCCCCTGGCATTAAACCAGGACTCTGCACTGGGATGTGCACCTGGCAGCACACAGACAAGTCAGGCTGCAGAGCGAGGGCTCCCAGAGAGAAACAGCAGGAGGGCAATGCTGGGAACTCCCAGGCTGTCTTCAGCTAGAGCAGGAGGGCGCCTTGGCATCCTAGAGAGCATGAATCTAGCTTCAGCTCAGTCTTTGTCCCCCCTCTTCCCCCCCCCCATTCTCTGTGCTAGATGGGTTGGTCTCCTGGAGTAACCAAGGTGTCGATCAGGAGTTCCTGGCTTATGCTATGCCAGTTTCCAACTCTTGTAAAAAAAATGGTGACTTCCTTTACACAGGAGCTGCTGTTCTTCAGCCTGGGCTGTGCTTGTATGTGACTCACTGTAGGGGGGTGTGCGCCCAGGGCACATGAGTTGCAGACATTTCCAGCAGTGCCACGGAGCAGTGCCTGTGTCCCTGCTCTCCCTGTGCGCTCAGGCTTGGGCATCAAAAGGGCATATCTGCCACCTCCCTCTCAAGTCCTTCTCACCTATGTGCTGCCAGGGGAACATCCCCATTTCTACTGAGGCCTCAGGGACAAGGTTTATGACAAACTGGCTGGGATTGATTACCCTCCCCCCAGTTTGGATCCCCTACAGCTAGTTGAGGATCCAATCTGACACTCACCTATTTGAGCCCCTGCCTAGCCAAGCCCTGTTCCCTCTCCGCAGGCAGTTGCTGGCCCTGAACCCCACAGGCAGCCATGAGACACAGGCAGGGCCAATCTGGGGGAGCAGGGCAGGAGGGCCTTTTGGTCTGGGCGTCAAGCTCAAAGAGGGTCTCAGATTTAGACACTTGTTAATTTTTTGGCATTTGATAAATTTCACAACTTGTTTTTATGTGCATCCCTATTGGACCAAAATGTGACACACACTGTCAGCTTTCAGAGTACCAGCCATGTTAGTCTGTATTCGCAAAAAGAAAAGGAGTACTTGTGGCACCTTAGAGACTAACAAATTTATTAGAGCATAAGCTTTCGTGAGCTACAGCTCACTTCATCGGATGCATTTGGTGGAAAAAACAGAGGAGAGATTTATATACACACACAGAGAACATGAAACAATGGGTTTATCATACACACTGTAAGGAGAGTGATCACTTAAGATAAGCCATCACCAGCAGCAGGGGGGGGGAAAGGAGGAAAACCTTTCATGGTGACAAGCAAGGTAGGCTAATTCCAGCAGTTAACAAGAATATCAGAGGAACAGTGGGGGGGGGGGGGGCAGAAATACCATGGGGAAATAGTTTTACTTTGTGTAATGACTCATCCATTCCCAGTCTCTATTCAAGCCTAAATTAATTGTATCCAGTTTGCAAATTAATTCCAATTCAGCAGTCTCTCGTTGGAGTCTGTTTTTGAAGCTTTTTTGTTGAAGGATAGCCACTCTTAGGTCTGTAATCGAGTGACCAGAGAGATTGAAGTGTTCTCCAACTGGTTTTTGAATGTTCTAATTCTTGACGTCTGATTTGTGTCCATTCATTCTTTTATGTAGAGACTGTCCAGTTTGGCCAATGTACATGGCAGAGGGGCATTGCTGGCACATGATGGCATATATCACATTGGTAGATGCGCAGGTGAACGAGCCTCTGATAGTGTGGCTGATGTGATTAGGCCCTATGATGGTATCCCCTGAATAGATATGTGGACAGAGTTGGCAATGGGCTTTGTTGCAAGGCTAGGTTCCTGGGTTAGTGGTTCTGTTGTGTGGTGTGTGGTTGCTGGTGAATATTTGCTAAAGATTGGGGGGCTGTCTGTAAGCAAAGACTGGCCTGTCTCCCAAGATCTGTGAGAGTGATGGGTCGTCCTTCAGGATAGGTTGTAGATCCTTGATGATGCGTTGGAGAGGTTTTAGTTGGGGGCTGAAGGTGATGGCTAGTGGCGTTCTGTTATTTTCTTTGTTGGGCCTGTCCTGTAGTAGGTGACTTCCTGGTACTCTTCTGGCTCTGTCAATCTGTTTCTTCACTTCAGCAGGTGGGTACTGTAGTTGTAGGAATGCATGATAGAGATCTTGTAGGTGTTTGTCTCTGTCTGAGGGATTGGAGCAAATGCGGTTATATCGTAGAGCTTGGCTGTAGACAATGGATCGTGTGGTGTGATCTGGATGAAAGCTAGAGGCATGTAGGTAGGAATAGCGGTCAGTAGGTTTCCGATATAGGGTGGTGTTTATGTGACCATCACTTATTAGCACCGTAGTGTCCAGGAAGTGGATCTCTTGTGTGGACTGGTCCAGGCTGAGGTTGATGGTGGGATGGAAATTGTTGAAATCATGGTGGAATTCCTCAAGAGCTTCTTTTCCATGGGTCCAGATGATGAAGATGTCATCAATGTAGCACAAGTAGAGTAGGGACATTAGGGGATGAGAGCTGAGGAAGCGTTGTTCTAAGTCAACCATAAAAATGTTGGCATACTGTGGGGCCATGCGGGTACCCATCACAGTGCTGCTGATTTGAAGGTATACATTGTCCCCAAATGTGAAATAGTTATGGGTGAGGACAAAGTCACAAAGTTCAGCCACCAGGTTAGCCGTGATAGTATTGGGGATACTGTTCCTGACGGCTCGTAGTCCATCTTTGTGTGGAATGTTGGTGTAGAGGGCTTCTACATCCATAGTGGCCAGGATGGTGTTTTTAGGAAGATCACCAATGGACTGTAGTTTCCTCAGGAAGTCAGTGGTGTCTCGAAGATATCTGGGAGTGCTGGTAACGAAGGGCCTGAGGAGGGAGTCTACATAGCCAGACAATCCTGCTGTCAGGGTGCCAATGCCTGAGATGATGGGGCGTCCAGGATTTCCAGGTGTATGGATCTTGGGTAACAGATAGAATACCCCAGGTCGGGGTTCCAGGGGTGTGTCTGTGCGGATTTGTTCTTGTGCTTTTTCAGGGAGTTTCTTGAGCAAATGCTGTAGTTTCTTTTGGTAACTCTCAGTGGGATCAGAGGGTAATGGCTTGTAGAAAGTGGTGTTGGAGAGCTGCCTAGTAGCCTCTTGAGCTGCAAATTCAAGCAAATAAGAGATGTGATTTGGTAAAAGACATAATTTTTTTTGTTAACTGATATAGATTTTGTTGTATTAAAGAGTTAAAAATGTTCATAAATATTAATAAAAATATAGATGGCACAAGATTAGACTGTGGTGAATGTGTCCTCTCCAATCAGCTGATTATATAAACAAACCACTACTAGTGGCTGGTGCTGGATCAAGTGCATGTTGAAAGGCAGAGAACTGTTACATGTTAGTGTCTTTATAGTTTTAAGTCTGGTTGACTAAGGAATTATTTATGTGTGAGGATTCCTCATTATTATCTTCATATAGTAGTTAAAAGAGGTGATTTATTGGTTGGTCCCTAGCTTTTTATTTTTTTAATTTGGAGATATACCTATCTCATAAAACTGGAAGGGACTTTGAAAGGTCATGAAGTCCAGTCCCCTGCCTTCTCTGTCCCTATATCTACTATAGCAATACCATCAGAGGACCCAACCACACCAGCCACACCATCAAAGGTTCATTCACCTGTACATCTACTAATGTGATATATGCCATCATGTGCCAGCAATGCCCCTCTGCCATGTACATTGGCCAAACTGGAAAGTCTCTATGTAAAAAGATAAATGGACACAAATCAGACATCAGGCATGGTAACACACAAAAGCAGGTAAGAGAACACTTCAATCTCCCTGGACACTCAATAACAGATTTAAAAGTAGCCATCCTTCAACAAAAAAACTTCAAAAACAGACTTCAAAGAGAAACTGCAGAGCTATAATTCATTTGCAAACTTAACACCATTAATTTGCACTTGAATAGGGACAGGGAGTGGCTGGTTCATTACAAAAGCAATTTTCCCTCTCTTGGTATTAACACCTCCTCATCAATTATTGGGAGTGCACCCATCAACTCTGACTAAATTGGCCTTCAATACTGGTTCTCCACATGTAAGATAACTCCCTTCTCTTGATGTGCCAGTATATATTTATGCCTGTATCTGTAATTTTCACTCCATGCATCTGAAGAATTTTTACCCACAAAAGCTTATGCCTAAATAAATCTGTTAGTCTTTAATTATGTCTACACTATGAAATTAGGTTGATCTTATGGAAGTTGATTTTTAGAAATCGATTTTATACAGTCGATTGCCTATGTCCACACTAAGCGCATTAAGTCAGCGGAGTGCATCCACAGTACTATGGCTAGCGTCGACTTTCGGAGAGTTGCACTGTGAGTAGCTATCCCACAGTTCCCACAGTCTCTGCTGCCCATTGGAATTCTGAGTTGAGCTCCCAATGCCTGATGGGGCAAAAATTGTCACGGGTGGTTTTGGGTACAAGTCATCAGTCGCCCCTCCCTCTGTGAAAGCAACGGCAGACAATCGTTTCACACCTTTTTTCCATGCAGATGCCATACTGCTGGCAGCAAGATGGAGCAGTAGGACTGCTAACTGTCATCATCATCCATCATTTCCACTGCAACTCTGCTCTGCTGCTTTTGTCTCAATAGTGAATTTCTCCATGTTGTCTATCATGTGTTCTGGGATACTTGTGTTCTTCCTCGGGAAATGTGCTCCATGATAAACATCCTCCACCACTTCCACTGCAACTCTGCTCTTCTGCTCTCCTGGTGCTATGAATCCACAACGCAGGTCCTCTCATCATTCTGTATAAATATCTATTCTCGTGGCATCCGTCATTATCCACCGCTTCTGCCGCAACTCTACTCTCCTGCAGATGCCATACCATGGCAAGCATGGAACCCGCTCAGCTCACCACTGCTGTTGTGAGCATTGCAAACACCTCACACATTATCCTGCAGTATGTGCAGAACCTGCAAAAGCAGGCGAGGAGGTGATGACAATGTGATCACGATAGTCTTGAGGACATGGATACAGACTTCTCTCAAAGCACGGGCCCTGGCAATTTGGACATCATGGTGGTAATGGGGCAGGTTCATACCATGGAATGACAATTCTGGGCCTGGGAAACAAGCACAGACTGGTGGGACCGCATAGTGTTGCAGGTCTGGGATGATTCCCAGTGGCTCTGAAACTTTCGCATGCGTACGGGCACTTTCATAGAACTTTGTGACTTGCTTTCCCCTGCCATGAAGTGCAAGAATACCAAGATGAGAATAGCCCTCACAGTTGAGAAGCAAGTGGCGATAGCCCTCTGGAAGCTTGCAAAGCCAGATAGCTACCAGTCAGTCAGGAATCAATTTGGAGTGGGCAAATCTACTGTGGGGGCTGCTGTGATGCAAGTAGCCAACACAATCACTGAGCTGCTGCTATCAAGAGTAGTGACTCTGGGAAATGTGCAGGTCATAGTGGATGGCTTTGCTGCAATGGGATTCCCTAACTGTGGTGTGGCAATAGATGGAACGCATATCTCTATCTTGGGACCGGACCACCAAGGCAGCCAATATGTAAACTGCAAGGGGTACTTTTCAATAGTGCTGCAAGCACTGGTGGATCATAAGGGACGTTTCACCAACATCAATGTGGGATGGCTGGGAAAGGTGCATGATGCTCGTATCTTCAGGAACTCTGGTCTGTTTGAACAGCTGCAGGAAGGAACTTACTTCCCAGACCAGAAAATCACCATTGGGGATGTTGAAATGCCTATAGTTATCCTTGGGGATGCAGCATACCCCTTAATGCCATGGCTCATGAAGCCATACATAGGCAGCCTGGACAGTAGTAAGGAGCAGTTCAACTATAGGCTGAGCAAGTGCAGAATGGTGGTAGAATGTGCATTTGGACGTTTAAAAGCTCACTGGTGCAGTTTACTGACTCGGTTAGACCTCAGCGAAACCAATATTCCCATTGTTATTGCTGCTTACTGTGTGCTCCACAATATCTGTGAAAGTAAGAGGGAGACTTTATGGTGGGGTGGGAAGTTGAGGCAAAACACCTGGTGGCTGATTACGTGCAGCCAGACACCAGGGCAATTAGAAGAGCACAGTTGGGCACCCCTATACATCAGATAAGCTTTGAAAACCAGTTTCATGACTGGCCAGGCTACAGTGTGACAGTTCTGTTTGTTTCTCCTTGATGAAAACCTGCCCCTTTGGTTGACTCTACTTACTGGTAAGCCGACCAACTTCCCACCTTCAATCACCACTTTCAGAGGCTATAAAGTCATTATTGTTTCAAAATCATGCATTCTTTATTAATTCATCACACGAATAGGGGGAAAACTCACAAGGTAGCCCGGGAGGGGTGGGTGAGGAGGGAAGCATGGGGTGGGATGGTGGAGGAGGGAAGGACAAGGCCACACTACAGTTCAAAACTTATTGAATGCCAGCCTTCTGTTGTTTGGGCAAGCCTCTGGGGTGGAGTGGCTGGGTGCCCATAGCCTCCCCTCACCCCTGCGTTCTTGGGCGTCTGAGTGAGGAGGGTCGGGAACTTGAGGGGGGGGAGAAACAAAGGGTCTGGGTCTGACTGTGTGATGTTTTTGCCAGGGACGGAACAGGAATGGAGTCTTAGAACTTAGTAAGTAATCTAGCTAGAGATGCGTTAGATTCTGTTTGTTTAAATGGCTGAGAAAATAAGCTGTGCTGAATGGAATGGATATTCCTGTCTTTGTGTCTTTTTGTAACTTAAGGTTTTGCCTAAAAGGATTCTCTATGTTTTGAATCTAATTACCCTGTAAGATATTTACCATCCTGATTTTACAGAGGTGATTCTTTTTACTTTTTCTTCTATTAAAATTCTTCTTGTAAGAAACTGAATGCTTTTTTCATTGTTCTTAAGATCCAAGGGTTTGGGTCTGTGTTCACCTATGCAAATTGGTGAGGATTTTTATCAAACCTTCCCCAGGAAGGGGGGTGCAAGGTTTTGGTAAGAATTTTTGGGGGAAAGATTTCCAAACAAACTCTTTCCCAATAAAATATCCCTGTTAGACATTTGGTGGTGGCAGTGGAAGTCCAAGGGCAAAAGGTAAAATAGTTTGTACCTTGGGGAAGTTTTAACCTAAGCTGGTAAAAGTAAGCTTAGGAGGTTTTCATGCAGGTCCCCACATCTGTACCCTAGAGTTCAGTGTGGGGAAGGAACCTTGATAGATGGGTATGTATGGAGAAGGATGGATGGGTATGTATGGGGCAGATGGACAGATAGATAGATGGGTATGTATGGGGACGGATGCATAGATAGATGGGTATATATGGAGAAGGATGAATAGGTAGATGGGTATATGGGGAAGAATGAATAGATAACTGGGTAGGATAAACCAAGGAGGATCCACGTGACAGGGACGCTCACAGTGTGACCCAAGCCACACTGATGTCAATATGAGTCCATCTTTTGTGTTAAACTGTTTCTGGCTCAGGCCCTAAATTTGGATTTTCCAAGGAGCCTGGGGGAGTTAGGCGCCCAAATACCACTGAACTCCATCTGTCTCGGGACTTCTTTAGAACCCACCCGGCTTAAATGTTCTATTCCTCCTTTCTGGCTTCTTAGTTTGCCCTTCTCCTCTCTCTTCCAGTACCCCCTTGTCTCCCTCCCCACGGACACACACTAGCACCCAGCTCCTGAGTAGGTAATTTATTGTACGGGGGCCGCCCCTGGCTGTCCCAGTGTGTCTCTCCGAGCACAGTAATACACCGCTGCGTCTGCCAGCCTCAGCCTGCGCAGGGCGAAGGTGCTGTTTTCTTTATCCTTGGAGATGTGCAAAATTCCCTCTGGGTTGGGGCTGTGAGCGGTTTCCCTGAATCCAGTCACTATAAATTCGGGTCCTCGGTTCGGAAACTGCCGGTACCAAGCCATATTATCAGGGCTGGCAGAGGGGTGAGAGCAGGTGAGGTTCAGTTCAGCTCCGCCAAAGCTTCTGCTGAGACCGGCTACTGGATGTTAGCTCTGCCTGGGGCACCTGGGAAGGAAAATCAGACAGGGAATTAAGTTAGTGAGAATTAAATGTCTAAGGAACTTTAGGGGGTAAATTCCCGCACCACAAACCCCATCCTTCCTGGGACTGCCATGCCTGTTTAAGACAGCTAGGAAGAGAGTATGCAGGAATGGGGGAGGGGGGAGACAGGGTGTATTGGGTTAGATGGATGGGTGGATATTGGATACACGAGATCTTACTCAAAACAAGGACCAGCACAATCGCTGAGCCCCTGATTGTTCCCATTCTCGGAGAAATCTAAGTGTCTCTGCTCTTCTGCAAAGATCAGCCCCTTGTCTCTCTCTCCAGCCCCGAAGACAGTCACTGGGAAAGAAACTCGGTCCTTTTTCCTGCAGCTGCAAACCAAAGAGAGACACGCATGCAGTGATGCCAACCACATAAACCTCCTGCTCGCTCGCTCTCTGCTTGGCAACTGCCCTTCAGCTGAGGGGCCAGGCTGCAGAGAGCCTCACTGTGTGAAAAGCATGAAAAGGCCAAGGGGTGAAACGGACCCAGGGTCACCACTTCTACACACAGCGCCCTCTGCCGGCCAGTGTCAGAAGTGTTCAACAGAAAACCTCCCTAGTTCCACAACTTTCCCAAGAAGAAAAGGAGGACTTGTGGCACTTTAGAGACTAACAAATTTATTTGAGCATAAGATTTCCTGAGCTACAGCTCACTTCATCGGGAGCTGTAGCTCACGAAAGCTTATGCTCAAATAAATTTGTTAGTCTCTAAGGTGCCACAAGTACTCCTTTTCTTTTTGCGAATAAAGACTAACACGGCTGCTACTCTAAAACTTTCCCAAGGGAGTTCATCTCTGCAGCATGGTGGATGGTTTGCAAAAGGTGGGTCTTGTCAGGCAGACCGAGTGCAGTTCTTATTGACGCTGAATTCGCTCTGAATCTTGAGACATTAATAAAGTAGAATGGGATTTACTAACTAATTAGTAAATTTTTTTTACAGTAATAATTTTGGCCAGATGCAAGATAAAGGAGGGTGTCGTAGTGTCTATCATAGATTCATAGATACTAAGGTCAGAAGAGACCATTCTGATCATCTAGTCCGACCTCCTGCACAGCGCAGGCCACAGAATCTCACCCACCCACTCCTACGAAAAATCTCACCTATGTCTGAGCTATTGAAGTCCTCAAATCACGGTTTAAAGACTTCAAGGAGCAGAGAAGCCTCCCTCAAGTGACCCGTGCCCCATGCTACAGAGGAAGGCGAAAAACCTCCAGGGCCTCTCCAATCTGCCCTGGAGGAAAATTCCTTCCCGACCCCAAATATGGCGATCAGCTAAACCCTGAGCATATGGGCAAGATTCACCAGTCAGATACTACAGAAAATTCTTTCCTGGGTAACTCAGATCCCATCCATCTAATATCCCATCTCAGGGGATTAGTCCTATTTACCCTGAATATTTAAAGATCAATTAATTACCAAAATCCCATTATCCCATCATACCATCTCCTCCATAAACTTATCAAGTAGAATCGTAAAACCAAATAGATCTTTTGCCCCCACTGCTTCCCTTGGAAGGCTATTCCAAAACTTCACTCCTCTGATGGTTAGAAACCTTCGTCTGATTTCAAGTCTAAACTTCCTGGTGGCCAGTTTATACCCATTTGTTCTTGTGTCCACATTGGTGCTGAGCTTAAATAATTCCTCTCCCCCACCTGTATTTATCCCTCTGATATATTTATAGAGAGCAATCATATCTCCCCTCAACCTTCTTTTAGTTAGGCTAAACAAGCCAAGCTCCTTAAGTCTCCTTTCATAAGACAAGTTTTCCATTCCTCGGATCATCCTGGTAGCCCTTCTCTGTACCTGCTCCAGTTTGAATTCATCCTTTTTAAACATGGGAGACCAGAACTGCACACAGTATTCTAGGTGAGGTCTCACCAGTGCCTTGTATAATGGTACTAAAACCTCCTTATCCCTACTGGAAATGCCTCTCCTGATGCATCCCAAAACCGCATTAGCTTTTTTCACAGCCATAGCACATTGGCAGCTCATAGTCATCCTATGATCAACCAATACTCCAAGGTCCTTCTCCTCTTCCGTTACATCTAATTGATGCGTCCCCAACTTATAACTAAAATTCTTGTTATTAATCCCTAAATGCATAACCTTACACTTCTCACTATTAAATTTCATCCTATTACTATTACTCCAGTTTACAAGGTCATCCAGATCCTCCTGTATAATATCCCGATCCTTTTCTGAATTGGCAATACCTCCCAGCTTTGTATCATCTGCAAACTTTATTAGCACACTCCCACTTTTTGTGCCAAAGTCAGTAATAAAAAGATTAAATAAGATTGGTCCCAAAACCGATCCCTGAGGAACTCCACTGGTAACCTCCCTCCAACCTGACAGTTCGCCTTTCAGTAGGACCCGTTGCAGTCTCCCCTTTAACCAATTCCTTATCCACCTTTTGATGTTCATATTGATCCCCATCTTCTCCAATTTAATTAATTATTGCCCATGTGGCACAGTATCAAATGCCTTACTGAAATCTAGGTAAATTAGATCCACTGCATTTCCTTTATCTAAAAAATCTGTTACCTTTTCAAAAAAGGAGATTAGGTTGGTTTGGCATGATCTACCTTTTGTAAAACCATGTTTTATTTTGTCCCATTTACCATTGACTTCAATGTCCTTAATTAATTTCTCCTTCAAAATTTTTTCCAGGACCTTGCATACTACAGATTTCAAACTAACTGGCCTGTAGTTACCTGGATCACTTTTTTTTCCTTTCTTAAAAATAGGAACTATATTAGCAATTCTCCAATCATTCGGTAGTACTCCTGAGTTTACAGATTCATTAAAAATTCTTGCTAATGGGCTTGCAATTTCAGGTGCCAACTCCTTTAATATTCTTGGATGAAGATTATCTGGGCCCCTCGATTTAGTCCCATTAAGCTGTTTGAGTTTCGCTTCTACCTCAGATATGGTAATATCTACCTCCATATCCTCATTCCCATTTGTCATGCTACCATTATCCCTAAGATCCTCTTTAGCCTTATTAAAGACTGAGGCAAAGTATTTGTTTAGATATTGGGCCATGCCTAGATTATCTTTAACCTCCACTCCATCCTCAGTGTTTAGCGGCCCCACTTCTTCTTTCTTAGTTTTCTTCTTATTTATATGGCTATAGAACCTTTTACTATTGGTTTTAATTCCCTTTGCAAGCTCCAACTCTACTCGACTTTTAGCCTGTCTCACTTTATCCCTACATGTTCTCACCTCAATTAGGTAGCTTTCCTTGCTGATCCCTCCCATCTTCCACTCCCTGTATGCTTTCTGCTTCTTCTTAACCACCTCTCTGAGATGCTTGCTCATCCAGCTTGGTCTACAACTCCTGCCTATGAATTTTTTCCCCTTTCTTGGGATACAGGCTTCCGATAGCTTCTGCAGCTTTGATTTAAAGTAATCCCAGGCCTCCTCTACCTTTAGATCCATAAGTTCTTCAGTCCAATCCACTTCGCTAACTAATTTCCTTAATTTTTGAAAGTCAGCCATTTTGAAATCAAAAACTCTAGTTGCAGATTTATTTTTGTTAATCCTTCCGTTCAGTTTGTACTGAATTAGCTCATGATCACTTGAGCCAAGATTATCCCCTACAACCATTTCTTCTATAAGGTCCTCGCTACTCACCAAAATTAAATCTAAAATGGCATCCCCTCTAGTCGGTTCAGCAACTGCTTGATGAAGGAATCCATCAGCTATCGCATCTAGGAAAATCTGAGCCCTATTATTATTACTAGCACTGGTCCTCCAGTCTATATCTGGGAAGTTAAAGTCTCCCTTGATCACGCAGTTTCCATTAGTATTTACTTTATTAAAAACATTAAAAAGGGCTCTATACATATCCAAATTAGATCCCGGAGGTCTATAGCACACCCCAAGCACTATCGTAGGAGAGGCTTTACTAGTTATCTTCCCCAATGTAATTTTTGCACAGACCGACTTTGTCTTATCCATTGCATCGCTTCTTATTTCTTTACTTTCTACCTCATCATTGATATACAATGCTACTCCACCATCTTTACCTTTGTTTCTGTCTTTCCTAAACAGCACATACCCTTCAATACCTGTAGTCCAGTCATGACTACTATTCCACTATGTTTCTGTTATCCCTATAATATCTGGTTTCACTTCCTTCACCAGTAGCTCTAGTTCCTCCATTTTGTTACCTAGGCTCCTTGCATTGGTGTACAAACATCTTAATTTTTGCTGTTTGGCCTCGCTCACATTTTGTACCCTATTAGGCACAGTCATTCTACAGCCAGTATAATCTATTAGACTAGTATCCACACCGCCCTCACACCTTATATACATTCTCCTACCCACGGCTGTATCCTTTCTTACTTCCTCTTCTTCCCTCTCAATGCTAAAACCTGTCGTGGAGATTTCCTGGATATCTCCCAACCATCTCCCCCAAATTCCTAGTTTAAAGCTCTCTTTATCAGTTGTGCCAGCTTTGATCTTAGAAGTCTATTTCCTTCCCTACTCAGATGAAGTCCATCCCGAGAGAACTGTCCTCTGTCCGTGAATGCCTCCCAGTGGCCAGACATCCCAAAGCCCTCCTTATAGCACCACTGCCTAAGCCATCAGTTAACAGTCATAATCTTGTCACACCTTTGTTGCCCTTCTCTAGGAACAGGGAGGATCCCACTAAAGATCACCTGAGCCTCAATTTCCTTAAGCGTCTTCCCCAGCCTAGCATAGTCTCCCTTAATACTTTCCAGCAAGAATCTAGCTATATCATTTGTTCCCACATGAAGGATAATTAGGGGATTCTTTCCCGCTCCCTTTAGGATCCTTTTCAACCTCAGGTCTACATCCTGTATCTTACACGCGGAAGACAGCACACCCTTCTATTCTCTGGATCAGCTCTAGTTACAGGCCTGTCTATTCTTCTCAATAAAGACAGGTTTCAGAGTAGCAGCCGTGTTAGTCTGTATTAGCAAAAAGAAAAGGAGTACTTGTGCACCTTAGAGACTAACAAATTTATTAGAGCATAAGTTTTCGTGAGCTACAGCTCACTTCATCGGATGCATTTGGTGGAAAAAACAAAGTGGAGATTGATATACACACACTGAGAACATGAAACAATGGGTTTATCATACACACTGTAAGGAGAGTGATCACTTAAGATAAGCCATCACCAGCAGCAGGGGGGGAAAGGAGGAAAATCTTTCATGGTGACAAGCAAAGTAGGCTATTTCCAGCAGTTAACAAGAATATCTGAGGAACAGTGGGGGGTGGGGAGGGGTGGGGTGGGGGGAAAAATAACATTGGGGAAATAGTTTTACTTTGTGTAATGATTCATCCATTCGCAGTCTCTATTCAAGCCTAAATTAATTGTATCCAGTTTGCAAATTAATTCCAATTCAGCAGTCTCTCGTTGGAGTCTGTTTTTGAAGCTTTTTTGTTGAAGGACAGCCATTCTTAGGTCTGTAATCGAGTGACTGGAGAGATTGAAGTGTTCTCCAACTGGTTTTTGAATGTTCTAATTCTTGACGTCTGATTTGTGTCCATTCATTCTTTTACATAGAGACTGTCCAGTTTGACCAATGTACATGGCAGAGGGGCATTGCTGGCACATGATGGCATATATCACATTGGTAGATGCGCAGGTGAACGAGCCTCTGATAGTGTGGCTGATGTGATTAGGCCCTATGATGGTGTCCCCTGAATAGATATGTGGACAGAGTTGGCAACGGGCTTTGTTGCAAGGATAGGTTCCTGGGTTAGTGGTTCTGTTGTGTTGTGTGTGGTTGCTGGTGAGTATTTGCTTCAGATTGGGGGGCTGTCTGTAAGCAAGGACTGGCCTGTCTCCCAAGATCTGCGAGAGTGATGGGTCATCCTTCAGGATAGGTTGTAGATCCTTGATGAGGCGTTGGAGAGGTTTTAGTTGGGGGCTGAAGGCGATGGCTAGTGGCGTTCTGTTATTTTCTTTGTTGGGCCTGTCCTGTAGTAGGTGACTTCTGGGTACTCTTCTGGCTCTGTCAATCTGTTTCTTCACTTCAGCAGGTGGGTATTGTAGTTGTAGGAATGCATGATAGAGATCTTGTAGGTGTTTGTCTCTGTCTGAGGGGTTGGAGCAAATGCGGTTATATCGTAGAGCTTGGCTGTAGACAATGGATCGTGTGGTATGATCTGGATGAAAGCTAGAGGCATGTAGGTAGGAATAGCGGTCAGTAGGTTTCCGATATAGGGTGGTGTTTATGTGACCATTGCTTATTAGCACCTTAGTGTCCAGGAAGTGGATCTCTTGTGTGGACTGGTCCAGGCTGAGGTTGATGGTGAGATGGAAATTGTTGAAATCCTGGTGGAATTCCTCAAGGGCTTCTTTTCCATGGGTCCAGATGATGAAGATGTCATCAATGTAGCGCAAGTAGAGTAGGGGCATTAGGAGACGAGAGCTGAGGAAGCATTGTTCTAAGTCAGCCATAAAAATGTTGGCATACTGTGGGGCCATGTGGGTACCCATCGCAGTGCATTACACAAAGTAAAACTATTTTCCCATGTTATTTCTCCCCCCCCACCCCACCCCACCCCCCATTGTTCCTCAGATATTCTTGTTAACTGCTGGAAATAGCCTACCTTGCTTGTCACCATGAAAGGTTTTCCTCCTTTCCCCCCCTGCTGCTGGTGATGGCTTATCTTAAGTGATCACTCTCCTTACAGTGTATATGATAAACCCATTGTTTCATGTTCTCTGTGTGTGTATATCAATCTCCCCTCTGTATTTTCCACCAAATGCATCCAATGAAGTGAGCTGTAGCTCACGAAAGTTTATGCTCTAATAAATTTGTTAGTCTCTAAGGTGCCACAAGTACTCCTTTTCTTTTCTCAATAAAGAGTCCCCTATCACATAGACCTGCCTTTTCCTGGTGACAGTGCTATTCTCCAGTCTCTCCCCTGTTCCCTCTGGCTGCAAGTTCTTTCCATTCCTATTTTCCCTTATAATCCTCTTCAACCCATCCTGTATCCTCCTGGGGCTCATATTTGGTGTAGTCTCCATTGACTCTTCCGCTTTTCCTATAGGACTAGCCTCTCTTCTCTTCTTCCTCACCCTTCCACCTTCAACAAGTACCTGCTGAGCCCCTTCTTCATTTTCCAACTCTGCAAACCTGTTCCTAAGCTCTATTTCTCCTTCACTAGCCCGTCTTTTCCTCTGCCTGGTTCTTTTAGTCACATGCTTCCACTGACCACTTTCCTCACCCAGTCTCCCCTCAAAATTCCCCAGCCCTGCTTCCATCTGTAAGTCTGAGCATTTTCCTTCAGATACCTCATATCTTTGCTCCATCATCTGCTCAAACCCCTTCCTAAACTCAACGAGACTTTCCACCTGCATCTCCAAACCTCGGATCTTTTCCTCCATCAGCTCTAACAGACGGCATTTCATGCAGAAAAAAACTCTCAGCAGGTCCCCCCTCCAGGATCATGTACATACCACAGCTTCCACATCCGGTCATCCTCATTGTGTCTTCCACTACAGGAGTCACTCCCACAGCTGCCTCCGTATCTGCCATCGCCTTCCCACCTAAATCCTGTTAATCTGGGAAACACAAACCACACCAAAAAGACCACCCCCCTCCAGCAAAAGCAAACCCCAAACAAGCACCACAATCCAAACTCCCCTTACAAACTCCCACTCAAACTCCCCTGTTTACAGCTCTGTTTGCTAGCTCCTGTGCCGCTGCAGCTGTCTGTCTGTATTCTTTCTATACATCGGGATGGTTTGTCCCTGTCAAGGTTCCTTCCCCACTCTGAACTCTAGGGTACAGATGTGGGGACCTGCATGAAAAAAACCCCTAAGCTTATTTTCACCAGCTTAGGTTAAAACTTCCCCAAGGTACAAACTATTTTTCCTTTTGTCCCTGGACTTTATTGCTGCCACCACCAAGCATCTAACAAATATAACAGAGAAAGAGCCCACTTGGAAACGTCTTTCCTCCAAAATCCCCCCAAGCCCTATACCCACTTTCCTGGGGAAGACTTGATAAAAATCCTCACCAATTTGCATAGGTGAACACAGACCCAAACCCTTGGATCTTAAGAGGAAGGAAAAAGCAATCAGGTTCTTAAAAGAAGAATTTTAATTGAAGAAAAAGTAAAAGAATTACCTCTGTAAAATCAGGATGGGAAATACCTTACAAAGTAGTCTGATTCAAAACATAGAGAATCCCTCTAGGCAAAACCTTAAGTTACAAAAAGACACAAAAACAGGAATATACCTTCCATTCAGCACAACTTATTTTATCAGACATTTAAACAAAACAGAATCTAACGCATATCTAATTAGATTGCTTATTAACCCTTTACAAGAGTTCTGACCTGCATTCTTGCTCTGGTCCCGGCAAAAGCAACACACAGACCAGACAGAGAGAACCTTTTGTTTCCCCCGCCCCCTCCAGCTTTGAAAGTATCTTGTCTCCTCGTTGGTCATTTTGGTCAGGTGCCAGCAAGGTTATCTTTCGCTTCTTTGGCTTCAGTTTCCTGAGGTTGTCAAAGTCTGCTTTTCTGAAGTCCAGGGTCTGTATTCTGCTGCTCTCCTTTCTTCCTTGCATCAGGATCCTGAAGTCAACCATCTCATGGTCACTGCCTCCCAGGTTCCCATCCACTTTTGCTTCCCCTACTAATTCTTTCCAGTTTGAGAGCAGCAGGTCGAGAAGAGCTCTGCCCCTAGTTGGTTCCTCCAGCACTTGCACCAGGAAATTGTCCCCTACACTCTCCAAAAACTTCCTGGATTGTCTGTGCACTGCTGTATTGCTCTCCCAGCAGATATCAGGGTGATTGAAGTCTCCCATAAGAACCAGAACCTAGTAACTTCTGTTAGTTGCCAGAAGAAAGCCTCATCCACCTTATCCCCCTGATCCGATGGTCTATAGCAGACTCCCACCACGACATCACCCTTGTTGCTCATGCTTCTAAACTTAATCCAGAGACACTCAGGTTTTTCTGCAGTTTCATACCGGAGCTCTGAGCAGTCATACTGCTCCTTTACATACAATGCAACTCCTCCACCTTTTCTGCCCTTCCTGTCCTTCCTGAACAGTTTATATCCATCCATGACAGTACTCCAGTCATGTGAGTTATCCCACCAAGTCTTTATTATTCCAGTCACATCATAATTCCTTGACTGTGCCAGGACTTCCAGTTCTCCCTGCTTGTTTCCCAGGCTTCTTGCGTTTGTGTATAGGCACTTGAGATAACTTGCTGATCATCCTGCTTTCTTAGTATGAGGGAGGAGCCCTCCCCTTTCGCGCTCTCCTGCTCGTGCTTCCTCCCGGTATCCCACGTCCCCACTTATCTCAGGGCTTTGGTCTCCTTGCCTCGGTGAACCTAGTTTAAAGCCCTCCTCACTAGGTTAGCCAGCCTGCTTGCGAAGATGCTATTCCCTCTCTTCGTTAGGTGGAGTTCGTCTCAGCCTAGCACTCCTCCTTCTTGGAGCACCATCCCAGGGTCAAAGAATCCAAAGTCTTCTCTCCGACACCACCTGCGTAGCCATTCATTGACTTCCATGATTCGACAGTCTCTACCCAGGCCTTTTCCTTCTACGGGGAGGATGGACGAGAACACCACTTGCACCTCAAACTCCTTTATCCTCCTTCCCAGAGCCATGTAGTCCTCAGTGATCCACTCAAGGTCGTTCTTGGCAGTATCATTGGTGCCCACATTGAGAAGCAGGAAAGGGTAGCAATCTGAGGGCTTGATGAGTCTCGGCAGTCTCTCCGTCACATCATGAATCCTAGCTCCTCGCAAGCAGCAGACTTCTTAGTTTTCCTGGTCAGGGAGGCAGATAAATGACTCATTCCCCCGAGGAGAAAGTCCCCGACCACCACCACCTGCCTCCTCTTGGGAGCGGTGGTCGTGGAACCCCCATCCCTAGGACAGTGCATCTCATGCCTTCCAATCGGCGGAGTCTCCTTCTGTTCCCTTCCCTCAGATGTATCATCTAGTCCACTCTCCACATTAGTACCTGTGGAGAGAACATGAAAACAGTTGCTTACCTGTATCTGCATTGCTGGTACATGGACACTCCCCTTTCTTCTTCTGGAGGTCACATGCTGCCAAATTTCTTCACCATCCTCCTGTCCCCACTGCGCAGTCTGCTCTGAATCTTCAGAACATTGTGCCCGTAGAAGCATATCCTGACATCTGTCCAGGTAATCTTCAGTTTCTCTTATGCAACGCAGGGTCGATACATGTTTCTCCAGACCTTGAACCTTCTCTTCCAATATGGAGACCAGCTTGCACTTTGTACAGACAAAGTCACTTTTGTCCTGTGGAAGAAAGACAAACATGGCACATCCAGTGCAGGTCACAACAGCTGAACGCTCCCCATCCATATTACCTTCCTTCTACGAGGTTCCTCAGGAGTTGTAGAAACTACTCAGACAAGCCGGCAAGATGTAAGCCTCAGTGGGCTCTCCCCGGACGAACTCCGAGGCAAACTCCCTCGGTTAGCCTCTCTGCTGTTCGCCACTCAGTTGACTGGCTTTTTATAACAGTCAGGCCCACTCAAGGCTCACCTGGAACAAAGCACTCCCAATTCACACTTTTCAAACAACCAATCAAGCACACGGTCAAATTTGATTGCTTCATTATTTGCCTCATTGTCTTTCTGGGTACTGGGGTTGGGCTGACGGGTCTGTAGTTCCTCGGGTTGTCCCTAATCCCCTTTTTGTAGATTGGCGCTATATTTCCCTCTTCCAGTCCTCTCTCCCATCTTCCATGACTTTTCAGAGATATTGGCTCAGATATCGCCTCAGTCAGCCCCTTGAGTATTCTAGGATGCTTTTCATCAGGCCTTGGTGACTTGAAGACATCTAATTTGTCTAAATAATTTTTAACTTGTTCTTTCCCTATTTTAGCCTAAGAGTCTACCTCAATTTCACTGGTGTTCACTATGTTAGACTTTCAATCACTATGAAACGTTTGAGTGAAAACTGAAACAAAAAAGTCATTTAGCCCTTTTTCCATTTTCACATGTTCTGTTATTGACTTTTCTTCACCATTCACTAATGGGCCTATCCTGTCCTTGGTCTTCCTCTTGCTTCTAATGTATTTTTAGAATGTTTCTTTGTTATACTTTATGTCTCAAGCTAGTTTAATCTCGTTTTGTGCATTGGTCTTTCTAATTTTGTCCCTACATACTTGTGTTATTTGTTTACAGTTATCTTTGGAATTTGACCATGTCATAAATATAAAGGGAAGGGTAACCACCTTTCTGTATACAGAACTATAAAATCCCTCCTGGCCAGAGGCAAAACCCTTTTACCTGTAAAGGGTTAAGAAGCTAAGATAACCTCGCTGGCACCTGACCAAAATGACCAATGAGGAGACAAGATACTTTCAAAGCTGGGGGGGCGGGGAGGGGGGAACAAAGGCTCTGTCTGTCTGTGTGATGCTTTTGCCGGGAACAGATCAGGAATGCTCTTCAGAACTCCTGTAAAAAATTAGTAAGCAATCTAGCTAGAAATGTGTAGGATTTTCTTTTGTTTAATGGCTGGTAAAATAGCTGTGCTGAATGGAATGTATATTCCTGCTTTTGTGTCTTTTTGTAACTTAAGGTTTTGCCTAGAGGGATTCTCTATGTTTTGAATCTAATTATCCTGTAAGGTATTTACCATCCTGATTTTACAGAGGTGATTCTTTTACTTTTTCTTTAATTAAAATTCTTCTTTTAAGAACCTGATTGATTTTTCATTGTTCTTAAGATCCAAGGGTTTGGGTCTGTGTTCACCTATGCAAATTGGTGAGGATTTTTATCAAGCCTTCCCCAGAAAAGGGGGTGTAGGGCTTGGGTGGATATTTTGGGGGGAAGACATCTCCAAATGGGCTCTTTCCCTGTTCTTTGTTTTTAATACGCTTGGTGGTGGCAGCATAGGGTTCAAGGACAAGGCAAAGTTTGTACTTTGAGGAAGTTTTTAACCTAAGATGGTAAGAATAATCTTAGGGGGTCTTTCATGCAGGTTCCCACATCTGTACCCTAGAGTTCTGAGTGGGGAAGGAATCTTGACAGACCTAGTTTCCATTTTGTGTAGGACTCTTTTTTATTTTATTTTTAGATCATTAAAGATCTCCTGGTTAAGCCAGCATGGTCTCTTGCCATCCTTCATTTCTTTCCTGTGCAGTGGGATAGTTTGTACTTGTAGTCTTGATAATGTCTCCTTGAGAACTGTCAAACTCTCCTGAACTGTTTTTTCCCTTAGACTTTGCTTCCCATGGGGTCTTACCTACCAACTCCCTGAATTTTCTAAAGTCTGCCTTCTTGAAATCCATTATTTTATTCTGTTGTTTTCCTTCCTACCATTTCTTAGAATCATGAACTCTATCATTTCTTGATCACTTTCACCCAAGCTGTGTTCCACTTTCAAATTCTCAACCAGTTCCTTCCTATTTGTCAAAGTCAAATCTAATGAGTCAAATGCAGAGCCATTCGCCATTATCTTTGAAAACTCATGGTGATCGGGGGAGGTCCCAGATGACTGGAAAGGGACTAATGTCATGCCTATCTGTAGAGAGGAGGAGGAGGAGGGTCCGGGGAGCTGCGGGCCGGTCAGCCTCACCTCAGTGCCTGGACAGATCATGGAGCGGGTCCTCAAGGAATCAATTCTGGAGCACTTGGAGGAGAGGGGGGTGGTCGGGGACAGTCTGCATGGATTCACCAGGGGCATGTCTTGCCTGACTAACCTACTTGCCTTCTGTGATGAGATAACTGGCCCTGTGGGTGAGGGGAAAGCAGTGGACGTGTTGTTCCTTGACTTTGGCGGAGCTTTTGATACAGTCTCCCACAGTATTCTTGCCAGCAAGTTAAAGAAGTATGGGCAGGAAGAATAGACTGTAAGGTGCTCCTTGAAGTCTTTAAACCACGATTTGAGGACTTCAATAGCTCAGACATAGGTGAGGTTTTTTGTAGGAGTGGGTAGGTGAGATTCTGTGGCCTGCATTGTGCAGGAGGTCAGACTAGATGATCAAAATGGTCCCTTCTGACCTTAGTATCTATGAATCTATGAATCTATGTCCCCACAACAGACACTCAGATACTCACCAATACATCCTCCATAATGCAGCCCTTAGCATACCTCCTTTCAGACAGATCCCAGGCAAATACCCTCTGTTAGCCTCTCTGCTGTTCGCCACAACCCCGCAGACCCAAGACAAGGATGGTGTTGACTTGATAGATAGATGGATGGAGAGATAGATAGATTGGTTGGTGCATATGGGGATGAATAGATAGATAAGAACATAAGAACGGCCACACTGGGTCAGACCAAAGGTCCATCTATTCTGTCTTCCGACAGTGGCCAATGCCAGGTGCTTCAGAGGGAATGAACAGAATAGGGCAATTATTCAGTGATCCATCCCCTGTCATTCAGTCCCTGGCAAACAGAGGCTAAGGACAACATCCCTGCCCATCTTGGCTGATGGCCATTGATGGATCTATCCTCCATGAATTTATATAGTTCTTTTTTGAACCCTGTTATAGTCTTGGCCTTCACAACATCCTCTGGCAAAGGTTAATGGTGCATTGTGTGGAGAAATACTTCCTTGTGTTTGTTTTGTCTGCTTCCTATTAATTAATAAATATATAGATAAATAGATAGATAGATGGGTCCATAGGGGAGGGAGGGAGAGAGAGAGAAAGAGAGATGGCAGCATATGGTGATAGATAGTTGGATAGATAGATAACTTATCTATCTATCTAGATAATGTGCTTGCAGATGTCTTGGAAGGGTTTATTTACTTCCATGGTTTTACCCTTCCTTTACTGTTCTTCTTAATTCCCTTTTAAGGGGGACTTTCTTAGAAATTTTCCAAAGTATCAAATCTCACTAGTCGAATGTGTAAATAATTAGGCACATAGAGATGTTTTTGTAAATTTGGCCCTAAATGTTATATTCCTCTCTTTTTGTTCTCCCTGATCGCCCCTCTGCCCCGCACCCACGGAAGCCCCATGTTCCGCTCCTCCCCCGACCCCAGCCCCAGAGTAGGGGTGGGATATTTATTAGTGGGATATTTATTGCACTAGGCCCAGCCCTGGCTATCACGCCATGTTGCTCCGAGCACAGAAATACACCGCAGCATCTGCCAGCCTCACCCTGTGCAGGGCCAGGGTGCCGGACTTTCTGTCGGCAAAGATATACAGAAGGGATTTTCCTACACCCCCCATATGGGGGTGTTTACTCTCCCCCCCCCAAATTTCCCCAACACCCCCCCCCAGTTTTGTGAACTAGTTACATGCAGTGTTGCCAATTTAGTGATTGTTTGGAAATTTGAATTGAAATTGAAACATTAATACACACTTTAAAAGCATAAACAGTGAATGATAAAATACATGTATTTGAAAAAGTATAATAGATTTGAAAAGTATGAACATAGACTAGCTTCCTTATGGTTGGTTTTATTACCATGTCAGTGCATTCATTTTGGTGATGTTGGCCAACCTAATAATTTCAAATTATGATTTACAAAAAAAAAAAGGAGTACTTGTGGCACCTTAGAGACTAACAAATTTATTTGAGCATAAGCTTTCGTGAGCTACAGTTCACTTCATCGGATGCATTCAGTGGTTTTTCCACCGAATGTATCCGATGAAGTGAGCTGTAGCTCACGAAAGCTTATGCTCAAATAAATTTGTTAGTCTCTAAGGTGCCACAAGTTCTCCTTTTCTTTTTTGCGAATACAGACTAACACGGCTGCTACTCTGAAACCTGAAATTATGATTTGTAAGCGAAGTCTAAATGAGCTCTCCCTGACAGCTAGTGATGAGCTGGGGGCTGGGGGGAAAGGCTTCAGGACCAGATTGTATTTACAGTCACACCTAATCTACCTAGGTATCCAGCAAACAGAGCTGTGTTGCCCAAGTGATAGATTTTGGCTGGGGTTGGGTTACAAATCACTTGAATGCAGGGCGGGGTGGGAGGTATAATGAAATGTTGTTATTCCTATTGTATGAGTAAAGGGCAGTAGAACTGCACTTAGCCTTTGCTGATAGAGGGCATGGAGAGAGAGGGTAGGGACAGGGTGTTTTGCTTGATGGACTGCCTGAGTAACAAGTACTATTTGAGCTGCCCTTCTCCACTGTTTAAAGACAGAGCTGATTAGGCTCCATAGATAGTCTTTGTTTTGTTAAGTGATCACTACAGCTGAAATCACTGATAATCAGGTCTAAGTGCTTAGACTGGCTGTGGGACAGTGTTTCTGTGGAAGAAACGGCCCAGTCTGCTCTAGCAGTGAGATTCCCCCACTGAGAGCTCAGCTGAAATCACTGAGAGCTGGTGGAACCTCAAGAGAGCAACTCATAGAGGTTGCAGGTGGCAGCAGAAGGTGACGGCGCAGGGCCATTGGCAAAAGTTCGATGGAATGAATGGTGGCACAATGAACAACAGTGGCTAGAATGAACAGTGAGCAGCTGGAGAAACGAGCAAGGTGCCTTCTGGCCCCCACCTGGGAGGTGAACTCATGTGAAAGCACCTCTGAACTCTGAGTATCCACTGACCAAGGACAACACGGGTGAATGTTAATGAGGCTGTTAAGAATGTTGGAGACACAACACAGTTCACGCAAATGTTGCCGACACAGAGTGCCCGAGGCAAGCTACAGCTAGATTCGTTGCCCGGTGTGCATCGCCCAATAATAACAACGGGGTGGAGAAGTAGAAAAGTTTATTTGAAGCTTCAAGTGGTACAGGGAGACAAAAATCTCAAATCCTGCACACCAGTGCAAGCAGTTACACATATTTTTCTACATTCATTCTTTAGGATAAAGAAAAAGAGTACTTGTGGAACCTTAGAGACTAACAAATTTATTAGAGCATAAGCTTTCGTGAGCTACAGCTCACTTCACCGGATGCATTTGGTGGAAAAAACAGAGGGGAGATTGATATACACACACAGAGAACATGAAACAATGGGTTTATCATACACACTGTAAGGAGAGTGATCACTTAAGAGAAGCCATCACCAGCAGCGGGGGGGGGGGAGGAAAACCTTTCATGGTGACAAGCATGGTAGGCTATTTCCAGCAGTTAACAAGAATATCTGAGGAACAGTGGGGGGTGGGGTGGGGTGGGGTGGGGGGGGAGAAATAACATGGGAAAATAGTTTTACTTTGTGTAATGACTCATCCATTCCCAGTCTCTATTCAAGCCTAAGTTAATTGTATCCAGTTTGCAAATTAATTCCAATTCAGCAGTCTCTCGCTGGAGTCTGTTTTTGAAGCTTTTTTGTTGAAGGATAGCCATTCTTAGGTCTGTAATCGAGTGACTGGAGAGATTGAAGTGTTCTCCAACTGGTTTTTGAATGTTCTAATTCTTGACGTCTGATTTGTGTCCATTCATTCTTTTACGTAGAGACTGTCCAGTTTGACCAATATACATGGCAGAGGGGCATTGCTGGCACATGATGGCATATATCACATTGGTAGATGCGCAGGTGAACGAGCCTCTGATAGTGTGGCTGATGCGATTAGGCCCTATGATGGTGTCCCCTGAATAGATATGTGGACAGAGTTGGCAACGGGCTTTGTTGCAAGGATAGGTTCCTGGGTTGGTGGTTCTGTTGTGTGGTGTGTGGCTGCTGGCGAGTATTTGCTTCAGATTGGGGGGCTGTCTGTAAGCAAGGACTGGCCTGTCTCCCAAGATCTGTGAGAGTGATGGGTCTTCCTTCAGGATAGGTTGTAGATCCTTGATGATGCACTGGAGAGGTTTTAGTTGGGGGCTGAAGGTGATGGCTAGTGGCGTTTTGTTATTTTCTTTGTTGGGCCTGTCCTGTAGTAGGTGACTTCCTGGTACTCTTCTGGCTCTGTCAATCTGTTTCTTCACTTCAGCAGGTGGGTATTGTAGTTGTAGGAATGCATGATAGAGATCTTGTAGGTGTTTGTCTCTGTGTGAGGGGTTGGAGCAAATGCGGTTATATCGTAGAGCTTGGCTGTAGACAATGGATCTTGTGGTATGATCTGGACGAAAGCTAGAGGCATGTAGGTAGGAATAGCGGTCAGTAGGTTTCCGATATAGGGTGGTGTTTATGTGACCATCGCTTATTAGCACCGTAGTGTCCAGGAAGTGGATCTCTTGTGTGGACTAGTCCAGGCTGAGGTTGATGGTGGGATGGAAATTGTTGAAATCCTGGTGGAATTCCTCAAGGGCTTCTTTTCCATGGGTCCAGATGATGAAGATGTCATCAATGTAGCGCAAGTAGAGTAGGGGTGTTAGGAGACGAGAGCTGAGGAAGCGTTGTTCTAAGTCAGCCATAAAAATGTTGGCATACTGTGGGGCCATGCGGGTACCCATCGCAGTGCCGCTGACTTGAAGGTATACATTGTCCCCAAATGTGAAATAGTTATGGGTGAGGACAAAGTCACAAAGTTCAGCCACCAGGTTAGCTGTGACAGTATCAGGGATACCGTTCCTGACGGCTTGTAGCCCATCTTTGTGTGGAGTGTTGGTGTAGAGGCTTCTACATCCATAGTGGCTAGGATGGTGTTTTTAGGAAGATCACCAATGGACTGTAGTTTCCTCAGGAAGTCAGTGGTGTCTCGAAAATAGCTGGGAGTGCTGGTAGCTTAGGGCCTGAGGAGGGAGTCTACATAGCCAGACAATCCTGCTGTCAGGGTGCCAATGCCTGAGATGATGGGGCATCCAGGATTTCCAGGTTTATGGATCTTGGGTAGCAGATAGAATAAACCAAGTCGGGATTCTAGGGGTGTGTCTGTGCGGATTTGTTCTTGTGCTTTTTCAGGGAGTTTCTTGAGCAAATGCTGTAGTTTCTTTTGGTAACTCTCAGTGGGATCAGAGGGTAATGGCTTGTAGAAAGTGGTGTTGGAGAGCTGCCTAGTAGCCTCTTGTTCATACTCCGACCTGTTCATGATGACGACAGCACCTCCTTTGTCAGCCTTTTTGATTATGATGTCAGAGTTGTTTCTGAGGCTGTGGATGGCATTGTGTTCTGCATGGCTGAGGTTATGGGGCAAGCGATGCTGCTTTTCCACAATTTCAGCTCTCTGAAAAGAAAAAGGACACTAAGCTATCTAAACTACTACATGCCACAAGGGGCCACAAAAGTGGTTCCCGTAACCCACCCAGCAATATTGTTAATCTATCCAACTATACTCTTAGCCGAGCAGAAGAATCTGTCCTATCTCGGGGCCTCTCCTTTTGCCCCTCCACCCCCATGAACATGATACAGTTCTGTGGTGACCTAGAAACCTATTTTCGACGTCTCCGACTCAAGGAATATTTCCAACACACCTCTGACCAACATATTTACCCACAGAGACCTTCCTACCAACACTACAAAAAGAAGGATTCTGGGTGGACTCCTCCTGAAGGTCGAAACAGCAGCCTGGACTTCTACATAGAGTGCTTCCGCCGATGTGCACGAGTTGAAATTGTGGAAAAGCAGCATCGCTTGCCCCATAACCTCAGCCATGCAGAACACAATGCCATCCACAGCCTCAGAAACAACTCTGACATCATAATCAAAAAGGCTGACAAAGGAGGTGCTGTCGTCATCATGAATAGGTCGGAGTATGAACAAGAGGCTACTAGGCAGCTCTCCAACACCACTTTCTACAAGCCATTACCCTCTGATCCCACTGAGAGTTACCAAAAGAAACTACAGCATTTGCTCAAGAAACTCCCTGAAAAAGCACAAGAACAAATCCGCACAGACACACCCCTAGAACCCTGACCTGGGGTATTCTATCTGCTACCCAAGATCCATAAACCTGGAAATCCTGGATGCCCCATCATCTCAGGCATTGGCACCCTGACAGCAGGATTGTCGGGCTATGTAGGCTCCCTCCTCAGGCCCTACGTTACCAGGACTCCCAGCTATCTTCGAGACACCACTGACTTCCTGAGGAAACTACAGTCCATTGGTGATCTTCCTAAAAACACCATCCTAGCCACTATGGATGTAGAAGCCTCTACACCAACATTCCACACAAAGATGGGCTACAAGCCGTCAGGAACAGTATCCCCGATAATGTCACGGCTAACCTGGTGGCTGAACTTTGTGACTTTGTCCTCACCCATAACTATTTCACATTTGGGGACAATGTATACCTTCAAGTCAGCGGCACTGCTATGGGTACCCGCATGGCCCCACAGTATGCCAACATTTTTATGGCTGACTTAGAACAACGCTTCCTCAGCTCTCGTCTCCTAACGCCCCTACTCTACTTGCGCTACATTGATGACATCTTCATCATCTGCACCCATGGAAAAGAAGCCCTTGAGGAATTCCACCAGGATTTCAACAATTTCCATCTCACCATCAACCTCAGCCTGGACCAGTCCACACAAGAGATCCACTTCCTGGACACTACGGTGCTAATAAGCGATGGTCACATAAACATCACCCTATATCGGAAATCTACTGACCACTATTCCTACCTACATGCCTCTAGCTTTCATCCAGATCATACCACATGATCCATTGTCTACAGCCAAGCGCTACGATATAACCGCATTTGCTCCAACCCCTCAGACAGAGACAAACATCTACAAGATCTCTATCATGCATTCTTACAACTACAATACCCACCTGCTGAAGTGAAGAAACAGATTGACAGAGCCAGAAGAGTACCCAGAAGTCACCTACTACAGGACAGGCCCAACAAAGAAATAACAGAACGCCACTAGCCATCACCTTCAGCCCCCAACTAAAACCTCTCCAACGCCTCATCAAGGATCTACAACCTATCCTGAAGGACGACCCATCGCTCTCACAGATCTTGGGAGACAGGCCAGTCCTTGCTTACAGACAGCCCCCAGTCTGAAGCAAATACTCACCAGCAACCACACACCACACAACAGAACCACCAACCCAGTAACCTATCCTTGCAACAAAGCCCGTTGCCAACTCTGTCCACATATCTATTCAGGGGATACCATCATAGGGCCTAATCGCATCAGCCACACTATCAGAGGCTCGTTCACCTGCGCATCTACCAATGTGATAGATGCCATCATGTGCCAGCAATGCCCCTCTGCCATGTACATTGGTCAAACTGGACAGTCTCTACGTAAAAGAATGAATGGACACAAATCAGACGTCAAGAATTAGAACATTCAAAAACCAGTTGGAGAACACTTCAATCTCTCTGGTCACTCGATTACAGACCTAAGAGTGGCTATCCTTCAACAAAAAAGCTTCAAAAACAGACTCCAACGAGAGACTGCTGAATTGGAATTAATTTGCAAACTGGATACAATTAATTTAGGCTTGAATAGAGACTGGGAATGGATGAGTCATTACACAAAGTAAAACTATTTCCCCATGGTATTTCTCCCCCCCACCCCACCCCACCCCACCCCCCACTGTTCCTCAGATATTCTTGTTAACTGCTGGAAATAGCCTACCTTGCTTGTCACCATGAAAGGTTTTCCTCCTCCCCCCCCCCCCCGCTGCTGGTGATGGCTTATCTTAAGTGATCACTCTCCTTACAGTATGTATGATAAACCCATTGTTTCATGTTCTCTGTGTGTGTATATCAATCTCCCCTCTGTTTTTTCCACCAAATGCATCCAATGAAGTGAGCTGTAGCTCACGAAAGCTTATGCTCAAATAAATTTGTTAGTCTCTAAGGTGCCACAAGTACTCCTTTTCTTTTTGCGAATACAGACTAACATGGCTGCTACTCTGAAACCATTCTTTAGCATACTTATCCAATAGCAAGCTGCCCTGAGTATCCATATAGCCAATCCGGTATACCAGCCTGTTCCCCTTTTTCCTCTTATCATCTATTCCACCATATATGGAGTTGTTTGTTCAGCACTATCTAACATTCCTGTCCTGCTTGGCCTAATCTTGCTTCAGCCAGTCTGCGCCTGCAATAAACTGTTGCAAACTCCTCAGCGTGACTGCTGTGAGTATCTCCAGGCAGAAAAGGGAAGGGGGGTCCATCTGGGCCTAGAGCGAGGGGGCTTCATCGACACTCGTGGTCTTCCATCCCCTTGAGTTACCTAGTGGCCATGTCCGGTGTCCCCAACACAAACAAACATGGCTGTGGCATCATACTTTCTATTTAAGCGAGAGAGACCGCACACTACAAACTGGAGGCCAATGTTAAGTGCATTGTCACTTGTTCATCCTGAAGTTGAACACTGATTCTGAACAAGACCAGCAAATGCTCACTATCTTTCTGCAAGAAACTCAACTGACTGGCTAGATGCATGTGGTGCAACAGTGAAAGACTCAACAATTGAAAAAGTGAAGAACTCTCTCATCACATTCAAAAAATTTGCATGCATAGCTGATGAATGCACCAATGCAAATGGTCATCAAGTATTATCATTGTGTACATTATCTTGATGTCAGAGGCAGGCCAGTAGATGCATTTCTAGATGTTCAAGTTATAGAAGACACGTCAGCTGCATCTGTGACAACCCACATCTTTAGAAGAGTTAAATGCTTGTCAGTGGAACCCCAAACAGATGGCTGCTTGTGCATTTGATGGAGCTGCAAACTTCTCTGGAAGACATGGTGGAGCACAAGCTTTGCTCAGAGAAAAGTGTAACCCTAATCTCTCCTATACACACTGCAGAGGCCATCTACTCGAACTAGCACTAGTACGAGCCGCAAACTCTTCAAAAGACATTCAAAAAGCTATACATTTAATGTCTTCATTATATTCTTTTTTCAGCAACCAAAAAAGACTGAATATCCTGGAAAATATAGAAGATACACTGGGACTGAAGCTCAAATTACTCCAACCTGGGAAAACCCTCTGGCTTTCTCATGAGCAATCTTTGGCTGTTGTCTTAAAATTACGCCAGCCATTATTACTGGCTTTGGAAAGTATCTACCAAGATGGGATGGATCTAAGTAGTGAGGCTTGTGGATTACTTTTGCTACTAAGTTCAGAGAAGACTATTGACATTCTCTCTCTTGTAAGTCTATTGTTGAAACCACTTGGATCATTAAACAATGCCATCCAGGCATCTGCTACAACAGTAGTAGATCTTTGTCCAGCAATAGAGGCTACATTTGGATCAATCAGAGAGCTATTCATTGAAAAAGTACTCGAAGAAGCAAAGATTTCAGTCCAGAAGCTGACTAATGAAGGCATTTATATTGAATCCTTAAGTGAGGAGGACAAGAAGTGTTTGTTAAGACAACTGAAAAAGTACACAGACTTGATTCTTAAAAATCTACAGCAGAGACTTTTAGATTCTACTCAACCTCCATGTAGCTTTTATAGATCCCTGTCTTATAAAACACTGGCAGTTGAATGGAGTGAGGCACTACCAGCAATGGGGCTGCCATGTGCTCAGGACAGAATAGAGAATTTGAACACAGAGTGGAACATCATATGACAAATTAATGAAGATTTGACTTCAACTTCTTTTTTATCATCGCTAGTGGCTCGACCTGATCTTTGTGCTCTGTTTCCTGGGATGAAAGAAGTAGGAATTCATCTCTTGCTACTCCCAGTCACAACAGCTACAGTTGAGCGTTCTTTTTCATCACTGAATAGAATTTTGTGTTTTGAATGAAGTCGCCTTCTGCCCGATCATGTGAATGAACTAATGGGCATATCAGTTGAAGGAATGGAAGTACCAGACACCCGAGAAGCCACCAAAGATGAATGCATTGCATTCAAGAAGTTCATTAACAGAGTTGTTCAAAATTATAACAAGAAACCAAAAAGTGAACAAGGTTCAAAAAGTGCTTCACAGAAGGCTTGAGTAGCCAACTTTAATTTGTGTGATGATTTTAAAATCTAATAAAATGGTCATGAAACATTTTTCAGTTTTTACTATGGTGCCATACAGCCCACCTTCACCCTCATGGTCTCACCCCCCCCCCCCGTAAATTTGAACACACACACCCCGCAATTTCAATTCCTGGGGAAAACACTGCGAGCTCCCCTTGGCTCAGGGCTCTTGGCAGTTTCTTTGTATCTGGTCACTATAAAACGGGGTCCCCTGGTTTGGGAATTGCCAGTACCAGACTGTGCTGTCACTCAGCTTGGTGGCAGGGTGAAAGTAGGTGAGGTTCGGTTTGGCTCCCTCCAAAACTTCTGCTCCAGCCCAGCTGCTGGATCTTGGCTCTGCCCAGGGCCACTAGGAGCGAAAACCAGCAAGAGAATTGATTCAGTGAGCATGAAACTTCAGAGGGATCCTAGGGATAAATAGCCTTTCGCCAGCCCCCATCCAGTGACTGCCCTCGGTGTTTCCAAGGGCCAGGGAGTGAAAGAATGCAGGGGGAAGGAGAGAGAGGTGTGGGTGGATTGAGAGAGAAGAGGAGTGTCTGATAGAGAGGGTGTGTATTTGTGAGATGGAGGATGAGGAAGAGGAGAGAGGTGTCAGGATGAGATGCAGGGTGGGGTAGAGGAGGGAGGTGTCAGGGTGAAATGGAGGGTGGGGAAGAGGAGAAGGGGTGTCAGGGTGAGATACAGGGGGTAGAGGATTAATAATAACATCATCAAAGAAGAATTTTGGTTGGGTGGGTGATGATGCTGGATAGAAGAGGGTCACCCTAAGTTGTGTTATTCTTGTGATGGAAAGGCACTTTCTGAGAGCCATTAACAGAATGATGGGGTGAAACTGGGCCATCACTCACAGCCGTGTAGTATCTCCAGAGTCACTCCAATTCAGTAACAGAGCTACGCTAGAATTACATCACTGAAGGTGGAACTACACTCTTGAGGATTTGGGGTACAATTTTCAACAGTGCCTTCATGACTTAAAGGCTCAGTACCATTTTTCAAAGTGACTTTGGACCAGATTTTTAAAGGCGTCCTTATCATTGGGGGGAAACCTTGCTATGGGCTGAGCTAAAACCTTGTTCAAACTGATGTGTGAACATGCCCTTTACTTAAGAGAGTTGTAAGAAACGCTTAAGGGACCACACCTAAAATAAAGCCTAGTAGAATCTGCTCAAGTTGGGGTGGGGTGGTTCCAGTGGGTATTGTAAATAGATGGGGATTCAGTGGCGTCATTTGCTATGGGACAATTGTCCCCATAACCTTGGCTTGCCTCCTCCCAGACTTTTCCTAGGTGCTCCACTTCCTCCCTATTTCCCCAGTTGTTGCAGGATATAATATAATTACATCTAATGTTCTGTATGCTCACACAGCTTCCCCCTACCCCCCCCACCCCCCGATTTTTCTGAAATGATTCCTAAGGGGGAGAAGAAGGGGAGGCAGAACACAGGGAAACTGAAAACAGACAGGAACAGAGAGGATGCCAAAAGCTAAGCAGCAGCCTGTGTGGTGTGTGCAGAGCGGGTCCCTGGGGAAAGCCAGTGAGAGCACTTTGGAACCTGGTTTTGGCTGAAGCAAGAGAAGCTGTTTCCTGCTGTTTTATTCCTTCTGCATTCAGAGCTACAGGCCTTTGCCAGTTCTTTGTAAATCAGTAAAACCACAGCAAATAAATATCTGTTACCAAGCCTCCAAACCCTGCACCTTGGCAGGGGGTAGAGTAGATGGCCGCTGCGACTCTAATTTCTGCTCCCAACAGGGACATCCACAGGGCCCCAGACTTTGACTAGATGCTCTGGTCAAAACAGTATTTGGAAGCCCAAAGACTCAGAGACTGGGTGCCTAATGAGGTGTCCAAACGCAGCTAGGCCCCTAACTTCCAGGGAAGCCAATGGGAGTTGGTTTTCAAAATCCTACAAGGCACCAGCAGTTTCTTTAGGCACCTGAGCCCTGGTCTACACTAGGCGTTGAGGTCAAATTTAGCAGCGTTAAATCGATTTAACCCTGAACCCGTCCACATGACGAAGCCCTTTTTTTGACTTAAAGGGCTCTTAAAATCAATTCCTTACTTCACCCCCGACAAGGGGATTAGTGGTGAAATTGGTTTTGCTGGGTCGAATTTGGGGTACTGTGGATGCAATTAGACGGTATTGACCTCCGGGAGCTATCCCAGAGTGCTCCATTGTGACCACTCTGGACAGCACTCTCAACTCAGATGCACTGACCAGGTAGACAGGAAAAGGCCCGCGAACTTTTGAATTTCAATTTTCTGTTTGGCCAGTGTGGCAAGCTGCAGGTGACCATGCAGAGCTCATCAGCAGAGGTGACCATGATGGAGTCCCAGAATCGCAAAAGAGCTCCAGCACAGACCAAACGGGATCTGATCACTGTATGGGCAGAGGAATCCGTGCAATCAGAACTACGTTCCAGTTTTCAAAATGCCAAAACATTTGTGAAAATCTCCCAGGGCATGAAGGACAGAGGCCATAACAGGGACCCAAAGCAGTGCTGCGTGAAACTTAAGGAGCTGAGGCAAGCCTACCAGAAAATCAGAGAGGCAAACGGCCGCTCCGGGTCAGAGCCCAAAACATGCCGCTTCTATGATGAGCTGCATGCCATTTTAGGGGGTTCAGCCACCACTACCCCAGCCGTGTTGTTTGACTCCTTCAATGGAGATGGAGGCAACACAGAAGCAGGTTTTGGGGACGAGGAAGATGATGAGGTTGTAGGTAGCTCACAGCAAGCAAGCAGAGAAACCAGTTTTCCTGTCAGCCAGGAACTGTTTCTCACCCTGGATCTGGAGCCAGTACCCTCCGAATCCACCCAAAGCTGCCTTCCGGACCCGCCAGGTGGAGAAGAGACCTCTGGTGAGTGTACCTTTTAAAATATTATACAAGGTTTAAAAGCCAGCATGTTTAATGATTAATTTGCCCTGGCATTTGTGGCTCTCCTGGATATACTCCCAAAGCCTTTGCAAAAGGTTTCTGGGGAGGGCAGCCTTATTCCATCCACCATGGTAGAACACTTTACCACTCCAGGCCAGTAGCACGTACTCGGGAATCATTGTAAAACAAAACATTGCAGTGTATGTTTGCTGGCATTCAAACGATATCCGTTCTTTATCTTTCTGTGTTATCCTCAGTAGAGTGATATCATTCATGGTCACTTGGTTGAAATAGGGTGCTTTTCTTAAGGGGACATTCAGAGGTGCCCGTTCCTGCTGGTCTGTTTGCCTGTGGTTGAACAGAAATGTTCCCCGCTGTTAGCCACATGGTGGGGGGAGGCAAAATGCGACCTTGGAATGAAAGCACATGTGTTATGTATGTAATGTTAGCAGCAAGGTTTACCGTGAAAGAGTGTATCCATTGTTCTATAAAATGTGTCTTTTTAAATACCACTGTCCCTTTTTTTTTCTCCACCAGCTGCATGTGTTTCAAGGATTACAGGATCTTCTCCTTCCCAGACGCTAGCGAAGATTAGAAGGTGAAAAAACGCACTCGCAATGAAATGTTCTCTGAGCTCATGCTGTCCTCCCACACTGACAGAACACAGACGAATGAGTGGAGGTAGACAATGTCAGAGTGCAGGAAAGCACAAAATGACTGGGAGGAGAGGTGACAGGCTGAAGAGAGGGTTGAAGCTGAAAGGTAGTGGCACGTGATGAGAGGAGGCAGGATTCAATGCTGAGGCTGCTGGAGGATCAAACTAATATGCTCCAGCATATGGTTGAGCTGCAGGAAAGGCAGCAGGAGCACAGACCACCGCTACAGTCCCTGTGTAACCAACTGCCCTCCTCCCCAAGGTCCATAGCCTCCTCACCCAGATGCCCAAGAATGCAATGGGGGGCCTCCGGCCCCCCCAGCCACTCCACCCCAGAGGATTGGCCAAGTAACAGAAGGCGGGCATTCAATAAGTTTTAAAGTTTTAAACTTTTAAAGTGCTCTGTGCCCTTTTCCATCCCTCCTCCACCACCCCTCCTGGGCTACCCTGGTAATTATCCCCCTATTTGTGTGATGAATTAATAAAGAATGCATGAATGTGAAGCAACAATGACTTTATTGCCTCTGCAAGTGGTGATTGAAGGGAGGTGGGGAGGGTGGTTAGCTTACAGAGAAGTAGAGTGAACCAAGGGGCGGGGGGTTTCATCAAGGAGAAACAAACAAAACTTTCACACCGTAGCCTGGACAGTCATGAAACTGGTTTTCAAAGCTTCTCGGATGCGCACCGCACCCTCCTGTGCTCTTCTAACCACCCTGGTGTCTGGCTGTGCGTAACCAGCAGCCAGGCGATTTGCCTCAGCCTCCCACCCGTCATAAACGTCTCCCCCTTACTCTCACAGATATTGTAGAGCACACAGAAAGCAGTAATAACAATGGGAATATTGGTTTTGCTGAGGTCTAACCGAGTCAGTAAACTGCGCCAGCACGCTTGTAAACGTCCAAATGCACATTCTACCACCATTCTGCACTTGCTCAGCCTGTTGTTGAACAGCTCCTGACTACTGTCCAGGCTGCCTATGTATGGCTTCATGAGCCATGGCATTAAGGGGAAGGCTGGGTCCCCAAGGATAACTATAGGCATTTCAACATCCCCAACGGTTATTTTCTGGTCTGGGAAGAAAGTCCCTTCCTGCAGCTTTTGAAACAGACCAGAGTTCCTTAAGATGCGAGCATCATGTACCTTTCCCGGCCATCCCACATTGATGTTGGTGAAACGTCCCTTGTGATCCACCAGTGCTTGCAGCACTATTGAAAAGTACCCCTTGCGGTTTATGTACTCGCTGGCTTGGTGCTCCAGTGCCAAGATAGCGATATGGGTTCCGTCTATGGCCCCATCACACTTAGGGAATCCCATTGCAGGAAAGCCATCCACTATGACCTGCACATTTCCCAGGGTCACTACCCTTGATATCAGCAGATCTTTGATTGCGTTGGCTACTTGCATCACAGCAGCCCCCACAGTAGATTTGCTCTCTCCAAATTGATTCCCGACTGACTGGTAGCTGTCTGGTGTTGCAAGCTTCCACGGGGCTATTGCCATTCACTTCTCAACTGTGAGGGCTGCTCTCATCTTGGTATTCTTGCACCTCAGGGCAGGGGAAAGCAAGTCACAAAGTTCCATGAAAGTGCCCTTACGCATGCGAAAGTTTCGCAGCCACTGGGAATCGTCCCAGACCTACAACACTATGTGAGCCCACCAGTCTGTGCTTGTTTCCCAGGCCCAGAATCGTTGTTCCACCGCATGAGCCTGCCCCATTAGCACCACGACGCCCACATTGCCAGGGCACGTGCTTTGAGAGAAGTCTGTGTCCATGTCCTCATCACTCTCGTAACCGCGCTGATGTCACCTACTCGCCTGGATTCACTTTGCCATGTTCTGGTGCTGCATATACTGCTGGATAATGCTCATGATGTTTAATGTGCTCCTAATTGCCAAAGTGATCTGAGTGGGCTCCATGCTTGCCGTGGTATGGTGTCTGCACAGAAAAAAGGCACAGAACGATTGTCTGCCATTGCCTTGACGGAGGGAGGGGCGACTGATGACATGGCTTACATGGTTGGCTTACAGGGAATTAAAATCAACAAAGGGGGTGGCTTTGTGAGAAACTGAATGGCCGCCTCAAGGATAGAACTCAAAACTGGGTTTAGCAGGCCGTTGATTTCACAGAGGGAGGAAGGAGAAAATGAATACAAAACAAATCTGGTCTATTTTTTGTTTTGATCCACTTCATCTATCTTTATACATCTTGCTGGCAGCAGACTGTGCAATACGACCTCCTGGGTGCTCAGCAGAAGATGGTGCAGTATGACTGCTGGCCATCATCTTCTGCTGGCTGCAGATTAAAAGACAGTGCACTGCTGGTAGGACTCAATCGCCATGAGACGAAACAAGGGAAATGACCTGGCTGAGTCACTCCCGTGTTTGCCAGGCACCCCGTTAAAAGAGCATCCAGGATTACATCAATGACGGTTACCACTCATACTGTACTGTCTACTGCTAAAAGGCAATAAACTGCTGCTGTGTAGCAATGCAGTACCACGTCTGCCAGCACACAGGAGACATATGGTGACGGTTAGCTGAGTGGGCTCCATGCTTGCCGTGGTATGGTGTCTGCACAGGTAACTCACAAAAAAAGGCGCAAAACGATTGTCTGCCCTTGCTTTCACGGAGGGAGGGAGGGAACGGGGGCCTGACGATATGTACCCAGAACCACCCGCTACAATGTTTTAGCCCCATCAGGCACTGGGATTTCTACCCAGAATTCAAATGGGTGGTGGAGACTGTGGGAACTGTGGGATAGCTACCCACAGTGCAGAGCTCCGGAAGTTGACAGTTGCCTCGGTACTGTGGACACAGTCCACCGACTACATGCACTTAGAGCATTTGTGTGGGGACACACACACTCAACTGTATAAAAACGCTTTCTACAAAACCAACTTCTATAAATTCGACCTAATTTCGTAGTGTAGACATACCCTAAGTACCTCTGCAAATCTGGTCCTTGGTGCCTCTCTGTATCTTTAGGTCCCTAAATACCTTTGCAAATCTAATCCTTTGCAGCCTTATTTTCATTGCAAGACCATAACAATTAGGCTTCTAATTGCCTGAGTCACTTTGGATACAGTCATGAATTTCTATATGGTGTTGTTCAAAGCTGAGATTTTCAAAAGAGCCCAAGGGGGTTAGGCGCTTATTTCTCACTGGGGTTCAATGGGTCGAATCTCCTGGCTCCTTTGAGGATCCCAGCCTGCAATTTGATTATCTGTGTGGGAATCCTGGGCAGGAAGAGAAGGAAGGTCAGACTCGGGGAGGTTTTTGTTCAGCTCCCGCCCTGCATTTCCTCTCGCTGTGCCTCTCACGGCGCAGTAATACACCCCCGAGTCCTCCACCGCCACCTTGGTGATGCGCAGCGGGGCGGACCGGCTGGAGGGGTCAATGGACAGTTCAAGCCGCTCCGACGTCTCCGCGGAGTTGTAGCCAGAGATCACAGCTCGAGGGGCAGCTCCGGGGCGCTGATAGTACCAAAAAATTCTCTCGTAGCCAGCGACACTGTGGTTACAGGGGAGGTCAGCCCTGCCCCCCGCCAGGAAAGACAGCGCAGCCGGCTGAGAAACCTTCCCGTCCACCGCTCCGCCTGGGAATAAAATAAAACCAGAGCATGAAAAATCCCCCAGACACAGACAGGGAAACTATCAACAGCAGCTTGAAGTGTTGTCGAGAAGGACACCTGGACATCAGCGAAAATTAATAAATACAGGGGGGAATAATGCCCAGAAATGCCACGTGGGAATCTGACTCACTCGAAACAAGGAGCAGCACGAGCGTGGAGACCAGGGTTTTAAGCATCCTCTCAATGAAGATTCGGTGTCTCTGCGCTTCTGCACGGACCGGGTCCGTTTTCTCTCCACTCGGGCACCCCCCGCCCCCCAGCAATGTCAGAAAAAACGAATTAGGCCCTTTCCTCGCAGAGGGAAGCCGACCTCTGTCTTCTGAGGGCTGAAGGAATCCGGGAACGCGGCTTCCGCTCCGAATTAAATTGTGACTCTTGGCGTCAAGCGTCAAATCTCTCCGAGCTTGGCTGGTAGCTGCCTTTCCGCTGAGCTGCTAGAAAGTCTCGCAGGGTCCGGAAAGGGCCTTGGGGGGCGGGGGGATGGGGAGAGAACTAGATGTCCAGAAACACCAGGGAGCGCGCTCGTTTCTGGAGCTTTCCCGTCGGAGCAGAAAACTTTGTTCCGACTTTCATAGAGGAGAGTCGCGGTTTCTGAAGGAGGGGGGGGGAGGGGCTAGGTTAGTTTTGTTTGTTTATGGTTGCTATTGAAAAACGGATGATTTTACAGCTTTGAAGCCAGAGATATTTTGCATTCGGCTCCCTTAAGGGAACATGTTTTATCGCTGGAAATGTTTAGTAATGAATTTTCCTTTAGAAAGTATCCCATAGGAAGAAAAGGGGAAAAAATGAACTTGTGTCTCGGATTTGTTACAGTCACCGCAAAGAACATATGTGGAGTGACTCCAGATTTACGCTGATCTTCACACAGCTGTCCCAGGATCTGCAGACCTGAGTTCCAATCCCTGGGTACTTATGATATGGCCCCTTTGATTCCGCTGGAGCTCTGCCCATTTATAACAACTGAGGATCCGTCCCTTACTCTGCAATGGAGTTGTGCTGTTTTACACCATCTGAGGATCCGTCCCTGCATCTCCTCCCATAAACTGCCTGTCAGAGCCTAAGGGTTTTTGCCCTGAGCCCAGCTCTGCCTGTGTCACTGTGCTCTCACCGCACAGAGGTAGCTGCCTGAGTCCCCCAGCTGGGAGTCGGTGATGTGCAGAGAGCTGCGTTTCCCACTTTCCAGGCTCTCGCCTTTGAACCGTCCCACAGTGACATTGTCATTAGAGCTCGCGGTCAGCAGGTGGGTGGGCCCTTGCCCAGGGCGCTCCTGATACCACTGGAAGGCTTGGTAAGCGCTGGTGAAAGAGCAGGACATGGTGGAGACCTTCCCTTCCCCTGTAACCAGCCACTCGGGGCTCTGAACCGCTTGGGCTTCGCAGCAGGAGACTGGAGGGAAACAAAATAATAGCAGTTAACATGAAGAATATGAGAATGTCACATTGCCTGTTTTTCTATGGCTGTATCTATCCAGCCTTCCGTCTGCAGCCTCCCTCCATCCTTCTTTTGTTCCACCCCCGGTATCTATAGCTACATGTCTATATATAGATACAGATAGATATACAGATATAGATCCTTCCATCAACATCTGTTTATGTAGTTCTGCTCTCTCCCTGAATCTTAAAATATCAGGACAAAAAAGGCTAACAAATAACTCCAAAGCAAAATTACTGTCCAAATAGATCAGAGGCTGAGATATGTCCCATTGGCATGGGTGCAGTAGCTCTTAGATAGATAGCTAAGAAATAGAGAGAGAGAGAGAGAGAGAGAGAGAGAGAGAGAGAGAGAGAGGAATGAAGAAGAGCTAAGAGATCTTGCCCTTCACTGACTTCCAAGAGTTTGCATCTTTTTACCCTTTAGAACGAGAAAATATATGTTTCACTCACCGAGAAAAGCAAAGGTGAGGAGAAGGCTCCACAGAGCAGCTCCACTCTCTGAGGCCATGGTGAGCTCCGTTTCTTCTCTCACTCGCAGATGCAGATACCGAAGCAGAATTCAGAGTAGCAGCCGTGTTAGTCTGTATTCGCAAAAAGAAAAGGAGTACTTGTGGCACCTTAGAGACTAACAAATTTATGAGAGCATAAGCTTTCGTGAGCTACAGCTCACTTCATCGGATGCATTTGGTGGAAAAAACAGAGGAGAGATTTACGAAGCAGAATCAATCCGAGGAGGGTCTGCAGGAGCCCAGTGGAAACGAGAAGTCTCCCTCCCCTCAGGTGTCAGCCTTCGCAAGGGGAAGGATTCTCCGCCTATAGAGGCTGCTGTTTCGTCGTGTGCCCCGGGGAGGAACAGCGGCTTTGTGGACCGGGCGGGGCTGGGCCCACTGGGGACCGCCCAGACCTCGGGCCGTGGGAATCAGCCCGGGTTGCGGGGGAGGCGTGGGAGCACTCTAGCGCCATCTGCTGCCCGGTTAGAGAAGGGCGGGTGCGGGGAAAGTCTTGGCTTCGGGGAATCCCAGGTAGAAGATGGTAGGAATGATACAGAACCACGCACCACTTCACCCCTTTACTCCAATGGAGTTACTGCTGATTTACATCCCCTGAGGACCTGCCCCATTAGCTGCAATCGAGAGCGTCTGATTAACATCAGATGAGGATCTGGCCCAGAGATGTAAATGAAGATATTGCTGATTTGCACCAACTGGGGGTCTGATTCAGTGACTCCAGTGGAGCAACAGCCATTTTACACCAGCTGGGGATTCGTCCCTGCAGCTTGTCGGCCCAGCTGCCTGTCAGAGGATGAGGGGTTTTGCCCTGAGCCCAACTCTGCCTGTGTCTCTCTGCTCTCACTGCACAGAGGTAGCTGCCTGAGTCCCCCAGCTGGGAGTTGATGATGTGCAGAGAGCTGCGTTTCCCATCTTCCAGGGGCTGCCCCACGAACCGCTGCTTGGTAGCATTCTCCTGAGGGCTCACAGCCAGTAGGTAGATCAGGCCTCGCCTAGGGAGCTGCTGGTACCAATGGAAGGTTTAGTACTTGGTGATGAACACACAGGACAGGGTGGAGACCTCCCCTTCCCCAGTAACCAGCGACTGGGGGCTCTGGTCCACTTGGGCTTCACAGCAGGAGACTGAAGGGAAACAAAAGAACAGTTGAATTGTAGCATTCAATTGTAGGTTAGAGTGTGTTACTTTGCCTGTCTGCTATCTGACCATTCTTACCTATGTGCTATCTCCCTATCCTTCCCTCTGAAGCACCTTTCCGTCCATCCAGTGACCCATGCACCCTATCTCTCTCCACCTAGAATCTTCCCCAGTCTGAAAAGAGGTAAGAAATCCTAACAAAGAACCGTGGGATAATATGACTATGTAAATAGATCAGACATGGAGTGTGTCCCATTGGCAGCCCCCTCTTTCCCATATATAGGTGCTGTAACTCTCAATCAAATAGAGCAGGGAACTGAATCAAATACATCTCCAGTCATTTCTGCCTCAATGTCCTACAAGCGAAGCAGCTGGCTTGGAGGAGCCCAGAGTGTTCTGAGCAGAAACTTACAGTACAAATGAAGAAACACCCAAGGAATTTGCAGCCTCATAATTCCCAGGGGGGTGAGGTGAATTTCTGACACCTGTAGCAGCTGGGCACTGAGATGCAATGGGTGCCTGGCTCATCTTGGCCTGATTTTTCTTTTCTCCTCTGACACAGCATGTGACACCCCCCAGCCTAGGGTCCTGTGGCGGCCTCAGCTTGATCCTGCACAAGCTCAACTGCCCTCTCACAACTGTACACCCCCAGCATAGGCAAAGGCACCCAGCATGAGGGGCTTCCTTGGGAATATCTCAACAGCACCTGCTGTGATGAGGCAGGAGGGTCCAGTGGCTATAATGTTAGCCAAGGCCTGGGTTCGAGTACTTCCTCTACCCCAGGCATTCTTGGGGCTTTGGGAATTGGGAAAGTCACTCAGGGCCATGTTTTTAAAGGAATGGCTAGTGGGGTTTTCATTCACACCCAGGGACCCTAACACCCATTGATTTCAAAGGGTGTTTGGCACTGAGGCACTTCTGAAAAATCCCACCAGGTACCTAAAGACCTTTAAAAATCTGCCCTTCTGTTCCTCAGACCCCCAGCCATAAAATGGGGGTAACTTTCCCACCTCGCAGGGGTGTTGTGTGGACAAATAAAGTGAAGATTGTAAGGTGTGTAGACACTGTGGTAATATGGTCAGAGACATACCTAATGCAGGCAATTTTAGGCTGGAATGGTCAAAGTTTTCTGAGGGAATTCATAGCCCAATTTCCCTTGCATTCTACTGGGTTCTGAGCACCTAATTCCCTTACGTTCATTTGAAAATACCTTAAAAGCTACCTGGGTGCTTTTGTCTCCCCCTTGACCCAACCTCTGCAGTATCTGAGCACCACACAGACATGAATGGATTTAGCCTGGGATTTTCAAAGGAACCAAAGGGAGTTGGGAACCGATGTCCTGTTGAATTTCAATGAAATTTGGCTATCTAGATCCTAGAGCTCTCTTTGGCAATCCCAACCTTGAATTCAACAGAACATGGGTTCCTAACTTGCTGGCTGTGAGCACTCAGGAGAATGCTACCAAGAGGTTCATGGGGCAGTCCCTGGAAGATGGGAAATGCAGCCCTCTGCACATCACGGACTCCCACTGGGGAACTCAGGCAGCTACCTCTGTGCAGTGAGAGCAGAGTGAGTTTGCTGTGTTTGAGACTTAGAGAGTGTGCATTTGTGTTTGATCTGCATGTGAGTGAGTTTGGTATGCTAGTTTGTGTGTGTGTAAGTATCACTGTAAATGTATGAGTGAGAGAATTTGAGGTGTGTATGTGTGTGGGAGTGACTGTGGGTGTCTGATGTATGTAAGAGCCACTTTGGTATATATGTGATTCTGGGTGTGAGTGGCTTTGTGTGTGTGTGAACTGTGAGTTCACATACGTATGAATGTGTGTGTGTGTGTGTGATAGAGAGAGAAGGTGAGAGAGAGAGAGCAACGTGCGTGTGTGTCTGTCTGTCTGTATGTAAAATACATAAGTAGTTGTGTGTCTAAACAACATTTCAATGCCCAGGCTGTATTGAGGATGTGCCTTTATATTTGATAATAATAGAGTAAAAGTGGGGAAAACTCATTTTTTCATTAATTTTCATTAATTCCTGCAGCTGTCAAAGTGAAACAAAACGGCCGCCAGGTAGCAGCACATGATCACAAGCCTGTTGTTTGCTTTCAGCCCAGGGTTTGCCCCATTTTTATCATATTTTCTTTTCTGATCAACCCAGTAGGGCCTGAGGCAGCTCGGTTATTTCGCTCTCCGTTTTAGGTGATGGGGAACTGTCCACTTTCAATGCAGTTTATAGTTCCTTGTGACTTGAAAATACAGGCTGAGTGTTTGAAACCAGCCTAAGGGAATTAGATGCCCAATTGCCATTAAAATTCATGCAGATTGAGCACCCACATTTCCAAATCAGCCTAAGGGAATTAAATGCCCAAATCCTATTGAATTTCAATGGAAGTTGATCCTCTAAATCCTCTGGGCCTTTTTGAGAATGCCAGCCTCAGTATAAATCTGCAAAAAGAAAAGGAGTACTTGTGGCACCTTAGAGACTAACAAATTTATTAAAGCATAAGCTTTCGTGAGCTACAGCTCACTTCATCGGATGCATTTGGTGGAAAATACAGAGGGGAGATTGATATACACACAGAGACAACATGAAACAATGGGTTTACCATATACACTGTAAGGAGAGTGATCACTTAAGATAAGCCATCACCAGCAGCAGGGGGGGGAAAGGAGGAAAACCTTTCATGGTGACAAGCAAGGTAGGCTATTTCCAGCAGTTAACAAGAATATCTGAAAAAAGAAAAGGAGTACTTGTGGCACCTTAGAGACTAACAAATTTATTAGAGCATAAGCTTTCGTGAGCTACAGCTCACTTCATCAGTAACGTAGGGCCTGAGGAGGAAGTCTACATAGCCAGACAATCCTGCTGTCAGGGTGCCAATGCCTGAGATGATGGGGCGTCATCTGGACCCATGGAAAAGAAGCGCTTGAGGAATTCCACCATGATTTCAACAATTTCCATCTCACCATCAACCTCAGCCTGGACCAGTCCACACAAGAGATCCACTTCCTGGACACTACAGTGCTAATAAGCAATGGTCACATAAACACCACCCTATATGGGAAACCTACTGACCGCTATTCCTACCTACATGCCTCTAGCTTTCATCCAGATCATACCACAAGATCCATTGTCTACAGCAAAGCTCTACAATATAACCGCATTTGCTCCAACCCCTCAGACAGAGACAAACACCTACAGGATCTCTATCATGCATTCCTACAACTACAATACCCACCTGCTGAAGTGAAGAAACAGATTGACAGAGCCAGAAGAGTACCCAGAAGTCACCTACTACAGGACAGGCCCAACAAAGAAAATAACAGAACGCCACTAGCCATCACCTTCAGCCCCAACTAAAACCTCTCCAACGCCTCATCAAGGATCTACAACCTATCCTGAAGGACGACCTATCACTCTCACAGATCTTGGGAGACAGGCCAGTCCTTGCTTACAGACAGCCCCCCAATCTGAAGCAAATACTCACCAGCAACCACACACCACACAACAGAACCACTAACCCAGGTACCTATCCTTGCAACAAAGCCCGTTGCCAACTCTGTCCACATATCTATTCAGGGGATACCATCATAGGGCCTAATCACATCAGCCACACTATCAGAGGCTCGTTCACCTGCGCATCTACCAATGTGATATATGCCATCATGTGCCAGCAATGCCCCTCTGCCATGTACATTGGTCAAACTGGACAGTCTCTACGTAAAAGAATGAATGGACACAAATCAGACGTCAAGAATTATAACATTCAAAAACCAGTTGGAGAACACTTCAATCTCTCCGGTCACTCGATTACAGACCTAAGAGTGGTTATCCTTCAACAAAAAAAGCTTCAAAAATAGACTCCAACGAGAGACTGCTGAATTGGAATTAATTTGCAAACTGGATACAATTAATTTAGGCTTGAATAGAGACTGGGAATGGATGAGTCATTACACAAAGTAAAACTATTTCCCCATGGTATTTCTCCCCCCCACCCCACCCCCCACTGTTCCTCAGATGTTCTTGTTAACTGCTGGAAATAGCCTACCTTGCTTGTCACCATGAAAGGTTTTCCTCCTCCCCCCCCACTGCTGATGATGGCTTATCTTAAGTGATCACTCTCCTTACAGTGTGTATGATAAACCCATTGTTTCATGTTCTCTGTGTGTGTATATCAATCTCCCCTTTGTTTTTTCCACCAAATGCATCCGATGAAGTGAGCTGTAGCTCACGAAAGCTTATGCTCTAATAAATTTGTTAGTCTCTAAGGTGCCACAAGTACTCCTTTTCTTTTTGCGAATACAGACTAACACGGCTGCTACTCTGAAACCTGTCAGTATAAATCTGGGAACTCTCTTTCCAGGAATAACTGAAATCTTCTGACTATATGGTGATGTTTGCCCCTGTGCAGAGGCCCCAGGTCACAATTAAATCCATAAATTGAAGGCAGAAGTGAGGGTTAAGCGTCACTTGAGTTAAGTGTGAGTTAAGTTGAGATATTAATAGATTGCTTGATGCATGGATCCTAAAGTGAGAAGAGACCTTTGTGATCATCTAGTCTGACCTCCTGCATGAACACAGGCCAGATAATGATCCTCAGGGATTCCTGCACCCAGCCCATAGCTTGTGGTTGACATAGAGAAGAGACACCCAGTCATGATTTAAAGATTTCAAATGGTGGAGAGTCCATCATGTCCCTGGATGAGTTGTTTCAGTGTTTAATTACCCTCACTGTTAAAAATGTGCACTTTCTTTCTAGACTAAATTTGTCTCACTCCGGCTTCCAGCCATGAGATCTTATTCTGCTTTTGTCTTGTTCCATCTCCTCTTTGCAGAAAATTTCTGAGTACCATTGAGGTGCCGTCTTTTCCCAGAAATCAGGAAGAGGTTTTCATCTCCAGGAACCCAGCTGTGGTAGGTCTCACCCTACTTCATAGCTCTCTCCCCACCCCCCACCCTGACCCCTTTCCTGCCCATTCTCGCCTCCTAACTTCACTTGCAAGAGTCAGTTTCTTACAGTAGTGGAGAGGTGTCAGGTTTTTGTTCAGGGCTCCCTATTAATTTCAACATTGTGTGTATCTCCACTGAAAGCACAGAAGTATATGGCTGCATCCCCCAACTCCAGCGCTGTGATCCTCATACTGACAGAGCTTTTGGATTTCTCCAAATTGAAAAAAAATCTCTCCCCGGCCTCATTTCTCTTTTCTCCTCCAGAATGTTGCCAAGAAAGGAAAATAACCTTTTTCCTGGGGGGCTGTCTGTACCAATAAAAAATATAACTGCTAGCCACAGTTTCATAAGTGCAGTCCAGGGTAACAGACTCATGCTCCACCCCTGACACTGAAGGCTGGGTCTGAGTTACAGCATCTTCCATGCTGGAGCCTGGCACAAGGAGAGGGGGAAAGAGAGGTTAGTCAGAGCATGCTGTCACTGAGTGGAGTTCTTTGTTCAAGGAGTTTTTAAGGATCTGCAGGGATTTCATGGAATCATAGAAATGTCAGGCTGACCTCAAGAGGTCGTGCAGTGCTTCCCCGTGGCCATGATACCATCCCTGACAGGTGTTTGTCTAACATGATCTTCAAACCCTCCAGCGATGGGGATTCCACAGCCTCCCTACTTAATCTGTCTGGAGCTCAACTCTCCTTATGGTTAGAAAGGTTTTCCTAATATCTAATCTAACTCTCTCTCTTCCTGCAAACTAAACCACTTACTTCTTGTCCTGCCATCTGTGGCCATAGAGAACAGATTGCCCTCCTCTTTATTTAGGCCCCCAGAATCCATTGAAATTCAATTCCAGTGGGATTTGGGCACCTAAATCCCTGCCTGTGAGCATCCCTTATTGCAGAGGAAGAGGGGAAAGGAAGAGGAGGAAGGTCTGTTTAATCTCTCGGTGCCAGTAATGAAGGGGGAGGCAGGTGGAGAATCTTTCAGAAATGGGATTTGGAATCTTACTCACTGAAAAGCCAAATCAGCACAATGGCTGAGCCCGGGATCGTGACCATCGCCCCAGCGTCTCGGCTCTTCTGCAGGGCGCTGCCGTTTTCCTCTCCAGCCAGCCTGGGAGAGAGTCACCCAGGCGACAGCTCTTCTCCTTCACCTGCAGCCCTGGGCTGAGGGAGGAGAGAGAGCCCTTGTCTGAATGGTGAAGGTTAGATGTCAGGTAGTGATGTCACAGCTGGAGGTGTGAGTGAGTCCTGGGGCCAAGCATGAGCCTCCCCTCCCCTCCCCTCAATACCTGCCCTACTACTGAGCCCATAGGTGCTGGAACTAAGGGTGCTGGGGAGAGCAGGGGCTGCTGCACCCCCCGGCTTGAAGTGGTTTCCATCAGATCCAGGGTTTACAGTTTGGTTCAATGGTTCTCAGCACCCCACTGTACACATTGTTCCAGCACCCCTGGCTGAGCCCCCCACATGCCTCACCACGTATGAGGGGCTGGCAGGAGAACTAGACCATGGGAAACCAGAGGCTGGAATACACTGGTGCGCCCTGTCTATGGAGAGCAACGCTGCCTGCGCTGTGGCACCTTCTGGAGGACACCAGCCCAAACCACAGTGAGACCCAGGGCCAGCAGAAAACTGACCCATCATCTCTTTCCCAAGAGAGCTGCGCTTCCCCAAAGCGGGGGACGTTTTCCTTTTGCTGCCGGTGGATTTTTTCAATGCCACAAACGGTGGATGATGCCATGTGGTCCAGAGAAGGGACTTTTCCCTGTAAAATTCCATTTCCAAAAGAAAAATTCCCCTCCAGGATTAACCCGTTGCTTTTAATTTGTGTGGCCATAGGTTTTAAGGAGTGTCAAGCGGGAAAGAAAAGCACTAGGACTCCCAGCCTTATATCTGATTACATCAGTGAATGTAAACCCACAGTGGTGCCAATAAAGTCAGTGCATTTGATAAGCAGCGTAGTCTGGTGGATAACCAGCTGGAATGGGGTTCACGGCTGTTAGATTCTATCCCCAGCTGTGTGACTTTGGATAACCCCTTCCCCCTCCCTTTGACTCTCTTTCCACTTTCTGCCTTTCTCTCTCTTGCCCCTATAGCTTGAGAGATCTTGGGGGCAGGGACTTTCTCTGTTTCTATATACACCAGTTGGGGATCTGGCCCATTGACTCCAGCTGAGCTATGATGCATTCACACCAGCTGGGAACCTCTGTGCCTGCATCTCCTCCACCAAGCTGCTTTGCAGAGAATGAGGGTTTTTACGCTAAGCCCAGCTTGGGTTGCTGTGCCTCCACCCCACACAAGTAGGGGCCTGAGTCCCCCAGCTGGGAGTCTGAGCTGTGCCGAGAGCTGCTTTTCAAATCCTCCATGTGCTCGCCCAGGAACCACCTATCAATTGACCTAGCATTGACAGTCACTGGGGGCCTAGCCCTCTCCGGGGGGAGCTGCTGGTACCAGTGGAAGGTTTGGTAAGCGCTGGTGTAAGTACAGGTCACGGTGGAGATGTCGCCTTCCTAAACAACCAGTGACTCAGGTCTCTGAACCAACTGCGCCTCACAGCAGGAGACTGCAGGGAAATACGATAGCAATTAAAACGATGTATATCAGAGTGTTACAGTACCTGTTTAACCTAATGTCTGTTTGTCTGCCAGAAGCTGCAACTGGGTGACAGGGAATGGATCACTTGATGTTTACCTGTTCCATTCATTCGCTCTGAAGCACCTGGCATTGGCCACTGTGAGAAAACAGGATACTGGGCTAGATGGACCTTTGGTCTGATCCACTATGGCCGTTCTTATGTCGTCTATCTTTGTATCTATTTACCTTTCTTTCTTCTGTTGACTCTAAGTTCTTAATTCTCCTATTGATCCATATCTATCTGTCCTTCCCTCTTCATCATCTATCCATACATCAATCTGTTGTAAAATGCAGTTTCCATATCTTTCGATCTCTCTATCTTGATGATCTTCTGAAATCTTGAAAAAAGGAGGTAAGCAATGCTAACAAATGCTCCAAATCACTACAAATACTGAAATACAACAGTGACATGTCCAGCTGGCAGCCCCTTCTCTCTTTGTGTGCAATACCTCTTACTCAAACAGAGCTATAAATAGAATCAAATGCTACTTCAACCATTTCTGATTCAACGACCCACAAGCAAAGCAGCTGGGTTGGAAGAGGCCAGAGTATTCTGAGCAGAAACTTACAGTAGAAGAAACCAAGGGGGGTTTCAGCCTCATGGCTCTCAGTTGAGTGGTGTTAATTTCTTTCAGAGTAGCAGCCGTGTTAGTCTGTATTTGCAAAAAGAAAAGGAGTACTTGTGGCACCTTAGAGACTAACAAATTTATTTGAGCATAAGCTTTCGTGAGCTACAGCTCACTTCATCGGATGCATTTGGTGGAAAATACAGAGGGGAGATTGATATACACACACAGAGAACATGAAACAATGGGTTTTATCATACACACTGTAAGGAGAGTGATCACTTAAGATGAGCCATCACCAGCAGCGGGGGGGGAAAGAAGGAAAACCTTTCATAGTGACAAGCAAGGTAGGCCATTTCCAGCAGTTAACAAGTTGCTGGTGAGTATTTGCTTCAGATTGGGGGGCTGTCTGTAAGCAAGGACTGGCCTGTCTCCCAAGAACTGTGAGAGTGATAGGTCGTCCTTCAGGATAGGTTGTAGATCCTTGATGATACGTTGGAGAGGTTTTAGTTGGGGGCTGAAGGCGATGGCTAGTGGCGTTCTGTTATTTTCTTTGTTGGGTCTGTCCTGTAGTAGGTGACTTCTGGGTACTCTTCGGGCTCTGTCAATCTGTTTCTCCACTTCAGCAGGTGGGTATTGTAGTTGTAGGAATGCATGATAGAGATCTTGTAGGTGTTTGTCTCTGTCTGAGGGGTTGGAGCAAATGCGGTTATATCGTAGAGCTTGGCTGTAGACAATGGATCGTGTGGTATGATCTGGATGAAAGCTAGAGGCATGTAGGTAGGAATAGCGGTCAGTAGGTTTCCGATATAGGGTGGTGTTTATGTGACCATCGCTTATTAGCACTGTAGTGTCCAGGAAGTAGATCTCTTGTGTGGACTGGTCCAGGCTGAGGTTGATGGTGGGATGGAAATTGTTGAAATCATGGTGGAATTCCTCAAGGGCTTCTTTTCCATGGGTCCGGATGATTGTAGCGCAAGTAGAGTTGGGGCATTAGGAGACGAAAGCTGAGGAAGCGTTGTTCTAAGTCAGCCATAAAAATGTTGGCATACTATGGGGCCTGGGAGATAGGCCGGTCCTTGCTTACAGACAGCCCCCCAATCTGAAGCAAATACTCACCAGCAACCACACACAACACAACAGAACACTAACCCAGGAACCTAGCCTTGCAACAAAGCCCATTGCCAACTCTGTCCACATATCTATTCAGGGGACACCATCATAGGGCCTAATCACATCAGCCACACTATCAGAGGCTCGTTCACCTGCGCATCTACCAATGTGATATATGCCATCATGTGCCAGCAATGCCCCTCTGCCATGTACATTGGTCAAACTGGACAGTCTCTACGTAAAAGAATAAATGGACACAAATCAGACGTCAAGAATTAGAACATTCAAAAACCAGAATCGCAAAAGAGCTCCAGCATGGACCGAACGGGAGGTACAGGATCTGATCGCTGTATGGGGAGAGGAATCCTTGCTATCAGAACTACGTTCCAGTTTTCAAAATGCCAAAATATTTGTCAAAATCTCCCAGGGCATGAAGGACAGAGGCCATAACAGGGACCCAAAGCAGTGCTGCGTGAAACTTAAGGAGCTGAGGCAAGCCTACCAGAAAATCAGAGAGGCAAACGGCTGCTCCGGGTCAGAGCCCAAAACATGCCGCTTCTATGATGAGCTGCATGCCATTTTAGGGGGTTCAGTCACCACTACCCCAGCCGTGTTGTTTGACTCCTTCAATGGAGATGGAGGCAATACAGAAGCACGTTTTGGGGACAAGGAAGATGATAATGATGATGAGGTTGTAGATAGCTCACAGCAAGCAAGCGGAGAAACCAGTTTTCCCGACAGCCAGGAACTGTTTCTCACCCTGGACCTGGAGCCAGTATCCCTGAACCCACCCAAGGCTGCTTCCCGGACCCGCCAGGCAGAGAAGGGACCTCTGGTGAGTGTATCTTTTAAAATAGTATACATCGTTTAAAAGCCAGCATGTTTAATGATTAATTTGCCCTGGCATTCACATCTCTCCTGGATGTACCCCCAAAGCCTTTGCAAAAGGTTTCTGGGGAGGGCAGCCTTATTCCATCCACCATGGTAGGACACTTTACCACTCCAGGCCAGTAGCATGTACTCGGGAATCATTGTAGAACAAAGCATTGCTGTGTATGTTTGCTGGTATTCAAACAACATCCGTTCTTTATCTCTCTGTGTTATCCTCAGGAGAGTGATATCATTCATGGTCACCTGGTTGAAATAGGGTGCTTTTCTTAAGGGGACATTCACAGGTGCCCGTTCCTGCTGGTCTGTTTGCCTGTGGCTGAACAGAAATGTTCCTGGTTGTTAGCCAGGGGGAGGGGCTAGTCATGCGGTGGGGGGAGGCAAAAATGCGACCTTGGAACGAAAGCACATGTGCTATGTATGTAATGTTAACAGCAAGGTTTACCGTGAAAGCATGTACCCATTGTTTTATAAAATGTGTCTTTTTAAATTCCACTGTCCTGTTTTTTTTCTCTCCACCTGCTGCATATGTTTCAAGGATTACAGGATCTTCTCCTTCCCAGAGGCTAGTGAAGATTAGAAGGCGAAAAAAATGCACTCACGATGAAATGTTCTCTGAGCTCATGCTGTCCTCCCACACTGACAGAGCACAGACGAATGCGTGGAGGCAGACAATGTCAGAGTGCAGGAAAGCACAAAATGACTGGGAGGAGAGGTGGCGGGCTGAAGAGAGTAAGTGGCGGGCTGAAGAGACAGCTGAAGCGGAAAGGGGGCGGCAGCATGACGAGAGGAGGCAGGATTCAATTCTGAGGCTGCTGGAGGATCAAACTAATATGCTCCAGCGTATGGTTGAGCTGCAGGAAAGGCAGCAGGAGCACAGACCACCGCTACAGCCCCTGTGTAACCACCGCCCTCCTCCCCAAGTTCCATAGCCTCCTCACCCAGACGCCCAAGAATGCGGTGGGGGGGCCTCTGGCCACCCAGTCACTCTACCCCAGAGGATTGGCCAAGTAACAGAAGGCTGGCATTCAATAAGTTTTAAAGTTTTAAAGTGGTGTGTGGCCTCCTCCACCACCCCTCCCGGTGCTTCTCTCCTCCACGCCTCCTGGGCTACTTTGGCAGTTATCTCCCTATTTGTGTGATGAATTAATAAAGAATGCATGAATGTGAAGCAAAAAAGGTGCAGAACGATTGTCTGCCGTTGCTCTGACGGAGGGAGGGGCGACTGACGACATGGCATACAGGGTTGTCTTACAGGGAATTAAAATCAATAAAGGGGGTGGCTTTACATTAAGGAGAAACAAAAACAACTCTCACACAGAATGGCCCCCTCAAGGATTGAACTCAAAACCCTGGGTTTAGCAGGCCAATGCTCAACCCACTAAGTTATCCCTCCCTCTGGTATTGCATCTGATGAAGTGAGCTGTAGCTCATGAAAGCTTATGCTCAAATGAATTTGTTAGTCTCTAATGTGCCACAAGTACTCCTTTTCTTTCTGGTATTTCAGGTAGGACTGAATCTTCATTAAAGTTTTCAAGGTACCCCTGACAGACCTCACCAAAACAATTGTCAGCCATTGATTTCATGGAGGGGGGGCAAAAGAATACAAAACAAATCTGATCTATTTCTTTGATCCACTCCATCTATCTTTTACATCTTTGGCTGGCAGCAGAAGGTGCAGTAGGACTGCAAGCCATCCACATCTCCTGGCTGCTTGGCAGAAGATGGTGCAATAGGACTGCTAGCCATCCACATCTCCTGCCTGCTCACCATAAGATGGTACAATAGGACTGCCTGCAGGACTAAAGAGAATGACCTGGTCAAGTCACTCCTAATTTAGTCCCTGCGCCCATGTCTGCCCAGGCGCTCCTGACCGACCTTACCAAGGCGACCAGGAGCACCTCAGACACGATGACGATGGTTTTCAGGCCTATTGCACCATCTGCTGCCACAGGGCAATGGGTTGCTGCTGCTGTGTAGCAATGCATTACCGTGTCTGCCAGCATCCAGGAGACATATGGTGACAGTGAGCTGAGTGGGCTCCATGTTTGCCATGGTATGGCATCTGCCAGGAAAAAAGGAGCGAAACAATTGTCTGCCGTTGCTTTCACGGAGGGCGGGAGGGCCTGGCGACATGTACCCAGAACCACCTGCGACAATGTTTTTTGCCCTATCAGGCATTGGGATTTTAATCCAGAATTCCAATGGGCAGCGGAGACTGTGGGAACTGTGGGATAGCTACCCACAGTGCAACACTCCGGAAGTTGATGCTAGCCTTGGTACTGTGGAAGCACTCCTCCAAGTTAATGCACTTAATGCACTTAGAGCATTTTGTGAGGGGACATACACAATCAACTATATAAAAACGATTTCTAAAAAATCCGACTTCTATAAATTCGACCTAATTTCATAGTGTAGACATAGCCTGTGTCTCCACGGTGCAGAGGTAGCAGGCGGTGTCCCCCAGCTGGCAGCCGCGGATGTGCAAGGAGCTCCGCTTCTGTCCTGGATCATGATCCGCAGTGAAATTCGATTTTTGTGTCTCACTCCCCTTGCCGAACAGCATCAGCAGGAAAAGGGGCCGCTCCCCAGGAGCCTGCCTGTACCAGTGTAAACGGGTGAGTGCGCTGGAGTAAGTGCAGGTCACGGTGCCATTCTGCCCCTCGGAGACATCCAGCCATTCCAGGTTCTGCTCCACAGAGAGCTGACCGCTGGCCACTGGGAATAACGGAGACAAGGGGAAACCAAGTCAGACACTGCCCCGAGCCACCTGCCCCTGGGAATCGCAGAGTGGGGTGGGAAGAAAGATAGGCTGCGGTGGGACAGACTGATCGATCTCTCCATTTCACTCCTTCTTCCCCATCACACAGTCAATGAAATCCAGCCCCAGCTCCCTGCTAGTAACCAGGGGTTCTGTCTCCCCAGCCCTTACCCCACAGGTGCATTAGCTGGATCACCCAGGACAGCCCCCGTGGCCTCCCCATCCCTGTGCTCACTGACACCCCAGGGCGCAGGGACACTGCTGGGTTCTCCCTGGGGCTGGCACGTGTGTTGGGGTCTCCTGTGCTGAAAGGATCGGACATGTTCTTCTCCCCGCTCGTGTGCCCAGCCAATCAGCGACCAGCCCCTTCTCTCCCATCACAGCCGTGCGACACTCGCTGCACAGCACTCCTTCGCTCAGGGCCCTTCACCGCGTGACAGCTGCCCCCTTGTGGCCAAGTGCATAAGCGGGTGCAGAAATATTTGGTTCTTTTCAACGGGAAGACAGGCGCCCAGCTCCCATTGACCTCTACCAGAACTGGGTGTCCAAATCCCCTAGGCAACCTGCATGAAGAAAGGACTCCTCTCAATTACCAAGCTAAAGCTGTAGGGAGAGATTTCTCCAAATGACCTAGGGGATTCAGGAATACAAATCCCACTAAAAAACAATTGGGCAGTATTATTTTCATAGAGTTTGTTTATAAAGGTCCATTAGTCTGATCGCCTGTATATCTATATCACAGACCTTTAAATGTCATTCAGTTACTCATGTATTGACCCTAATAACCTGTGTTTGCCTAAAGTGTCTTCAAAGGATCACAGAATCACAGATATGTGGGGCTGGAATTCATCTATGTCTCATCCATCCCCCTGTGCTGAGGCAGGACCAACCTAGATCATCTCTGACTGGTGTATGTCCAACCTGGCCTTATAAACTTCCACTGATGGGGATTCCATAACCTCCCTTGGAAGCTTATTCCAGCCCTTAACTACCCTTAGTGTTTGAAAGTTTTCTCTACTATCTAACCTAAATCTCCCTTCCTGCATATTTAACCCATTGTTTCTTGTCCTACTATCAGTGGACATGGACAACAATGATCACTGTCCTCTTTGTAACAGGCCCACATATCTGAAGACTGTTATCAAGTCCGTTCCCTCCCCTCTCCGTGCAAGTCTTCTTTTCTTAAGACCAACCAGACCCAGTTTATTAGTTTTTCCTCATAGGTCAGATTTTCTAAATCTTATCATTTTTGTTGCTCTCCTCTGGATTCTTTCCAATTTGTCCTCAGCTTTCTAAAAGTGCAGCACCCAGAACTGGACATAGTACTCCAGCTGAGGCCTCATCAGTGCTGAGTAAAGTGGGAATCACTTCCCAGCTCTTACATACAACACCCTGTTAATGCACCCCAGAATTATATTTGACTTTTTCACAACTGCATCACATTATTGGCTGATATTCAACTTGTGATCCTCAATAATCCCCAGATCTTTTTCAGCACTACAGACACCTAGGTAGATATTCCCCATTTTGTAGCTGTGCATTCAATTATTTTTCTTCCTAAATGAAGTACGTTGGTGTCTTTACTGACTTTCATCTTGTTGATTTCCGACCAATCTCTAATTTGTCAAGGTCATTTTGAATTTTAAGCCTGTCCTCCAAAGTGCTTACAAACTCTTTCAGCTTGGCGTCATCTGCAAATTTTATAAGCACATGCTCCATTCCATTATCCATATAAATAAAAAAATATTGAACATTACTGGACCCAGGACTGATCCTCGTGGGACCCCACTAGATACGCCCTCCCAGTCTGACAGAAAACTATTGATAACTACTCTTTGAATATAGTCTTTCAACCAGTTTTGCACCCACTTTATAGTATTTTCATGTAGACCAGGTTTCCCTAGTTTGCTTATAAGAAAGACATGTCGGATTGTCTCAAACACCTGACTAAAATCAAGATATACCATGTAGACATCTTCTCTCACTCCATTAGGCCAGGGGTTCTCAACCTTGGGCCACGACTTGCTCAGGGTAAGCCCCTGGCGGACTGCCTTACGCTTTGTTTAGCTGAGCATTCACAGGTTTAGGCCACTCACAGCTCCCACTGGCCGCGGTTCGCTGTTCCCAGCCAATGGGAGCTGTGGGAAGCAGTGCAGACTGGGCCACCACTTCCCGCAGCTCCCATTCACCGGGAACGGTGAACTGCAGCCACTGGGACTGCGAGCGGCAGAACCTGTGGATGCTCAGATAAACAAAGCATCTTGCAGCCCACCAGGGGCTTATCTTGAACAAACCAAAGACCAAGTTTGAGAACCCTTGCGTTAGGCTACTAATCCTTTCAAAGAAAGGCAGCCAATCTTCGTTTGAAGGCCTCAAGAGCTACAGAATCTGCCACTTCCCTTGGTAGTTTGTGCCAGTGGTTAATCATCCTCAATGTTTTTTGTTTTTTTTATGCTTAATTTGAATGTGTCTGGCTTCAGCTTCCAGACATATTGGTTCTTGTTGTGCCTTTCTCCATTAGATTAAGCAGCCCATTTATAACCATTTTTGCGAATACAGACTAACACAGCTGCTATTCTGAAACCTGTGCTTCTCTGTGGTACAGAGCTCAGCTCTGAGATTCAGCCCCCACGTGGCATGCTCATCCTTGTACAAAATCTCCAGGAGGGCAGGGTTTTCCCCTGGGGCCTGGTGGTACCACTGCACATTTCTCGCTGTGCCAGAGTAACAGCAGGGCAGGCTTGAGTCCTGTCCTTCAGAGCTGCTCAGGGACAGCGGACTCTGCTCCACATTAATGTGGCAACTTACACCTAGTGGGAAAGGGAATTTAGATTTATAAACTAAATGATCAACAAATCAGGTCCCTCCATCATCCCTAAATCCCAAGAGAACAGAAGAACACATCGTTTTCACATTGTTCTAGCATTCATCACCTCCCCTGGGTTAAGATTTACAAAAGTGACTCATGATTCTTGGGTGCCCAACATGAGACACCGTAAAGAGTCTGATTATCAGAGGCAGTGTCTTTAACTGGCCAGAAAAGAGCTACAGGAATGATTTGAGGTTTCAGAGTAGCAGCCGTGTTAGTCTGTATTCACAAAAAGAAAAGGAGTACTTGTGGCACCTTAGAGACTAACAAATTTATTAGAGCATAAGCTTTCGTGAGCTACAGCTCACTAGCTTATGCTCTAATAAATTTGTTAGTCTCTAAGGTGCCACAAGTACTCCTTTTCTTTTTTAGGAATGATTTGAGGTGATTTTAAGACTGTGATCCCAAGAAATACTTACACATGGGATTTCAGTGTGTTCTGTAGTCTAGGCTAATTAGACAGTACGGTCTCTGGGCAAGGGAATCTCCTGTTCTGTGTTTAGACAGTGCCTTTCTCAGTGGGGTCCTGGTTCATGACTCGGGCTCTTGGGCACTAGGGTAATACAAATACTAGTGACATCTGATTTCAGCTCGGGAACATCAGTTATTTAAGCCATTCCTGTAATAATTCTTAAAAGGTAACTTTATCCCAGTCTCTCTGCATCTATCTGGGAAGGAGATTTATGAGTAGATGGCTCTTTAATCTACTGGACAAAGCATGACAAGAGCCAATGGAGGGAGCTGAAGCTAGAGAAATTCAGGATAGAAATAAGATGCCACCTCTGTAATGGTGATTAGCTTTTGGAGCAACTTTCTTAGGGAAGTGGGTGGATTCTCCATCTTGGAGTCTTTAAATCAAGACTGGATGTCTTTCTCCAGCTCCACACAGAGCATGGGCTCAATGCAGGAATCACTGGGGAAGTTGTCTGGGGTGCAGGGAGTCAGACTAAATGATCACAATGTTCCCTTCTGCCTTAAAATCTATGAAACTGAGGCACCCAGAATCACTCGTCACTTCTGAGAATCTTGGCTCCCGTTATTATCAAGGAGTTTAAACAGCCGCAGGACTTACAGTAAAGACGAATGACCAGGATCACTAGTAAGGCCCCAGGACACCTCTGCCTTGTGCTGCCCCTCATTTCTGTTCACCGTGAGCTAGAAGGGTTCCTGGCTCCTCATGTATTTATCACCTGTAAACTTCCTCTCCTGAAGATTTTTTTAATCTACTTGCATTTCTCCTGCTGGAGAGGCAAGACATGTCCGCTCTCGCCCTATCAGCAGCAAGGCCCTTCCCTCTCAGACAAAATACAGACTCACTGCAGAGACCTATGCAATTACCTTCCTCTCCAATGCACGTCTTTCAAGGCGCAACACTGCCCCCAGCAGTTAAAGTTTTTGTACAGAAGGGTGGCACTTTGTTTCACTGTGTCTCCACAGCACAGAAATAGCCGGCTGAGTCGGCGACCTGAGAACCGTCGATGCATAGATGGTTCCGTCTCTCCCTTTTCAAGAGCTCGGCTATGAAATCTGACCTCTGGGTAACATTCCCATCCTCATGCAGGCTCAGCAGCAAGGCAGGACTTTCCCCAGGCAACTGTCTGTACCACTGTACGTAGGACACTGTGCCAGAGTAGCTGCAGATCAGAATGGAGATCTCCCCTTCAGATCTGCTCAGGGATGGAGGACTCTGATCCACTTTATTTTGGCAGCTCACCTCTGTAGACAAAGGCAAATGGAGAAGCAACAGATGAGCTTGTTCGGTTCTGATCAGCTCCTCATCTTCCCCAGCGGTTGCTCCTTATTGCTGTTTCTTCTTCAGCCAAAATAAATCAGAATCTCTTAATATTCTGGGCCTTGGTGTAAATCTTTGTGACTCCATCAAAGTCAGCGCACCTCCCCCTGATAAGCACCAGCTGAGTGCCTGCTCCATTCTTGTGATATTCAGCCCAGCATCTCCTGGAGAATAGAGGCCTCTTGGGTCATCAGGGACTGGAACTGGTCTGGGGAACTGAGGCAACGAAAGACCAGGGAGGGGGTTTTCAAAGGAGCCAGGCACTCAACTCATATTGTTTCAATGGGATTTGGGTGCCTGACTCTCTTGGCCTCCTTCCAAAACCCAATCCTAAATCACTTGCCTAAGGTCACAAATTCTCTGGCGGCGCCAGGAAATAAGCTCACATCTCCTGAGTCCCAGTCTAATGGCTAAAGCACCAGACCTTCCTCGTTCCCACATTATTAGATTATTAGAGGTCAGATTAGATCCTTACTGGCATTAAACTCTATGAATTATTATTATAGCACTTGGAGACCCAGCCGAGATCAGAGCCCCTTGTGCCAGGTGCTGTAGAGATACAGAATACAAGACACTTCCTGTCCCCCACAGCTCAATAGACAAAACCTCTACAAACATACAACAGAACTGAACTGAGTTGGGGAGTGGGTCATTGTGCCTGATGCTGCAGAGACCCCTAGGAACTGAGATCTGGGCCCTGTTTCGTCGGGCACCGCAGAGACACAGTGAGGAAAAGCCCCCACCCTGAGACACTCACAGTCTAGACAGACAAACTCCCCCTAGACTTACAATAGAACTGAATGGACAGTATCACTGACAAGGATGTCAGCTGCCTTTCCATTGCTGCTCTGGGTTACCCCTCAGCGCACTGAGGCCAGGAGATGGTGCTTTTCCCCTGCTTCCAGGACAGAGATGCAAAATCTGTCTGCAGCCCTCTTTGCTGGAGAGATCGGAAACGTTAATGAGCCCAGCCAATCAGGGACAAGCTTCTAGTCTCACTAAAATAGAACCATGCCCTGGAGTTACCCTTTGCCTCTGGTGTCTTGGGGGAACAGCTGCCCTCTGCGGGCAAAGAGACAAGTGTCGGGTGCAACTTTATTTACCTCAATCTCCTTCCTCTTCGTTAGAAATGCTGCCCCCTGCTGGCCAGAGACACACACATGGAAGTAAAAAGAAAAGGAGGACTTGTGGCACCTTAGAGACTAACAAATTTATTAGAGCATAAGCTTTCGTGAGCTACAGCTCACTTCATCGGATCCCCCTGTGGTTGTCACTGTTGGTATGTTTTGTGACTGTGTTAAATAGTTCCCTTTCCCCTGGGTTTAATGCTCTGACTTGCCTCCCCCTGGACAAAGGGGTGGTCCCCAGAGCTGGGCTTCATGGGAACGGGCAGTGCCAGCTATGCACAAACACTCTGCCGCTGTCTCAGCCTTGTGCTGTAGGGGCGCAGCCTGTGGCAATTGGAGATCAGCCTTGGTTTAATCCTCAGTGTCTAATGCTCCCGCAAGAAAGGGGGCTATTTTGTGCCACTGGTGATTGTTCTTTCTAAAATATCTCCATTTCTGTTTCTTATGCCTGTCTTTCTCTCTCTCCCTATGTATTTATAAACCCACCCATCACTTCTTTCTTTCTTTCTTTCTTTCTTTCTTTCTTTCTTTCTTTCTTTCTTTCTTTTCATTTGTTTTTATATTTTATCTTTTAGTTTTCTTCCTCCCTCCAAACCTTCAGGCTCCTTAGACCAGTGGTTCTCAACCAGGGGTATGCCTACCCTTGGGGAAACACAGATGTCTTCCGGGGCTACAGCAACTCATCTAGTACTTGCCTAGGTTTACAACATACTACCTAAAAAGCACTAGCAAAGTTGGTACAAACTAAAATTTAATCAGACAGTGACTTGTTTATACTGCTCTATATAATATATACTGAAATGTAGGTACTATATTTATATTCCAGTTGATTTATTTTACAATTATATTGTAAAAATGAGAAAGTCAGTATTTGTTCAGTAAGTGTGGCTGACTCATCTGTAATTTTATGTCTGATTTTTGTAAGCAAGTAATTCTTAAGTGAGGTGAAACTTGGGGGTACATAAGACAAACCAGACTCTTGGAAAGGGTACAGTAGTCTGGAAAGGTTGAGAACCACTGCCTTAGATGTTTTTCCATACCGGGTATTCCCCAAGTGCATTCCCTCAGCCTTTCTCTGTCTCAGCTCCTGACCTATGCGATGAGGCAGGGCAGTACAAGGATCCCCACCAGGGTGTTTGGGGGCTGACCATGTTAAGGAAGGTGAAGCACGTTCAGAGATGCACAGTGTAAGAAGTACGTGGTGTTGTTGTACCGCTTGCCAGCCTGACAGTTATCCTCCAACTGGGGAGTTTTTGCACAGGCTGCCAGTGCTCCAGTGTCACTGTGTCTCAATGGCGCAGAAGTAGGTGGCTGCATCTCCCAGCTGTGATTCTCTGATATGCAGGGAGCTCAGCTGCTGCCCCTTGTCGAGCTCCGCGGTGAGGTTGGGCTCCTTGGTTTGTTTCCCATCGGACACCAGAATCAGCAGTGTCATAAATATAAAGGAAAGGGTAAACACCTTTAAAATCCCTCCTGGTCAGAGGAAAAAATCCTTTTACCTGTAAAGGGTTAAGAAGCTAGGATAACCTCGCTGGCACCTGACCACAATGACCAATAAGGAGACAAGATACTTTCAAAGCTGGAGGGAGGGAGAAACAAAGGGTCTGTCTGACTGTGTGATGCTTTTGCCGGGGACAGAACAGGAATGGAGTTTTAGAATTTAGTAAGTAATCTCGCTAGATATGCATTAGATTATGATTTCTTTAAATGGCTGAGAAATTAGACTGTGCTGAATGGAATGGGAGTACTTGTGTCACCTTAGAGACTAACACGGCTGCTACTCTGAAACCTGAATAGAATGGATATTCCTGTCTTTGTGTCTTTTTGTAACTTAAGGTTTTGCCTAGAGGGATTCTCTATGTTTTGAATCTAATTACCCTGTAAGATATTTACCATCCTGATTTTACAGAGGTGATTCTTTTTACCTTTTCTTATATTAAAATTCTTCTTGTAAGAAATTGAATGCTTTTTTCATAGTTCTTAAGATCCAAGGGTTTGGATCTATGGTCACCTATGCAAATTGGTGAGGATTTTTATCAAGCCTTCCCCAGGCAGGGAGGTGCAAGGTTTTGAGGAGGATTTTTGGGCCAAAGACGTTTCCAAACAACGCTTTCTCAAAAATAAACCCAGACGTTTGGTGGTGGCAGTGGAAGTCCAAGGGCAAAAGGTAAAATAGTTTGTACCTTGGGGACGTTTTAACCTAAGCTGGTAAAAGTAAGCTTAGGAGGTTTTCATGCAGGTCCCCACATCTGTACCCTAGAGTTCAGAGTGGGGAAGGAATCTTGACACGGTAGCAGAGCGGTGGGATCAACTTGAAATCATTTTGAGATTTTTTTGAACCAGAAGCACAGATTTGAAAAGGAAATATTTTTTTTCCTTTGGGCTGCTGGAAAGCAGGTTTCCAACTGGAAGTAGTTGGAGTCCGTCTCTCTGCTTTGGGGTCAGAGCAGAGACAAAAGGGAATTGCCTTTTGTGAGCTGGAGTTTTCTCTACCTAAAGGCAGGATAGTTAACCTCCTGCAGGGAAATTCACCAGTCTTCACAGACGTGAAGTTTTTTTTTTTTCTCCCTAAGAGCAACTAAAGGGGTTTTCTGCCTATTTGCCTGGAGCCAAAGGTGTTAGGTTTTTTTTAGGATTTCTCTGTAGGTTGACAATCACTATCAGAGAATATAGGTATCATATTCAGCACAGCAAAAGTCAAGTTTGTTTGTTTTATTTTTAAACCTTGGGTGTAAAGTTACTTAAAAAGAGAGAGGTTAGGATGACAGACTCCACGGTTCAACAAAAGCTGGAATTAGCCAGATTTGAGGATGAGGAAAAACAAAAAGAACATGAAAGACGGATAGAACTCCTGCGGAGAGAAAGGGAGGCAAAGGACAAAGACAGGGAGGCAGCGAAAGAGGCAGAACAACACCAAGCGGCTGCCCACAGGAGAGCAATGGAGGCCAAGGACAAAGAAATGGAGGCCAAGGACAAAGAACTGAAGGAGATGGAAAAAGAGAGGACACATGCACTGGAGATGGAGAAGGCAAAGGCTCAGCAGAATATACCAACAAACCCTGGCAATCCTTCTCCAGGTACCACTGCCCATCCCAGAAAGTTCCCACCTACAAAGCAGGCGATGATACTGAGGCCTTCTTAGAAAACTTTGAAAGGGCCTGCCTTGGGTACAGCATCTCTACAGACCAATACATGATAGAGCTGAGGCCACAGCTCAGTGGACCCTTAGCGGAGGTGGCGGCTGAAATGCCTAAGGAACGCATGAACCAGTATGAACTGTTTAAAACCAAGGTGAGAGTCAGAATGGGGCTAACCCCTGAGCATTCCTGTCGGTGGTTCAGAGCCCTAAGGTGGAAACTAGACATGTCATTTACACGACATGCCTACCACATTGTGAAACATTGGGATGCCTGGATATCAGGAGCAAGTGTTAAATCTCCAGAAGATTTGCACTTCCTAATGCAAATGGAGCAATTGTTAGAGAGTGTTCCTGAGGAAATAGAAAGATACATCCTAGATGGGAAGCCCAAAACTGTAATCGAGGCGGGGGAGATTGGAGCCAAATGGGTGGAGGTGGCAGAGAGAAAAAAAACTGGTCACAGTTGGAGCAGATACCAGAAGGGACAACCTCAGACCACACCCTACTACCAGGGGCCGCCCAAGGCCCCACCTACCCCTCAAGGAACTCTCCAACCACCTTATCATCCCGCCACACTGTTCTCCAGCAACCCACCTCATCCCCGTGACCCGTCAGCTGGACGATGTTTTAAATGTAACGAGCCGGGGCATGTGAAGGCAAACTGTCTCAAGAACCCCAACAGATTACAGATTCATTGCACTGGAATCACACCAGAGGTCCTCAGGCCCAGATACATCCCAGATATCCTTGGAGCGGAGGGAAACTGTGAGTGTGGGCGGGAAGAAGGTCACCGCATGGAGGGACACTAGAGCATAGGTGTCGGCTATCCTTGCTTCCTTAGTGGACCCCAATTAAATCAACCCAGAGATCCAAGTGACGATTTAACCCTTCAAGTCCAACTCTTTCAATTTGCCTACAGTCAAGTTGCCTGTCCAGTACAAGGGCAACTTTTGCAGTCTATGATGATTATCCCGTCCCCATGCTGTTGGGGGAAGACTTGACCAATCATGTGAAGTCAGCCAAGAGGGTGGGAATGGTCACCCACAGCCAGACTAAACCAGCTGTCACACCTAGCGCTGTTCTGGAAACTTCTACCAGGACCCATTCAGAGGTGATGGACCCAGACCCCAGGCCAATGTCTGCAGCAGCAGGAGTGGATCCAGTCCCAGAGACCCAGACAGAGCCCAGTCCCAGAACCGGAACCGGCGGAAAAACCAGCACCAGACCCATTGCCAGCACTGAATCCAGTATTTGCAACCCCTACCCCAGAGGGCCCCACCAAACCTGAACCGGCAGCAGCCAATAACCCTACACAAGAGGCTCAGCCAGAGCCTGAACCCCAACATAGTGCACCAGTGGAGAGCGGTTCACAGTCAACGGAAACAGCCCCATCCCCTACATCACTTCCAAAGGGACCAAGCATAAGTCCACAATCCAATGAGGAACTGATGTCTCCAGCATCAAGGGAACAGTTCCAGGCTGAACAGGAAGTAGATGAAAGTCTCCAGAGAGCTTGAATCGTGGCACGGAGCAACCCACCGCCTCTCAGCTCTTCTAATCGATCCAGGTTTGTTGTAGAAAGAGGACTCTTATACAAGGAAACTCTTTCTGGTGGACACCAGGAAGACTGGCATCCTCAGAGACAGTTGGTAGTTCCAACTAAGTACCGGGTCAAGCCCTTGAGCTTAGCCCACGATCATCCTAGTGGCCATGCTGGGGTGAACAGGACCAAAGACCGTTTGGGGAGGTCATTCCACTGGGAGGGAATGGGCAAGGATGTTTCTACTTATGTCCGGTCTTGTGAGGTATGCCAAAAAGTGGGAAAACCCCAAGACCAGGTCAAAGCCCCTCTCCAGCCACTCCCCATCATTGAGGTTCCATTTCAGCGAGTAGCCATGGATATTCTGGGTCCTTTTCCGAAAAAGACACCAAGAGGAAAGCAGTACATACTGACTTTCATGAATTTTGCCACCCGATGGCTGGAAGCAGTAGCTCTACGCAACACCAGGGCTAAAAGTGTGTGCCAGGCACTAGCAGACATTTTTGCCAGGGTAGGTTGGCCCTCTGACATCCTCACAGATGCAGGAACTAATTTTCTGGCAAGAACTATCGAAAGCCTTTGGGAAGCTCATGGGGTAAATCACTTGGTTGCCACTCCTTACCAGCATCAAACAAATGGCCTGGTGGAGAAGTTTAATGGAACTTTGGGGGCCATGACATGTAAATTCGTAAATGAGCACTCCAATGATTGGGACCTAGTGTTGCAGCAGTTGCTCTTAGCCTACAGAGCTGTAGCACATCCCAGTTTAGGGTTTTCACCATTTGAACTTGTATATGGCCGTGAGGTTAAGGGGCCATTACAGTTGGTGAAGCAGCAATGGGAGGAATTTATGCCTTCCCCAGGAACTAACATTCTGGACTTTGTAACCAACCTACAACACACCCTCCGAACCTCTCTAGCCCTTGCTAAAGAAAACCTACAGGATGCCCAAAAAGAGCAAAAAGCCTGGTATGATAAACATGCCAGAGAGCGTTCCTTCAAAGTAGGAGACCAGGTCATGGTCTTAAAGGCGCTCCAGGCCCATAAAATTTAAGCATCGTGGGAAGGGCCATTCATGGTCCAGGAGCGCCTGGGAGCTGTTAATTACCTCATAGCATTCCCCACCTCCAACCGAAAGCCTAAGGTATACCATACTAATTCTCTAAAGCCCTTTTATTCCAGAGAATTAAAAGTTTGTCAGTTTACAGCCCAGCAAGGAGATGATGCTGAGTGGCCTGAAGTGTCTACTATGAAGGGAAAAGTGCTGGTGGCGTGGAAGAGGTGAACCTCTCCATGACCCTCGGGCGTATGCAGTGACAGCAGATCCAGGAGCTGTGCACTAACTATGTGCCAATGTTCTCAGCCACCCCAGGGCTGACTGAATGGGCATACCACTCCATTGGCACAGGTAATGCTCACCCAATTAAAGTCCAACCTTACCGGGTGTCTCCTCAAGCTAAAACTGCTGTAGAACGGGAGATCCAGAATATGTTACAGATGGGTGTAATCCGCCCCTCTGACAGTGCATGGGCATCTCCAGTGGTTCTAGTTCCCAAACCAGATGGGGAGATACGTTTTTGCACGGACTACCGTAAGCTAAATGCTGTAACTCACCCAGACAACTATCCAATGCCATGCACAGATAAACGATTAGAGAAACTGGGACGGGCCAAGTTCATCTCTACATTGGACTTAACCAAGAGGTACTGGCAGGTACTGCTAGATGAATCCACCAAGGAAAGGTCAGCCCTCACCACACATGTCGAGCTGTATGAATTTAATGTACTCCCTTTCGGGCTGCGGAATGCACCCGCCACCTTCCAAAGACTTGTAGATGGTCTCGTAGCAGGATTAGGAGAATATGCAGTCGCCTACCGTGACGATGTGGCCATATTTTCAGATTCCTGGGCAGAACACCTGGAACATCTACAAAAAGTCTTCGAGCGCATAAGGGAGGTAGGACTAACTATTAAGGCTAAAAAGTGTCAAATAGGTGTAAACAGAGTGACTTACCTTGGACACCAGGTGGGTCAAGGAACTATCAACGCCCTACAGGCCAAAGTGGATGCTATCCAAAAGTGGCCTGTCCCAAAGTCAAAGAAACAGGTTCAATCCTTCTTAGGCGTGGCCGATTATTACAGACGATTTGTACCGCAATACAGCCAAATCACCGACCCACTGACAGACATAACCAAAAAGAAACAGCCAAATGCTGTTCAGTGGACCGAAGAGTGTCAGGAGGCCTTTAACCAACTTAAAGCGACACTCATGTCTGAGCCTGTACTAAGGGCCCCAGACTTTGACAAACCGTTCCTAGTAACTACAGATGCGTCCAAGCGTGGTGTGGGAGTAGTTTTAATGCAGAAAGGATTGGATCAAGGATTCCACCTTGTAGTGTTTCTCAGCAAAAAACTGTCTGAGAGGGAAAGCAACTGGTCAGTCAGCGAAAAAGAATGTTATACCATTGTCTACGCTCTGGAAAAGCTACGCCCATATGTTTGGGGACAGCATTTCCACCTGCAAACCGACCATGCTGCGCTACAGTGGCTTCATATCGCCACGGGAAATAACAAAAAACTTATTCGGTGGAGTTTAGCTCTCCAAGATTTTGATTTCGACATCCAACACATCTCAGGAGCTTCTAACAAAGTGGCTGATGCACTCTCCCGTGAAAGTTTCCCAGAATTAACTGGTTAAAATTGTCCTTGAGATGTGGAAAATATTGTTAGTCTTTATATACTTGGTAGTATATTTAGAGGTACATGTGTCTTATTAACTCTATTTTTTCCTAGAGCTCCAAGAAGAAATCCCAGCCAGTGTTTCACCCTAGCTTTGATTTGGGGGGCATGTCATAAATATAAAGGGAAGGGTAAACACCTTTAAAATCCCTCCTGGCCAGAGGAAAAAATCTTTTCACCTGTAAAGGGTTAAGAAGCTAGGATAACCTCGCTGGCACCTGACCACAATGACCAATAAGGAAACAAGATACTTTCAAAGCTGGAGGGAGGGAGAAACAAAAGGTCTGTCTGACTGTGTGATGCTTTTGCTGGGGACAGAACAGGAATGGAGTCTTAGAACTTAGTAAGTAATCTCGCTAGATATGCATTAGATTATGATTTCTTTAAATGGCAGAGAAATTAGACTGTGCTGAATAGAATGGATATTCCTGTCTTTGTGTCTTTTTTGTAACTTAAGGTTTTGCCTAGAGGGATTCTCTATGTTTTGAACCTAATTACCCTGTAAGATATTTACCATCCTGATTTTACAGAGGTGATTCTTTTTACCTTTTCTTATATTAAAATTCTTCTTGTAAGAAATTGAATGCTTTTTTCATAGTTCTTAAGATCCAAGGATTTGGGTCTGTGGTCACCTATGCAAATTGGTGAGGATTTTTATCAAGCCTTCCCCAGGCAAGGGGGTGCAAGGTTTGGAGGAGGATTTTGGAGGGAAAGACGTTTCCAAACAACGCTTTCTCAAAAATAAACCCAGACATTTGATGGTGGCAGTGGAAGTCCAAGGGCAAAAGGTAAAATAGTTTGTACCTTGGGGAAGTTTTAACCTAAGCTGGTAAAAGTAAGCTTAGGAGGTTTTCATGCAGGTCCCCACATCTTTACCCTAGAGTTCAGAGTGGGGAAGGAACCTTGACAAGCAGGGAGACAGGCTGGCCTCAGGGAAGCTGCCTGAACCACTGCAAACTCCTGAAATTGCTCATCGTGTAGTGGCAAGTGATGCTGCCGTTCTGCCCTTCCCAAGGTTCAGACAGGTTCTGGTGCACCTCGGCATGGCAGCTCCCTGCTGCGGGTAAAAGGCAAAAGACACACTCCATAGATGACAGGGCATCTCTTCCCAGTTCACACACTGGCTGGATACAAAGTCCGGTGGAGTTTCTCTTCATTTCCATGGCCTTTGCATCTGGCCCATGACTGCTGTTTTCCTTAGATTAGTGCTGTCAGTGAGATTCCCAAAGGCACAGTAAGAGACATCCCTTCCCCAAAGAGTTTACAGACACAGGCTTCTAGACACAGACTGGTTGTGGGGAAGAGCCGGGGCTGCGGATGAAGAGCTTGAGTGATGGGTGGAATTTGGGCTGTACATGGAATTTGGAGAGGGCACGGGCCTTGGATGGGCTCGGGCTGTCAGCCTGGCTTAAATTGTGCTGGAATCTGGCTCACAATCTGAAGGTTACCTGCCCCTCACCCTCCTCAGATTTGCCCCTTGATAACAGAAACACTATTTGCTCTAAATTCAGAGGGACTTAGGTACAAGAACCATCCTGCTCACATCTCACTCATTGTGCCCATCGGACTTCTCCATTCCCAACAGCAGTTTCCCGCCAGCAGAGATTCCAAAGGGGACTAAGGGAGTTGGGTGCTCAGCTCCTTTATGCCTCTTTGCAATGTGCATCCCTGGTGGGCCTAAATGACCCACAGGACAACAGACAGACCCAGCCACATTGCTTATTCTATTGGTGCCACAAACTGCTGAAGAGGATGAGCCTTTTCCCTCCCCTGATATGTAACCCTAGTGAGAGTATGGTCATGACATGGGTGACAGAGGATGGGTCACTGGATGATCCTCTGTTCTGTTCACTCCCTCTGGGGCACCTGGCATTGGCCACTGTCCGGAGACAAGATACTGGGCAGAATGGGCCTTTGGTCTGAGGCATTCTAATGTTCTTAAGTAGATTTCACGTGTCTAGATGAATAATCCACAAGTATAAGTGTTGCAGGCTACTTATTCACAAGGAAGTGATGTTTCCTGCTGCGTCGGGAATGACAGCGATTTCTTCAAAACGATCTTATATTTGAGTGTTTGGTTATTAGAATATGGAGGAAGAAAAAATGTCTCTTCTCGTTCTCTGCAGTCTTCATGCTTCATTATCAAGCTCCCTCGCTTTCCTGATCCACTAGGGCTAGATTTCCTGTTGCACATCTGTCTATGCATCCATTTAGCCACCCTGCCCGCTGCTTTGTCCATCCCTCCCTCTTGCTGCAATATCTATCTGTATTGACACTGTGGCATGTGAGTGGGGATAGTAAAATCATTTCCCCCATAGACCCTGAGGGGTCTACAAATCTTTGCACACATACACACCTTCTCCTCCCTGACAGGCTGCATTGGATTTTGTACTAGTGCAAGTACACAGCTGAGGGCCCAGGCTGGGGAAGCTGAGAGAACGATTGTGGTGTCCAAGGCCATGGTGAAGGAATCTCCCTGTTCAGAGCCACCCATGATCCTTAATATCATGAACTGCACGGAGCTGCTTGGGAACTGCTGGTAGCAATGGATGCTCTGCTCTCTCCCTGGTAACTGGAGCTGTACGTATTCTCCCTCACTGAATGACGGTGTATGGGCTGCGGGTCCCTGTGGGGAAAACAGGGCGAAGGAGGCCAAAGGAGGTGATGCCCAGGGAGGCAGGGGTGGATGTTTGGTTGGAAGTCCCCTTACAGTGGAGGACTAGAGATGAGCCATCAGGAGACAGATGGAGTTTTACAAACTGCAAGTGTTTCTGTTGTGCAGAGAAGAGGAAAGGCTGACCACAAAGAGATGGAATTGGTATAAATGCAGTTCTTTGCTTATAAAATACCAAGTGATGCCAAACTCTTAAATCCTGCATGAGTGTGAGGCGGGAAGTGTGTGTGTGTGAGAGAGAGAGTAACAAAGACTGAGTACAAAAGGGTGTAATACCTGGCAGCAGAAGGAAGTTCATGGGTGCTGTGGGGTCTGCCAGATCCTGGAATGAAAGGCAGGACTGGGTCCTTTTGCCTAGAGATCTAAGTCTGACACAGGAAATTCTCTCGGTGTGGGATGCATTCTGGGGACCAGTCTGTTTATCTAGGAGTGTGCTGTGTTGTTGTAGCTGTGTGGGTCCCACGCTATTGGAGGGACAAGGTAGGTGAGGTCATATCTTGTATTGGACCAACTTCTGTTGCTGAGAGAGACACGCTTCCCAGCAGAGGAAGAGCTCTGTGTAGATGGTAAACTCGTCTTCCCAACAGAAGTTGGTCCAATAAAGGATGTTATCTAGGAGTGTGCATGGATCTGTCTCTGAGATGAAATGTGTGTGTGTATCATGGTGTATATGTGTAGAGATCTATATTTCTGAGTGGTTTCAGAGTAGCAGCCGTGTTATTCTATATTCGCAAAAATAAAAGGAGTACTTGTGGCACCTTAGAGACTAACAAATTTATTTGAGCATAAGCTTTCATGAGCTACAGCTCACTTCATCGGATGCATTCAGTGGAAAATACAGTGGGGAGATTTATATACATAGAGAACATGAAACAATGGGTGTTACCATACACACTGTAACGAGAGTGATCACTTAAGGTGAGCTATTACCAGCAGGAGAGCGGAGGAAAGGGGGGAAAAAACCTTTTGTAGTGATAATCAAGGTGGGCCATTTCCAGCAGTTGACAAGAATGTCTGAGGAACAGTGGGGAAGGGGGGAATAAACATGGGGAAATAGTTTTACTTTATGTAATGACCCATCCACTCCCAGTCTCTATTCAAGCCTAAGTTAATTGTATCCAGTTTGCAAATTAATTCCAATTCAGCAGTCTCTCGTTGGAGTCAGTTTTTGAAGTTTTTTTGTTGAAGAATTGCAACTTTTAGGTCTGTAATCGAGTGACCAAAGAGATTGAAGTGTTCTCCAACTGGTTTTTGAATGTTATAATTCTTGACTTCTGATTTGTGTCCATTTATTCTTTTACGTAGAGACTGTCCAGTTTGACCAATGTACATGGCAGAGGGGCATTGCTGGCACATGATGGCATATATCACATTGGTAGATGTGCAGGTGAACGAGCCTCTGATAGTGTGGCTGATGTGATTAGGCCCTATGATGGTGTCCCCTGAATAGATATGTGGACAGAGTTGGCAACGGGCTTTGTTGCAAGGATAGGTTCCTGGGTTAGTGGTTCTGGTGTGTGGTTGCTGGTGAGTATTTGCTTCAGGCTGGGGGGCTGTCTGTAAGCAAGGACTGGCCTGTCTCCCAAGATCTGTGAGAGTGATGGGTCATCCTTCAGGATAGGTTGTAGATCCTTGATGATAATTTTCCAGGTGTTTTTTCAAGGTTCGTCCCTAAATTACTGACCCCTCTTTTCCCTTTATTCTATTTACATTTCTTTTATTCTAGTCCATTCCAATGTATTCTTTTCTGTTCCAGTCTATTCTTATTACCTCTAGCCTACTCTGTTCTACTTTCCTTTCTTCTCTTCTGTGCTCATATCTTTCTATTCATTCTAATGTCTTCTTGTCTCCTCTCTTCGGTCCTTGTGCTCTGCCCCACCCATTGTTTTGTGACGGGCTGCCAGTGCTCACCTAGCACTGTGCTCCAGCACACACAGATACACAGCAGAGTCTTCCAAGCGGCTGCTGTTCAGATACAAGAAACTGCTTTTGGTTTTGATGTCCAGGCTCATGGTGAAATTCTCTCTAGTGTCTCTGCGGCTAGAGCACAGGAGCGCCACGAGCTGCGGCTGGCCCCCCTGGGGCTGGCGGTACCAGTGCACGCTGTACTCAGTGCCCGTGTAGGAGCAGTTGAACTGGATGGGTTCTCCTTCATGGACAGGGGCTTGGGACCGGTCCTGGGTCACTATGTATTGGGCCAACACATCTGGGGGGAGAAGGTTGGTTTAGTCCAGATTTTCTTGCTCAGCAATGACAGAAAAATATATGCACCTTTGTTGACAAAGGCGAAAACAAGCAAACAAAAATCCACCCTTCCTTTTGTATTGTCTACCCATGCATCCATTTTCCCTCTGCGCTGTCTGCCTGTCCATCCATCCACCCTTCCCTCTTTGCTGTCTTTCCATTTGTCTATCTCTCACTCTGCACCATCTGTCCATCCTTCCCTCTGTGCTGTCTGTCTGTCCATCCATTCACCCTTCCCTCTGCTCTGCCCATCCTTCCCTCTGCTCTGCCCATCCTGTCCGTCTGTCTACCTATGGGCACCCATCCCCATGGTATCGGAGTGCCTTTCTTTCAGAAAAGCCATTCCCCAGTAGCCTGGAAATCCCAACCCGTGGCGCGTGCTCAGAGCAGAGCCTTGGATACCTGGAGCCAGCACCAGCAGCAAAGCGGCCAGGCTCATTGTCAGGGACTCAGCTGCAGAATGAAGTGGCTGCAGCTGAACCTGGATGAGGTGAAGCTGTGACACCGCTCAGCCTCCAGGGGTGGCCTTCAGGCTGGAAGGAAATTGGCGTTCAAATGGGTGGGGGAGGGAAAGGATTTTCCTTCTGAGTGCCCTGGGCTTGATCCTCCACTGGTGCAGATTAATTGGGTTCCATCAGAGTCATTGGGCTGGTTCCCCAGCTGGAGCAAACTGACCATAGTTCCACTGGAGACCATGGGCAGAGCTGTAGCTGATGTAAATCTCTGGAGCTGCATTTAAATCCGGGGCAGCTGGTCCTGTTTCTACCAGTTAAGGCTCTGTCCCTATAATTCATGGATTTCCCTCTCTGTTGTGCTCTCCTGGGTCAAGCAATACTTATGTAGCGCGCGCACACCAACACCAAGGAAGCAAAAATAAGATGGTTATAAGCCTCTGGCCAAAGGGGGTAACAAGGCAAGGCATTAGCCTGTCTCACTAGCAGGCAAAGAAATGTATCAGGATTTTTTTTTTAAAGGTGAGGGGTAGTGAATGCAAAGAGAATTTCAGTCAAATGCAGATTGATGTAGCTGTAAGTGGTTGGAGTGGAATAGCCACTAAGTGGCAGCAGAGGGTAAGAAATATGAAGAGGGCTGGTGTTAAGGTGTATTTAAGGTGTATTCTGAGAATGGGTTGGAGAATTCATTGGGCCTGGCGTCCCATCTCCAAAACAGGCTAGTGCCGCACTATGATAAAGGCTGCCAGCCTCTAAGAAATTACTTGGGAAGCAGAGGAAGGCAGACAAGGGGTGGGAGGGAAAACAGATGTGCAGAGAATGGAAAGGACTTGCCCAAGTTCATATAGCAGAGTCGAGATGACTTAGACTGTAGGTTGATTAGGAAAGGGTATAGGCTGTCTGTCTGTGCATCTACATCCCCTCAGTACTACTGCCAATAATAATAAAACCCTCCTATTGTCAGTGCTAATGCTCAGTCCATCAGACCAAGTTGCTTTCCTATGTACTTGCAGAGAAAGGCAGAACAAGAAACAACAACTGGACGTCACAACCAGACAAATGCAAAATAAGTAGGCTCAGCAGAATTCAGTTTTTATTTTTTTATAATTTTGATGAACCACATCCATGGGTATTTTTAAGCATTTTAAAAATTATTTTTATCTAGTTGTACAAAATTAGCCGGGGTGAGGAGTGGGGGGGGAGGCAACATCGAATATGACAATATACAAAGTAAGTATCCTAAAATTAAACTATAAAAAATTCTCAAGCAGAATTGTACCTTTCTTTACCTGTCTGTAAATTTCAGTTTTTACAGATGGAAATATTGTTTCATCAGTTTGTGTGCACAGGGAAATCGATGTTGACCAACGTTTGCCAATAAAAATCTGATTCCTCCACACCTAGAAAATAAGACACATTTTTTTTAACAGTGAGAGTGATTATCTATTGGACTCAACAATCAAGGGAAGTGGAGGATTTTCCATCTCTTGAAGTCTTTGGACCCAGACTGGAGGCTTTTCTGGAAGATATTTTAGCCATGCATGATTTATTGAGATTAATACAGGGGCTACTCAGAGAAATTCTCCAGCCTGTGATATTCAGGAGATCAGACCAGAGGATCTAACAGTCCCTTCTGGCCTTAAACTCTCTGTTTCAGAAGGTGTCAGTCCCTATAATTCATTGTATAAAACTAGCCTGGAGAGAAGTAATTTCATCCTGGGACTCAGTTTTGTCCAAAGCAGATGGGATGCTAATAGCAGCCTTGTGGTTAAAACAAATGGGCCGGAGCCTGGGAGATCTAAGATGTGAGCCTCCTGCTTTCCTGAGGGGCAGCCTCACTCCTATCAGCAGGTTTCAGAGTAGCAGCCGTGTTAGTCTGTATTCGCAAAAAGAAAAGGAGTACTTGTGGCACCTTAGAGACTAACAAATTTATTAGAGCATAAGCTTTTGTGAGCTACATCGGAATGCATCCGATGAAGTGAGCTGTAGCTCACGAAAGCTTATGCTCTAATAAATTTGTTAGTCTCTAAGGTGCCACAAGTACCCCTTTTCTTTTTACTCCTATCAGCAGTATCCTTGTTCTCATTTAGTGTCACTTAGATCAGTGTTCAGCAACCCAGTCCCAAGCAGAGCGTTTACTCCCAAAAAGGAGAAGGGCCAGAAACTCCAAAAAGTCCACCCAGGACTCTGGCCCAGATCCTCCAAGATATTTAGGCACTTGACTCCCATTGATCTCAGCCAGGACTTGGGCTTTTATTACTGATGTTGATTTTATATAGGAGTTGCTCAGAGAGCATGAGGATAAGTAACAGCATAAAACCCTAAGGAAGGCAACCCAGGTAGCTGCAGCAATAGTTAAAATGGACAGGCTGTTGCTTCCGGTCAGGTTCTTATTTTGTGTGAGACACTTTATCCTTCTTTGCAGGACGGTTTTGTCTTTGTAAAAGGTAGAATTAACAGCCCAGACTAGACAGGGGATCGGACGACCAGTTGCTGTAAATCGGTCATAGCTCCACTGGAGTCAATGGGCCAGATCAGTAGCTGGGTGAATTGGTGTTACTGCAATAAACTCAGTGATGCCAGATGCCCAGATGGTGTAAATTCGAGTAGCCAAATTACACCTGCTGAGCCTCTGGCCCGCTGAGGGCTGTGAAGCAGACAGAGCCAAGAAAGCTGCACAGCTGTAAGGAGGGTTTTAACAAGCCGCACGGTGTTTTCCTGTTGCTAGGGCAAAATGTTACCATGTAACTTCTGGTTCCCATTGCGGCTCATTAAACATCTTGCAGTTCCTCCCTGTGATAACTTTTTAATTGTTGCCTTTGCTACCTGTTTGCAAGGTCTGCAATCTCCAGGGTTAATTAGGGAGAGCTTTGAATTAATGCCCCCTTGGGGCTTGTTAGCAGCAGTGTGAGAAGTTGGCAACCAGTGAGTGCATGTTTGGAAAAGAAGGCAATTGTAGCTAAAGGAAACCCAGCTGTCTGCAAAGTGGAGCTAAGCCAAGGTGAGATATGAGCAATGCCCAAAGTCCCTCGAGAACAATTATGATGTAACAAGCAGAAGCAAAAATATAAAGCCAGATCCCCACCTGGTGTAAATCAGCCAGAGGTCAGTCGAGTTCAGTGGGATTCCGCTGATTTACTCCTACTGACAAAATGGACCTGGGGTCCATGGAGAATTTCTCGGCAGCAATCACTCACAAATGGATGCTAAAGACAAGCAGAGTGGCACATTATGCTTAAACACCCTGTGACAGCCAGATGGCTCGTGGGTGGTCTGGAAATGGAATACGGGGCCTTCCCCCTCTTGGGGGCACCAGCTCCAATCCTGTCCTGGAGCAGGAGGACTAGCCGGCTCGGGGCGGGGGGGGGGGAGGGGATGTGGAATGGGGCTTCTCCACTCTAGAGGCAGCTGGCTATGATCTGGCCCTAGGTCGGGGGACTTCCTGGCTCGTGGTTAGGATAGCATATGAGGCCTTTCCCCACTAAGTGATGCCGGCTTCAATCTGCCTCCAATCCAGGGAATTTGGGAATGGCATATGGGGCAGTGGCTCCAGTCCACTAGTGGCTGTGGGTCATTGAAGCAAAGTGAATGTTCAACTGGCTCTGTAAAAGTATCTGGCAGTGCCCCGGGCACATAATAGAGGAAACACTGCAACATCGGGCACCAGCTCCCAGCCCTGTTGTATCATTTGTCAGAGATGCCAAGTGTCAAATGGGGGAGTGACTCTGAACTCCCTTCTCGCTCCTGATGCTGACCGTGCTGGGGAATGGGTCTGAGCTGGTGCTGGTCCCGGTGCCCTAGTCTGGCGCTGTGCTGCAGGGAGCAGGGTGGGAGTTCAGTAGGGGGCGCTCTCCCCTCACAGTCAGTGCTGACCCCAATGCCACAGGAGGGCACTAGGGGGCGCTGTGCTGCAGGAAGCGGGGTGGGAGGTTCAGTAGGGGGCGCTCGCCCCCACAGTTGGTGCTGACCCCAATGTCCCACGGTCATGCTAGGAGGCTCAATGCAGTGGGAATTTCCCTCTTTTGGGTTACACTTGAAACCAACACTTTACTACTAGTGACTTTGTTGCTTTTCCTTAGAGCTAGCCCTGGTATCCAGCCCAGACTCAGACTTAGCTTGTATCATTTTGCCACCTTCAGTTCACATTTTTGTTTTGAACTGGCTACAGGACTCTTCTTCCTCTACTATAAGGCACTGTTATAGTGCACTGTAAAACAGCCACAGCATCCCACCCCAGAAGTGGCTACTCTAGAGCTGCCAATGAGGCATCTCACACGTGGGTTATTTAGCTAAGATTTCTCAATAGTCTGAAGTTTTGGGATGAAAAGGCCTTAGGATTGGCAATCAGTACAATTATTATTAATCATTAAAAGGATCAGGCAACTGCAAGTAATGTTTAAAGTATTCCACAGGCTTTCTCCTGAAAAAAAAAACTATCAGTTGTTATTAGCATTCGGCATCCACTAAATAGATGACAAGATTCCACAAGGGAAAATGTGTGGCAGTCGTTATTATAACTCGGCTTCAGTACTCTTTACTGGAGTTGGACAAAACATGATGGATGGATTGATCAATACATGAGATATTGTTTGCAGTGTTGCAGCCATGGTGGTCCCAGGGTCTGGGAGAGAAAAGGTGGGTAAGATAATACCTTTCTTGGGCAACTTCTGTTGGTGGAGGGGACAAGCTTTCGAGCTATGCAGAGCTTTTCCCCAGGTATGGAGCTGGGAATCAGTGTCACACAGCTAAATACAAAGGACTTGGGCCCAGATCCTCCCATTGATTTCAATGATGATCTGGACTTTTATTATTGCTATTGATTTTATATGGAAGTTGCTCAGATATGTGGTGATAAGAAATAGAATAAACAGGGCCCTCACATGTGGGGGGGAGAAGGGTACACTTTACCAGGGCCCAGAGGCTCTGGGGGGGCCGGCCTAGGTTGCAATCCCCATTACCATGAGGAAAAAATTGAAACTAAATTGTAGATCATGCCTGCGGATATTTATAGAAACTTATTTCCCTGTATCTATTGGCCATACCCTGAACATATCTATTGTCCAGATCTTGTGAGATTTGATGGAGCTAATCAGAAGCAGTGTTAGAGCAGTCTCAAGCCACATTCTGAACAGTGAGTTGCTGGGCCTGAGGCCCTTCTCTAGAATAGAGAGCATACTTGTGCCATTAAACTAGCACATGTAGTTTGAGACTGAGAGACAGAGACTCGTGCTCCTCTGTGTGGCATGGTCTATCAAGTTCAAGAACTACCCGCCCCAGAGTTCCTTGTGCATAGGAAGGAGAGAGGACAGCTGGTGGGAGGGGCAAAGCACCATAAGACTGTGGGAGCTAGTAATGCTGCTTCTTCTGGGAGGATTTGCGGGCCCAAAATATATGTGAGTAAGCGTCTAATTCACTCACAGTCACACACACCTAGGGTGACCAGCTGTCCCATTTTTTAAAGGGACAGTCCCGTTTTTTGGGACTTTTTCTTATATAGGTGCCTATTACCCCCCACCCCATCCCATTTTTTCACAGTTGTTATCTGGTAACCCTACACACACCCCATACTGCCATGTCTGGTGGTGGCTCTAAATACAAATCAGGCAGCCAGAAACGTAAGGAGGCAAAAGAAAGGGAACTAAAAGAAGCTAAAGGATGCCAATCTATCCTCCAGTTTTTCAAATCAGACAAGGCCTTTCTGCAGTCAGGCAACATACTAACCAGGGAAGCAAATGAACAAAATAAGATGAAAATGATTTCAATATACAGACTATGTCTGTGGCACTGGCAACTGATAACAAAGAAAAGCTGCCAGAACATGCATCATGTGACTCCAATCTGAGGCCTGAAGATAGTCAAGTAGTATCACCGTTAGCACCACCCCATTCAGAAGGTTTACAAGACATAGGAGAGAGAAGTGCACGTGAGATTGTATGTGTGGGATGAGGGATTGCGGTATGTGTACGGGAAGGGGCCCATGTTACATGTTTGTACTGGGCCTGAAAAAGCTATGCTTGGACTCTGAGAATAAAACCAAAAGGAAGGTAACACAGGCAGCTCCAGCAATAACTAAAATGCTCAGTCTGTCACTTCTCTTCAGGTTCTTATGTTGTATGAGACATTTTATCATAAGGGGTTCACACATGTGGTTGGAGACCACTTGAAATGAAATGGTCACTTAACACCTTTGCAGACATAGGACAAAGGAAGGTTAGTAGGCACCACGGTATGTTACATCCAATTGTAATGAGCCATAAACCCATGACTCTGCTTGTTGGGATTCCCTCCAAGACCTTTTCCACTCAGTTAATCCAGAACAGCTTGACACTTCATCCAGCTCTGTGTGATCCAAAAACTCACTTCTACTCCAGATCTCATCACTCAGGTCCCTTTATTTGGCATACAGCAAAGGTACGCTGAGTTGATCTGACTCAAGTGTAGGGGGTGAGTATAGGACATACCACACATCCAAAGTTACACAGCCAGCATCTTCCTTTAAATTCATTTTATATATATATATATATATATATATATATATATATATATATATATATATATATATACATATATACATATATACACATTACATTGAATGTACCATACATTGTATCACACATTTTGGGGTTGGCTTGGTTACTCTGTCCAAGCATTGTCCACACTCAACCAACTCTTTACCTCATCTCTATATTCCTAACTTATCTTGTCCACTGTTATCTTGTTTGTAGTGAATGGGCGTCCTTGGGTGTTCTCCCTCTTATCTTAGCTGGCTCGGACAGTCTGACTTCTTAGCCTACTGACTCACTTCCTTATTTTATTTAGCACAGACATTCTGTTTTCAGCCTAATGATCTGTTTACCTCCCTAATTCTAGCCTCCAAGAAATGAGACCTGCCTCCATGTGTTAATTACTCATGTCTGGCCAGGCCTCAGCTACATGTCCCTGCTTCTGTCTTTCTCTTTTATATTAGCAGTTGTTTCAGCCGCATCATTTTCCTCTCTTTCTGGGCTATCTTTTTCAAGTTTACCCAGCAACACAAACTGAAGACCACAGATGTTGTACTTGTTTGAACCATCATCAATATTAGCTTTAAGGACAAACCACAGAGTGCAAGTTCACCTCCTCTGGGACAGCCCACCAGGGGGCAATTTCACTTTATAAGCTTCCTTTGCTTTTAAAACATCCTTTGGTAATTTTAGCTTTGCTTTTATTTTAATTACATTATGAAATGCTGGTACAAAATATAAAAATCTTTCCATTTATCACCCCAGGAAACTGAGGTGTGAAACAGAACCTGGGCCAACTGGAATAACATTCCCTGGTCCAGACCAGACATGATTCTCTTCAGCCATCACATAATGCTCATTATCACCAGCACAGGCAGTTTTTACTTACCAACGTCCCAGTGTCTCAACCACACTGTGCAATTTGGAGTTTGTTACCCACATGCCAGCAACTCATTCCACCTGCACTTGTAACAATCCCCCAGGTACAAACAGATGCATGAGTCTGGGACCTTCCAGACCTTGCATTGTCTTGTACCCTATTGGGGGAGGGAAAGCAAGCTTCTTCCACACCATAGGAGCTGTAGCGCTTTCCACATTGAACTTCATGGCATTGGACCCTTGTTAATTTTCTGACCCTGTGCCAATTAGTATTACCTCCCTTCTACCACATTTTTATCTTTTCTGTGGTGATAAAAGAAGGCAGGCTTCTTTGTTCTATGTCACTTAAGGCCTCTTTTACTTTACATAGCATATATTTCCCATATACTGAGCATCATTGGCTTTGCTTTTTATCTTTTATGATAGGAAATTTACTTTAACTTATACATTAAAAACACATTTACAACATCATACATACAAAATAGTCAAAAATTCTTACTAAATTCTTTCCTTGTTGACTTTCATAATACAGTTAGACCCTTTGCTCATGTAATGGATACAGTATGTCTGCAGCTAGATTCTGTTGAAATGCTTGATTGTGTTCCCACAGCATCTCTGTCAGCTTGGTTTCAGAGTGACTGACGTACCAGTTTCCCACATCACACTCCCTCCAGTTTCATTGCTGTGTCACTGTGGCAGCCTTATGCCTTTTAAAAGTTTACTTTTTTGTCCATAAAGTCCTTTCAATAGTGGTTTTTAATCATTTTTAACCAAACCCCAGTGACTGCAGATAGGTAGAATTCAATAACAGTTGGCACATTCATAAACTACATTAAACAACATTTTCTCAATAGATTTAACTCCAAACCATTGGTTGGATTTGTTTCCAATCTAGAGCATTTCAATCTTTTATATAATTGCTTCATTTAATACAATTATTCTTTTTCCATTTACAAATCACTTCCATACAGTTTTTACTTCGTAATCACATTTACTTTACACTGCAGATAAACAGAACACTTGGATAAGTGTGATAATAGTTAAGCTCCATTTCTTATATTCACTGAGCTTTCTTGGTGCCGGATTGGTTTCTGCTTCCAAAGTGCAGCCATCTGAAAAAGAAAACACAACCCCTTGTGGCTCCTCCTTGGAGCCTCTGTAAGATTTTGTTTTACCCCTTTTACGATGCACACTACATGTTCCGAGGGAATGCATCTTCCTTCTATAGTGCAAACCTTACCCTTGATTTGCCATAAAATCTTGTTAGCTCCATGTCTGATCTATCAGGCCTCATCCTCAAAGAAGACCTGCACAACTTGGGAGCCTCAAATCATAACGCTGCTGGACACTAAAAACCAGGAACTTAGAGACACTGGTTATATGGCTCATGACAATAATTTGTAACACTCTGTTGCCTACTAATCCTGCTTTGTCCTACAATTGCAGAGACATTAATTGCCCTACATTGCATTTTAAGTTGTGTCCTACAAATCGTGTGATCCCTTATGCTTAACAATCCGTTCCACCTGATATTTAGCTGACACACTCTGGTTATCTTCTTCAGAGCTGAGGAACAGCTCTGTGAGACTGTGAAACTCAGAAGTCAAAGGCTTGTTGTCCCCTGCACCAACAAATGTTGCTCCAGGAGAAGATATTACCTCGCTTGCCCCCCTTGTCTCGCTCCGATAAACAAACATTCAGCTGGAATTCTCAAATGTTGCTAAAGGAATCAGACGCCTTATGAAAATTCTGCATTTATGTCTTTCGGGATTCTTTGAAAATTTCAGCCTTTGGTTCCATTCTGAGACAGCGCTTGTCCATAAGCCAGTCGTCTAAGGGCCTTTTTCGTCTCCTTGCTCCTCAGCGTGTATATGAAAGGTTTCAAAAGGGAGTGAACATGGTGTAGAACATGGCCACTGCCCCTTCGGATGCGTGACTCAAAGCGGGGTGCACATATACAAACGGCATTGGCACATAGACCAGCAGCACCAGGCTGAGCTGGGTGCTGCAGATGGAGAATGCCCGCAGCCTTCCCTGGGCTGTGTGGATCTTCAGGATGGTGGACACTATGCAGGCGTAGGAAATGCAGATCAGCAGGAAGCAGCCAGCTGCCACCGCCCCGATGTTGGCCAGAATGACGGCACAGTTGGTGGCCGTGTCAGCGCAGGCCAGCTTCAGCATGGCGGGGATGTCGCAGACGAGGTATTCCACCCAGTTGGGGCCACAGTAAGGCAGGCAGAAGGTCAGGGCAGCCTGGATCGTGGCATGGAGCGAGCCGGTGAGCCAGGTGCCAGGTGCCAGCCCCACACTGGCCCTTCTGCTCATGACCACGGTGTAGTGCAGAGGGTGGCAGTCAGCCAGGAAGCAGTCATAAGCCATCACCGTGTAGAGGAAGCACTCGGTGCTGGCTAGGAAATGGAAGATGTAGAGCTGCACCACACAGCCGCTGAAGGAGATGGTCCTGCCACCAGGCCCTCCCAAGCCAGGCAGGATCTTGGGCATGGTGACGGAGGAGAGGCAGGCATCAAGGAAGGAGAGGTGGCCGAGGAAGCAGTACATGGGCAGGGCATGGAGTTGGGAATCGCAGAGCACAGTCAACAGGGTGAGGGTGTTGCCTAGCAGGGTGAGCAGGTAGAGGAGGAGGAAGAAGAGAGAGGGAAGCTCCCTGGTGTTCGGGAGTCCCTCCAGGACCAAGTCTGTCACCAGCGTTTGATTTCCTGGCTCCATCTGCTTCTCCCCCTATGCAGAGCAACAATAGTTAGAGCAAAGTGAATTATTCATCCCCTCTGGTATCTATCTAGATCTCATGACTGTTGCATCTCAGCACCTCAGATTTTTAAATGTGTTTATCCTCACAACACCTCTCCGAGGGAGGGAATTAGCATCCCCGTTTTACAGCCGGTGATTGGAGGCACAGGAAAAGCTCAAAGATAAACAGGAACCCTGGGTGAGGGCAGGAGATTTGAACTCAGGTTTCTCAAATCCACAGCTACTGACTTAACCGCTGGACCATCCTTCCTCTCACCTTGTCTCCTCTCTCATCAATTTGGAACAACTTCCTGCTAGTATAGATAGGTTTCAGAGTAGCAGCCGTGTTAGTCTGTATTCGCAAAAAGAAAAGGAGTACTTGTGGCACCTTAGAGACAAACAAATTTATTTGAGCATAAACTTTCATGAGCTACAGCTCACTTCATCGGATGCATTTGGTGGAAAATACAGAGGGGAGATTTATATACACACAGAGAACATGAAACAATGGGTTTTATCATACACACTGTAAGGAGAGTGATCACTTAAGATGAGCCATCACCAGCAGCGGGGGGGGGGGGGAGGAGGAAAACCTTTCATGGCGACAAGCAAGGTAGGCTATTTCCAGCAGTTAACATCTGAGGAACAGTGCGGGGTGGGGTGGGGGGGAGAAAATACCATGGGGAAATAGTTTTACTTTGTGTAATGATTCATCCATTCCCAGTCTCTATTCAAGCCCAAGTTAATTGTATCCAGTTTGCAAATTAATTCCAATTCAGCAGTCTCTCGTTGGAGTCTGTTTTTGAAGTTTTTTTGTTGAAGGATAGCCACCCTCAGGTCTGTAATCGAGTGACCGGAGAGATTGAAGTGTTCTCCAACTGGTTTTTGAATGTTCTAATTCTTGACGTCTGATTTGTGTCCATTTATTCTTTTACGTAGAAACTGTCCAGTTTGACCAATGTACATGGCAGAGGGGCATTGCTGGCACATGATGGCATCTATCACATTGGTAGATGCGCAGGTGAACGAGCCTCTGATAGTGTGGCTGATGTGATTAGGCCCTATGATGGTGTCCCCTGAATAGATATGTGGACAGAGTTGGCAACGGGCTTTGTTGCAAGGCTAGGTTCCTGGGTTAGTGGTTCTGTTGTGTGGTGTGTGGTTGCTGGTGAGTATTTGCTTCAGATTGGGGGGCTGTCTGTAAGCAAGGGCTGGCCTTTCTCCCAAGATCTGTGAGAGTGATGGGTCGTCCTTCAGGATAGGTTGTAGATCCTTGATGAGGCGTTGGAGAGGTTTTAGTTGGGGGCTGAAGGTGATGGCTAGTGGTGTTCTGTTATTTTCTTTGTTGGGCCTGTCCTTTAGTAGGTGACTTATGGGTACTCTTCTGGCTCTGTCAATCTGTTTCTTCACTTCAGGAGGTGGGTATTGTAGTTGTAGAAATGCATGATAGAGATCTTGTAGGTGTTTGTCTCTGTCTGAGGGGTTGGAGCAAATGCGGTTATATCGTAGAGCTTGGCTGTAGACAATGGATCTTGTGGTATGATCTGGATGAAAACTAGAGGCATGTAGGTAGGAATAGCGGTCAGCAGGTTTCCGATATAGGGTAGTGTTTATGTGACCATTGCTTATTAGCACCGTAGTGTCCAGGAAGTAGATCTCTTGTGTGGACTGGTCCAGGCTGAGGTTGATGGTGGGATGGAAATTGTTGAAATCCTGGTGGAATTCCTCAAGGGCTTCTTTTCCATGGGTCCAGATGATGAAGATGTCATCAATGTAGCGCAAGTAGAGTAGGGGCATTAGGAGATGAGACCTGAGGAAGCGTTGTTCTAAGTCAGCCATAAAAATGTTGGCATACTGTGGGGCCATGCGGGTACCCATCGCAGTGCCGCTGATTTGAAGGTATACATTGTCCCCAAATGTGAAATAGTTATGGGTGAGGACAAAGTCACAAAGTTCAGCCACCAGGTTAGCCGTGACATTATCGGGGATACTGTTCCTGATGGCTTGTAGTCCATCTTTGTGTGGAATGTTGGTGTAGAGGCTTCTACATCCATAGTGGCCAGGATGGTGTTTTTAGGAAGATCAAGTGGATTGTAGTTTCCTCAGGAAATCGGTGGTGTCTCGAAGATAGCTGGGAGTGCTGGTAACGAAGGGCCTGAGGAGGGAGTCTACATAGCCAGACAATCCTGCTGTCAGGGTGCCAATGCCTGAGATGATGGGGCGTCCAGGATTTCCAGGTTTATGGATCTTGGGTAGCAGATAGAATACCCCAGGTCGGGGCTCCAAGGGTGTGTCTGTGCGGATTTGTTCTTGTGCTTTTTCAGGGAGTTTCTTGAGCAAATGCTGTAGTTTCTTTTGGTAACTCTCAGTGGGATCAGAGGGTAATGGCTTGTAGAAAGTGGTGTTGGAGAGCTGCCTATTGGAGAGCTGCCACTCCGACCTATTCATGATGACGACAGCACCTCCTTTGTCAGCCTTTTTGATTATGATGTCAGAGTTGTTTCTGAGGCTGTGGATGGCATTGTGTTCAAATCAGCGGCACTGCGATGAGTACCCGCATGGCCCCAACATTTTTATGGCTGACTTAGAACAACGCTTCCTCAGCTCTCGTCTCCTAATGCCCCTACTCTACTTGCGCTACATTGATGACATCATCATCATCTGGACCCATGGAAAAGAAGCCCTTGAGGAATTCCACCATGATTTCAACAATTTCCATCCCACCATCAACCTTGGCCTGGACCAGTCCACACAAGAGATCCACTTCCTGGACACTACGGTGCTAATAAGCAAAGGTCACATAAACACCACCCTATATCGGAAACCTACTGACCGCTATTCCTACCTACATGCCTCTAGTTTTCATCCAGATCATACCACACGAACCATTGTCTACAGCCAAGCTCTACGATATAACTGCATTTGCTCCAACCCCTCAGACAGAGACAAACACCTACAAGATCTCTATCATGCATTTCTACAACTACAATACCCACCTGCTGAAGTAAAGAAACAGATTGACAGAGCCAGAAGAGTACCCAGAAGTCACCTACTAAAGGACAGGCCCAACAAAGAAAATAACAGAACGCCACTAGCCATCACCTTCAGCCCCCAACTAAAACCTCTCCAACGCATCATCAAGGATCTACAACCTATCCTGAAGGATGACCCATCACTCTCACAGATCTTGGGAGACAGGCCAGTCCTTGCTTACAGACAGCCCCCCAATCTGAAGCAAATACTCACTAGCAACCACACACCATACAACAGAACCACTAACCCAGGAACCTAGCCTTGCAACAAAGCCCGTTGCCAACTCTGTCCACATATCTATTCAGGGGACACCATCATAGGGCCTAATCACATCAGCCTCACTATCAGAGGCTCGTTCACCTGCGCATCTACCAATGTGATAGATGCCATCATGTGCCAGCAATGCCCCTCTGCCATGTACATTGGTCAAACTGGACAGTCTCTACGTAAAAGAATAAATGGACACAAATCAGACGTCAAGAATTATAACGTTCAAAAACCAGTTGGAGAACACTTCAATCTCTCCGGTCACTCGATTACAGACCTGAGGGTGGCTATCCTTCAACAAAAAAACTTCAAAAACAGACTCCAACGAGAGACTGCTGAATTGGAATTAATTTGCAAACTGGATACAATTAACTTAGGCTTGAATAGATACTGGGAATGGATGAGACATTACACAAAGTAAAACTATTTCCCCATGTTATTTCTCTCCCCCACCCCACCCCCCACTGTTCCTCAGATGTTCTTGTTAACTGCTGGAAATAGCCTACCTTGCTTGTCACCATGATAGGTTTTCCTCCTTTCCCCCCCGCCCCCGCTGCTGGTGATGGCTCATCTTAAGTGATCACTCTCCTTACAGTGTGTATGATAAAAAGCCATTGTTTCATGTTCTCTGTGTGTATATAAATCTCCCCTCTGTATTTTCCACCAAATGCATCCGATGAAGTGAGCAGTAGCTCACGAAAGCTTATGCTCAAATAAATTTGTTAGTCTCTAAGGTGCCACAAGTACTTCTTTCTTTTTGCGAATACAGACTAACATGGCCCGATTTAGTCCCATTAAGCTGTTTGAGTTTCGCTTCTACCTCTGATATGGTAATATCTATCTCCATAACCTTATTCCCGTTTGTCATGCTACCATTATCCCTAAGATCCTCTTTAGCCTTATTAAAGACTGAAGCAAAGTATTTGTTTAGATATTGGGCCATGCCTAGATTATCTTTAACCTCCACTCCATCTTCAGTGTTTAGCGGCCCCACTTCTTCTTTCTTAGTTTTCTTCTTATTTATATGGCTATAGAACCTTTTACTATTGGTTTTAATTCCCTTTGCAAGGTCCAACTCTACTCAACTTTTAGCCCGTCTCACTTTATCCCTACATGTTCTGACCTCAATAAGGTAGCTTTCCTTGCTGATCCCTCCCATCTTCCACTCCCTGTATGCTTTCTGCTTCTTCTTAATCACCTCTCTAAGATGCTTGCTCATCCAGCTTGGTCTACAACTCCTTCCTATGAATTTTTTCCCCATTCTTGGGATACAGGCTTCTGATAGCTTCTGCAGCTTTGATTTAAAGTAATCCCAGGCCTCCTGTACCTTTAGATCCATAAATTCTTCAGTCCAATCCACTTCCCTAACTAATTTCCTTAATTTTTGAAAGTCAGCCCTTTTGAAATCAAAAACCCTAGTCGCAGATTTATTTTTTATCCTTCTGTTCAATTTGAACTGAATTAGCTCATGATCACTTGAACCAAGGTTGTCCCCTACAACCATTTCTTCTATGAGGTCCTCACTACTCACCAAAACCCAATCTAAAATGGCATCCTCTCTAGTCAGTTCAGCAACTACTTGATGAAGGAATCCATCTGCTATCGCATCTAGAAAATTCTGAGCTCTATTATTACTAGCACTGGTCCTCCAGTCTATATCTGGGAAGTTAAAATCTCCCATGATCACACAATTTCCATTCGTATTTACTTCATTAAAAACATTAAAGAGGGCTCTATCCATATCCAAATTTGATCCCAGCGGTCTATAACACACCCCAAGTACTATCACAGAGGAGGCTCTAGTAGTTATCTTCCCCAATGTGATTTTTGCCCAAATGGACTCTGTCTTATCCATTCCATCGCTTCTTATTTCTTTACATTCTACCTCATCCTTGATTTACAATGCTACTCCACCACCTTTACCTTTATTTCTGTCTTTCCTAAACAGCACATATGCTTCAATACCTGTAGTCCAGTCATGACTACTATTCCACCATGTTTCTCTTATCCCTATAATATCAGATTTCACTTCCTGCACCATGACAGGTTTCAGAGTAGGAGCCGTGTTAGTCTGTATTGCATCCGATGAAGTGAGCTGTAGCTCACGAAAGCTTATGCTCTAATAAATTTGTTCGTCTCTAAGGTGCCACAAGTACTGCTTTTCTTCCTGCACCAGTAGCTCTAGTTCCTCCATTTTGTTACCTAGGCTCCTCGCATTGGTGTACAAACGTCTTAATTTTTTGCTGTTTGGCCTTGCTCACATTTTGGACCCTATTAGGCACAGTCATTCTACAGCCAGTATAACCTATTAGACTGGTATCCACACTGCCCTCGCTCCTTATATACATTCTCCTACCCATGGCTGTATCCTTTCTTACTTCATCTTCTTCCCTCTCAATGCTAAAATCCAGCATGGAGATTACCTGGACATCTCCCAACCATCTCTCCCAAATTCCTAGTTTAAAGCTCTCTTAATCAGTTGTACCAGCCTCCGTCCTAGAAGTCTATTTCCTTCACTACTCAGACAAAGTCCATCCCGAGAGAACTGTCCTCTGTCCATGAATGCCTCCCAGTGGCCATACTTCCCAAAGCCCTCCTTAAAGCACCACTGCCTGAGCCATCTGTTCATAGTCATAATCTTGTCACACCTTTGTTGTCCTTCTCTAGGAACAGGTAGAATCCCACTGAAGATCACCTGAGCCTCAATTTCCTTAAGCGTCTTCCCCAGCCTGGCATAGTCTCCCTTGATACATTTCAGTAAGAATCTACTGGTATCATTTGTTCCCACATGAAGGACAATCAGTGGATTTTTTCCTGCTCCCTTTAGGATCCTTTTCAACCTCAGGTCCACATCCCGTATCTTAGCACCTGGAAGTCAGCACACCCTTCTATTCTCTGGATCAGCTCTGGTCACAGGCCTGTCTGTTCTTCTCAGTAAGGAGATCCCGATCACGTAGACCTGCCTTTTCCTGGTGACAGTGCAATTCTCCGGTCTATCCCCTGTTCCCTCTGGCTGCACGTTCTTTCCATTCCTATTCCCCCTTGTAATCCTCTTCAACCCATCCTGTATCCTCCTGGGGCTCATATTTGGTGTAGTCTCCATTGACTCTTCCCCTTTTCCTATAGGACTAGCAGCTCTTCTCTTCTTTCTTGCCCTTCCACCTTCAGTGACCACCTCCTGAGCCCCTTCTTCATTTTCCAACTCTGCAAACCTGTTCTTAAGTTCTATTTCTCCTTCACTAGCCCGTCTTTTTCTCTGCCTGTTTCTCTTAGTCACATCCTTCCACTGTCCATTTTCTTCACCCAGCAGTCTCCCCTCAGAATTCTTCAGTCCTCTTTCCATCTGCAAGTCTGAGCTTTTCCCTTCAGCTGCCTCATGTCTTTGCTCCATAATCTGCTTGAACTCCCTTTTAAACTCAGTCAGACTTTCCACCTGCATCTCCAATCCTAGGATCTTCTCTTCCATCAGCTCTATGAGATGGCACTTCATGCAGACAAAACTCTTTCCAGGTACCCCCTCCAGGATCATGTACATACCGCAGCTTCCACATCCAGTCATCCTCATTTGTCTTCCACTACATGGGTCACTCCCACTCATGTGGTAGAGGCTCATTCACTAAGCTTCAAAGTCCCCAGGTTTGATCCCACCTGCTGACGACTGGGGTCTGTCGGTGTTACACCTACACACACAGTGTTTCTTTTTTCTCTTTCCCCTGTTTCCACACAATCTAAGTTTCCTCTTCTTGCCCTCTCAGTTGCTTGTGTGTGTGTGTGTGTGTGTGTGTGTGTGTGTGTGTGTGTGTGTGTGTGTGTGTGTGTGTGGTAATTTTGGTTGTTATTTTTCATAACTGGAGGTTTATCTGCCAGCACATAAAATCTTCTCCTTTAGAGAAACTCACAAAGGACTTCCATCTTTCAAAATGGCCTCCCACCTCCTTAGTCCTCAAGGAGAGTAAAACCACAGCTTCCCTCAGATAAGCTACCCTTTTTCAAAATGGCCACTCCCACTCCTTTTTTCCAGCAAGAATGAAGCCAGCAACCACCATTTGAAGGCTTTTATGGGCAGCCTGTGGCTTCAGTCCCAGTGAGAACAATGGGAGACAGATAGCCACCAAACTGGGTGAGTTATTTCCCGAGTCTCATTGAGAACAGCAGGAGATGTTGTGACGCAGTAGGGAGTGGGGTGGACTGACTGGGGAATGTTGTCTAGTTCTGCTGGGACTGTCTGCATGGGGGATGGGAGAGCAGGGGGTGACTGCACTGGAGTGAGGAGACCTGAGCCTGTCACCTGAGCTGGGAGGGGGTTGGACCCAGGTCACACCTTTGCCCGAGAAACTGGACGAAAGCTGGAGAAGGAGCCGGGGGGTGGAGGAGTGAGACTGGGGGAGGGGGGTTTTGGTTTCAGTTTTGGGCTGGGTGGTCCAACGCAGGGAACCCCAAGGCTGGGGTCTAAGCTCCCTGCCCCCCAGAAGGACTTGACTGAGGGGTCTGGTTATACCCACAAGCTCTGTTTTAGACTGTGTTCCTATTGTCCAATAAACCTTCCGTTTTACTGGCTGGCTGAGAGTCAGAGTGAAACTCAGGAAGAGGGGTGCAGGGCCCGGACTCCCCCACACTCCGTGACAGATGTCAGCCATTTTGGAAGAGGGCAGTGCCAGTTCTACATGGAACTCTCTGTAGTAGCATGTTGTTCATCAGACTGTTCTGAAGGAGAAATTTTCACTTATGAAAAATAATAGGGGGGAGGGGAAAATGACCATTAATCCAAATTAAAGTCTTCAGCTGTAGCCAATACACAAGATTTCAGTGAATTTTAACCATAAGGGAAGTTTGACACCTCTGAGCTATTTTATTATTAAGATCCTTCAGATCAAAGAAATGATCCAAAACTAGGTGTTAAATATTAAAAGGACGCTTTTTAATTCATAAACAAATTAACCGATTTATTTGTAAATTGTTAGAAAAGTCGTTCTGTGCCCAGAGAGTAAGAGCTATAATATTTGACTATGCTGTCGGTTTTTTTTCATAGATTCCTGGAGTTTAAGGCCAGGACCATTAGATCATCTAGTAACACAGGCCAGGGAATTTCATATGGGTACTCCTGTAGTGAGTTCAATAGCTTGTATTTGACTAAAGCATATCTTCCAGAAAGACATCCCACCTTGATCTGAAGACTTCAAAAGATAGAGACTCCATCACCTCCCTTGGTTGCTAGTGTTAATAATTAATCACCTTTCCTATTAAAAAATGCATAGTTTTGTTTCTAATTTGAGCTCACCGGACTTCAGCTTCCAGTCATTAGTTCTTGTTGTGCCTTTCTCTGCTGGATTAAAGAGGTGATTCATACCTTGTCTTTTCTTCCCATGAAGGTTCTCACTCCCTGTCACCAAGTCACCTCTTGATCTTCTTTCTGATAAGCTAAATAGATTGACCTTCTTAAACCTCTCTCTGTGAGGCAAATTTTTTCCAGCCCTCAAGTCATTTTTATTGCTCGTCTCTGAACCCTCTCCAATTCCTTTGTACATAACAAAGGTGCTGAATCTTTGCTTTAAGTCCAAGCCTTACTCCTGGGGGAATTCTGCACCAAAAAATTAAAAATTCTGCACACAATATTTGAAAATTCTGCATCAAATTCTGCATCTTGTGTTAAAATAATACAACACAATCACACCAATTTCAAAAAAACAGCAAGGTGGCACTTTAAAGACTAACAGATTTATTTGGGCATAAGCATCTGAAGAACTGGGCTTTTTTCCCATGAAAGTTTAATGCCCAAATAAATCTGTTAGTCTTTAAGGTACCACCGGACTCCTCATTGTTTTTGTGGATACAGACTAACACAGCTACCCCTTTGATACTTGACACCAATTTCAATTATTTGTGGTCATTTATTTTATAATACCTGTCAGCAAGTATGTCTTTAACAATTGAGACAAAAAAAAAAGATTCAGGAAATGTTTTTTGACAAATAGATTCTTTACTAGGCATATTAATTCAGAACTCTGAGTAATAATCAATTTAAACTACAATACAGAACCATATTTCTCTCGCCCTCAGAAACAGTGCAAAGGCTTGGGGGAGTCAGGGATAATGGAGGACCGGAGGGAGAGGGAAGTAAATTGCTGGGAAGGAGCCTGGGTGTGAACTTGGAAGGTTGTTGGGTATGGATGGGGAAAGTATGGAACAAGTTATTTTGTGGGGTGGGAAGGGATTCTTAGGGAGCTTCCCCATGCAGACCCTGGTAACCCCGAGCCTCTCCTGTTCAGTCAGGTACATCCACCCCTGTCCACATGTGTCCAGACACCCACTCCCCTATCCCCATGTAGCCCTGCTCCATCTGTCCCTATTTGTCCCTGTACGCCCTCCCTGTCCCCATGTGTCTCTGTGCCCCCACCAGCCACTCCCCTGTTCCTATGTGGCTCTGTTCCCACTAGTGCAGAATTCCCCCAGGAGTTCCATGATATTGTTGGAGTTGGCGGGGTGGGGGGGAGCGCCTATTATACTGCCAAAAATGACTCAATGCTCTTGTCAGAGTCTCTAGTGTACTGCAAAAAGTGATGAGATGTGGTGCACAGGACATTTGTTGTCATCTGTCTGTACAGCAGTGAATTTCACCCTCACATAAGCACACCAGTGAATGGACACATCCCTGTGCACAGAGAAGGGGGCAGAGGAACAGCAGGGGATACAAACCAAGGATAAAGCTCTGCTGGATTCAGAGGCCTTCAGCTGAACCTGTGGCCCAGGTTACTCCTATTTCACACCACTGGCGGGGATTCTCTGCCTTGTGTCACACAGTAGGACAGCCTAGATGAGCATGAACGTCCCCTCCCTCCCTCACAATGTCTGGGTCAGATTCTCAGCTGGTAGAAATCTACACAGCTCCTTTCAGTCCAATGGCGTTACTCCTGATTTACACCAGGGTGCGTGACTGAGAGGGGAAACAGCCCCAGGGAATCCAGTGGAGTTCCCCAGGAGTCAGGTCAGGAGGAGCGAGAGCAGAATTTGGACCCTGGTGGAGCTGGGGATCTGGCCCTTTCAGTTCCATGGTGTTACACTTACTGATGCCGGCAGAGGGCTTGGTCCTGGAGGTCTATGGGCGTTCTCTCAAATGATGCAAAATCTCCATTCTGCTGCGGTCTCAGTCTGGGAGCCTGATGGGGATTCAGGGCCCTGGTCCTGAAGGGTCCAAAGGGGATTTAAAGACCACGGAGAGCCATAAGGAGGCTGGAAGCTGTGAGGAAGCTGGGGGGCTCGGCGGCAGAGTGGGGTGATACGCTGTGGGCAGCCCTGGCTAGCTTCAGAGCGGATTAGGTCTCTGAGTTGGATACCAAGAGCCCAGGCTGTGCACCTCTCCTGGGCGATGGGCCATTTGGGATAAGAAAGCTGGATGGTGCTACACAGGAGTCACGGCCAAGGACAGAAAGGAAGAATTCCAGGCAGCTGGATCGGCCTCTCCCAATGCAGCCAGTGTAAGACTCCTGCTTTGGTAAAGTTCTTCTCTCTCTGTCCCTCGGTCTCTGCCTGTCTCTGAATCTGTCAGTCTTTGTCTCGCACAGAGGGAGATGGGATATTAGATGGATGGGATCTGAGTTACCCAGGAAAGAATTTTCTGTAGTATCTGGCTGGTGAATCTTGCCCATATGCTCAGGGTTTAGCTGATCGCCATATTTGGGGTCGGGAAGGAATTTTCCTCCAGGACAGATTGGAAGAGGCCCTGGAGGTTTTTCGCCTTCCTCTGTAGCATGGTGCATGGGTCACTTGAGGGAGGCTTCTCTGCTCCTTGAAGTCTTTAAACCACGATTTGAGGACTTCAATAGCTCAGACATAGGTGAGGTTTTTCGTAGGAGAGGGTGGGTGAGATTCTGTGGCCTGCGCTGAGCAGGAGGTCGGACTAGATGATCAGAATGGTCCCTTCTGACCTTAGTATCTATGAATCTATGAATCTATGACATCAGCCAAATATTTTCTTTAGAGAGAAATCGATCCAGCCGTCTATCCATCCTTTTCTGTGCAGTACCTGCCTGCCTGTCTGTCTGTTGTGTATCTCTATGATTTATCTCCCTCTCTCCACCTGTCATAAACCCAACCTGCCAGCATCTCCCCTTCAGCTCTGCCTCTCCTGCATAGCAAAAACTCCCTAGCAAAACCCAAACAGGGTCTTTGTTATTGTCCTTTAAATCTCACCTTAAAAATCCCTCTGGCATGTTATCCACAGAGCCGAGCCTGCTGATCACGGCCGAGCAGAGACAAGCTGTGGCCAGGGGTGCTGTGGAACAATTTGTGTAGTGGGGGTGCTGAGCAATTGAACTGAACTGTGAACCCTGGAAAGGATGATGACCATGTCAAGGGAGGAGTTGCTCCCCCCCAGCAGCCCGAGTTCCAGCACCTCTGGCTATGACTATTCCCCTTCTTCTTTCCTTTTCCTTCTCTCGCTAATCCCATTAACACCCTCCCCAACAATTCACATCATTAACAAAGCTGGGGCAATTCTTCACCACATTCATTGGTTTGTAATTTCCATCCTCGTCCTCTTCCTTAGCACAAACACGTAGCAGCCAGTGCATTTATAACAACAAAACCCAACTAACACAATCACTCCACTGCACGCACGGCTATTCCTCTGCAGAGAGCGTGAGAGAGAGACCAAACTATATATGACAAATGCTAGCCACAAAAGGAAGACTCAAAGATACTGTGGTGACAGAGGTGGGGAAAGGGCCTAGACAGAACAGAATTGAAGACATTGGAATAGGATAGGAAAGAGGAAAAGAAACTGGAATGGACTAGAATAGAATAGAAAATACATCCCCTTTGTTCCTCTCTGAACCGTAGGAACGTCAAGGCAGACATTTTCTCTTTCCATGTTCAGCACCAGCACAGTGAGGCCCTGACCCCAACTGGCATTACAATGATAGAAATATACACCACTCCTAATGACTGTGAGTCATGGGGGCTTTAAAAGGAAGGGTGAGCATTGCAGTTCTAGGATGACAGGTCTTTTTCTTTCAGTAACTCACTGGCATTATTTCTCTCCCCTACCCCAGGAATGAGTCCCATGTGGGGTGGGTCAACCACACTGTGGTGACTCATTTCATCCTCTTAGGGATCTCCAACACCGACAGCCTCCAGACCATCCTCTTCATCACCTTCTTAGCCTTCTACCTCTGCACTCTGCTGGGCAACCTGCTCATCTTATTAGCCATCCTTGTTGACCCCCGTCTGCACACCCCCATGTATTTCTTCCTCTGCAACCTCTCCATGCTGGACATCAGTTTTTCCTCCATCAGCACCCCTAAATTCCTTGCCAACCTCTGGGCCAAGAGTAGAACCATCTCTCTGGGTGGGTGCATGTCCCAGGTCTTCTTCTGGAACTTCCTGGGCAGTACCGAGTGCCTTCTCTACACCGTCATGGCCTATGACCGGTACGTGGCCATCTGCCACCCGCTGCGCTACCTGCTTATCATGAACCGGAGGGTGTGTGCCCTTCTGGCTGCTGGCACCTGGATCACCAGCTCCTTCCACACCACCATCCTCACCAGCCTGACCTTCACGCTGCCCTACTGCGGATCCAATGTGGTGGACTATTTCTTCTGTGACATCTTCCCGGTGGTCAAGCTGGCCTGTGCAGACACATACATCATTGAGACTGTGACCTTCACCAACACTGGTATGGTGCCCATGATCTGCTTCCTCCTCATCCTCGCGTCCTACATCAGGATCATCTATTCCGTCCTGAAGATGAACTCGGCTGAAGGGCGGCGCAAAGCAGCCTCCACTTGCGCCTCACATCTGGCGGTAACGACAGTGTTCTTCGGGCCCTGCGCCCTAGTCTACACTCAGCCCCAGCTGAGCAAAGTGCAGGTGACCCCTGTGCAGATCTTCAGCAAAGTGGTCACGCCCATGCTGAACCCAGCCATCTACACGCTGAGGAACAAGGAGATGAAAGCGGCTCTAAGAAAACTGAGAGGGGGTCAAATGCCTGCACGTTGATATGCAGCAGCTGCAGGCATAGCATATGGGTCATCTTGGAGCTGTCTTTGACATGCTGTAAGGCTGACATTTTCAAAGCTGCCTAAGGGACAGGCACACTCAGTCTGCACTACAATTAAAAGAAATTGGAGAGTCAAACCTTGAAGAGGACTTTGAAAATCTTGTCCTTATTACACAGCTCTACAGAGCTCGAACTCTTTAAGTCCATCATTATAAGGCAGGTTTTGCACTCCTTCAATTATTCTCATGGCTCTTCTCTGATTCCTCTCCAATGTGTCAACACCTGTCTGGAATTGTGAACACCAGAACTGTACACAGTGTACCATCAGCGGTCACACCAATGGTAAAATCACCTCTCTGTTCATACTAGAGATTGCTCCTTTATATATCCCAAGGTCACATTAGGTCTTCTGGCCACAGCATCGCACCGGGGGCTCACATTCAGCTAATTCTTCACCATGATCCCCAAATCTTTTTCAGAGTTGCTGCTCCCCGGGAGAGAGGCCCCCGTCCTGTAAGCACAGCCTCGATTCTTTGTTCCCAGATGTACACGCATATGTTTAGCTGCATTAAAATGCCACAAATCCAGACTTATGGTGCCTGAGAAAAGAAAACTTGCAATGGGAGATCAGTGCACAAAATGTGTACATTGATTTTTAAAACTACTGTAGCATCTCATGAATAATGGGAAAGCTCCATTGATCTCCAAACCATGGGCACTGGGCAGCCATAGAGGGAGATGCCAAGAGAGCAGGTGGCTATAGTATCTTGTAATTGAGAACTGTATCAATTCAACATACCTACATTTAAAGAGCCCATGGGAATTATTTGCAAACCATTATCTTACAGTTAAGACAAAGGCCTGGGACACAGGATATCTAGGTTCCAGTATAGGCTTCATAGAAGATTCTGTATTTGACCTTAAGTAACTCACTACATTGCTTTGTGCCTCAGTTTCCCCACCCATTATACATGTGTAACCTAGAGCTACTGAGACCACTGAGAGAGAGAGATTAGTGAGGCTGCTTTCTCTCTTCTGCAAGAGATGGAGGAGGAGTGAAAGAAAGTGGGTTTTCCCCTTCTCCACTTTTTTCCTTTGTCCTTTTTTTTTTTTTCCCTGAACGCAATAAAGTGAAATACGGTTATGGGTTTGTGGGAGGTTTGTTTTGTTTTCCCATTCTGAATCTTTTCAAAACTTCCTCCACTTTGGAAAAATGACAGAGTGTCTGAGGGGAAAAATGATAGAATGAAAAAGGGGAAAAAACTCAACCGTGGATATTGTTCATTGAGCCCTGCAAAACAGGAATAACATCAACATTTATTTTTTTTGTTTTTATTTTCCACCTGGCTTTTTCCCTCTGGAAATCTCAGCTGCAATATTTCTGTCTGATCTCTTGTAAAAGGCAATTAAAATATTATTTTGAAGAAATATTCGACATGAGTCTGGTGTCCATGTATTGTGTTAGGGCTATTGCAATTTAAAATATAGGATGTTGGAAAAGGAAGTGGGGTTTAATGGGTAAATACATTATTAATCCTTAATAAATAAAAGAATAATACCCCTTTAAAACTTCTGTGCATTTTTAATCCTGCCAGATAAACGACTGAGGCAAAAGTAACCTTATGAGTGTTAGGAGCAACCAGAGGCACTGTTGCCTAGTGATAGTGCAATGAACTGGGACTTAGGAGATTTGGGTTTTATTCCTGGCTCTGCTACTGGCCTTCTGAGTGACCTTGGGCAAGTCAGTTCACCACTCTGTGCCTCGGTTTCCCCATCTATAAAATGAACACAAAATGCTCTGTAACAGCGAGGTGTTATTAATATTTCTATAAAGAAGTTTTCTGTAGCTGCAGAAAAAGTTTTTAACACCACAGCACAGCTTCACCCCCCCATTCCAGTTTTACACCACTACTGAAATCAATGGGTTTCCTCTAGTGCAAAGCTGAAGTAGCACTAGACTCAGGCCCAGTGAGGCTCAAAGGGACAAAGTCTCCTCTCTGTTACACTAGGGTAAATCTGGAGTAACTCATAGACTTGTAGGGACCATCATGATCATAGAGTCTGACCTCCTGCACAGTACTCACCCACCCTCTCCTGTTACAGACCCTTAACCTCTGAGTGAGTTACTGATGTCCTCAAATCATGGTTTAAAGACTTCAAGTTACAGAGAATCCACCATTGACACTAGTTTAAACCTGCTGCCAAGGAAGGCGAAACCCCACACACACACATACCCCCAGGTCTCTGCCAATCTGACTGGGGGAAATTCCTTCCCTACCCCAAATAGGTGATTGGTTAGACCCTGAACATGTGGGCCAGCCCCAGCAGCCAGACACCTGGGACAGAATTCTCTGTAGTAACTCAGAGCCCTCCCCAATTAGTGTCCCATCACTGGCCGTTGAAGATATTGGCTGCTGGCAGCTCCATGCCATTGTAGGCCATCCCACCACACCCTCCCCTTCATGAACTTACAAAGCTCCGTCTTGAAGCCACTTAGTATCAGGGGGCAGCCGTGTCAGTCTGTATCCACAAAAACAACTAGGAGTCTGGTGGCACCTTAGAGACAAACAGATTGATTTGGGCCTCAGCTTTCATAGGTAAAAACCCCAGATGCCTCTGGAGAAGGGGGGTTTTTATCCACGAAAGCTGAGGCCCAAATCAATCTCTTCGTCTCTAAGGTGCCACCAGCCTCCTTTGACGCCATTTAGGTTTTTTGCCCCCACTGCTCCCCTTGGGAGGCTGTTCCAGAACTTCCCTCCTCTGCTGGCTGGAAACCTTCGCCTAGTTTCAAGCCTAAACTTTGCGATGGCCAGTTTATATTCATTTGTTCTTCTGTCCACATTGGCACTTCACTTAAATAACTCCTCTGCCTGCCTGGTATTTATCCCTCTGATGTATTTAGAGAGCACAGTCATATCTCCCCTCAGCCTTTGTCTGGTGAGGCTAAACAAGCCGAGCTCTTTGAATTCCCTCTCATAAGACAGGTTTTCCATTCCTCGGATCATCCTCATAGCCCTTCTCTGCACCTGTTCCAGTTTGAATTCATCTTTCTTAAACATGGGAGACTGGACCTGCACACAGATGAGGTCTCACCAATGCCTGGTATAATGGTACTAACAATTCCCTGTCTCTACTGGAAATACCTCACCTGATGCACGCCAGAACCGTGTTAGCCTTTTCCAGGCTACATCAGATTGACAGCTCATAGTCATCCTGTGATCAACCAAAACACCTAGGGTTTTCTCCTCCTCTATCACTTCCAACTTATAAATCCCCAGCTTATAGCAAAAATTCTTGTTATTAGTCCCTACATTTATGACTTTACACTTTGCACTATTAAAGTTCAACCCTTTTTGTTAGGGGGCTTATTCCTTCACCCACTTACTTCCCTGGTCCTTCTCGCATGAACAGAGACCAACAATACCCGAAGTCCAACGGTGCAAACAATTCGATGTTTATTGGGGTGAACTTCCAGCAAGCATGATTCCAGTTTCCTTCCTTAGTGTCTCCCTTCCCAGCTCAGACACCACAGAGCCTTATACCTGTGTCCCTGTTCCCATTCCTGCCCTTAGCCAAACATGATTCCAATTTCCCCACCCCCATTCCCTGTTCCCATTTCCCCCTACCCACACCCACACACCCCTTAAGGTTAAAATGTCCCCCTTATTTTCAGGCTTGACTTGTTTTTTCACCTCCCTTTCCTGGAGGGCCATAATTTGAGTCTTCTAGTAGCTTGTTTGCTGACCAGATGTATTCATTATTTGCAGCTCCTTTTGTGCCCATCAACTAGGTGATTTGCATTTACACAGAGGCTTACTAGCTTGCTTTTAGATCCAAAGCTGTTAGCAGCTCAGAGACTGTCTTAAAAGGGAAACATTTTACTTCCACTAGAGTTCTGATTACTTTCCACTTTCATCCCCTGCTCCAAAACACACAGAGATCTGAAAAAGAAAGCACAACCTATTGTGGCTCCTTTTGGAGCCCTAATAGGATTTTAATTAAGTACCATGTTTTGTTTGCATTTCTTTTACCCCTTCTCCAATATACACTGCACACATCCTGGGAAAATGCACATTCCTTCCATAGTTTAACCTCCATAACATTATATTAGCCATATTAATTTTACACAAGGTGTAACTGCCTCCCTTGTGTCCACAGAGTTTTCATGCACATCCACCAAAGCAACAATCTGATCCCCCAGAGCCATCCCAAGGCTCAGTGTTCCCATCATTCTACATTTATGACTTTACATTTTGCACTATTAAAGTTCAACCCTTTTCTATAACTCCAGTTTACAAGGTCAATCCAGGTTGATTTGTAGGATATTCCGGTCCTCCCCAGTATTGGCAATACCCCCCAACTTTGTGTCATCTGCAAATTTTATTAGCACACTTCCACTTTTTGTGCTAACATCAGAAATAAAAAGGTTAAATAAGATTGGTCTCAAAATCAATCCATAGGAACTCTGTTAGTAACCTCCCTCCAACCTGACAGTTCACCCGTCAGTATGACCCATTGTTAAGTCTCCAAGTCTATCACAGAGGTCACAGAAGTCACAGATTCCATGACTTTCTGTGACCTCCATGAATTCTGCAGCGGCCAGTGCGGCTGGCCCAGGGGCCACCTGAGCAGCTCGGGCAGCCCCTGGACCAGCTACACCAACTGCTGCTGGTGCAGACTTTGGCCACCACGCTCCCCACACCCAGCAGCAGCAGCAGGAGTGTGGGTATGGAAAGGGGGCTCCAGGTTGAGGCAGGGGGTTGGGATATGGGAGTGGGTGATGGCTCTTGGTGGCGCTTACCTTGGGGGGATCTCCAGAAAGGGCGACATGTCCCTTCCTCGGCTCCTAGGCAGAGGTGCAGCCAAGCAGGTCTGCATGCTGCCTCTACCCGCAGGCACTGCCCCCACAGCTCCCATTGGCAATGTTCCTGGGCAATGGGAGCTGCGGAGCTGGCACTCAGGGCAGGGGCAGTGCATGGAGCCTCCCTGGCTGTCCCTCAGCCTAGGAGTCAAGGGACATGTTGCCGCTTCCAGAGAGCCGCGTGGGGCTGGATAGGGAGCCTGCCAGCCCTGCCAACACCCACCCTCAGCCACAGCAGGGGTCCTGAGCCACAGACCACTGCCCAGTCCCCCCCAACCCCGCACCAGTGGGGGTCCTGGGCCACCCCCCCAGAGCACCCAAGTTTTAATCAAGGGTATATAGTACAAGTCATGGACAGGTCACGTCCATGACTTTTACTAAAAATACCTATGACTAAAATGTAGCCTTCTCTATTGCAGTCTATCTTTTAATCAGTCCAATATCCCCCTTTCAATTCTCATCTTCTCCAATTTAACTAATAATTTCCCATGTGGAACTGTATCAAATACTGAAATCCAGGGAGATTAGATCTACTGCATTTCCTTTGTCTAAAGAAATCAGTTATCTTCTCAAAGAAGGAGATCAGGTTGGTCTGGCAGGATATACATTTTATAAAACCATGTTGTATTTTATCCCAGTTATTGTTCACCTCTATGTCTTTATCTACTTTCTCTTTCAAAATTTGTTCCAAGGCCTTGCATACAATTGAGGTCAAACTAACAGACTTGTCATTTCCTGCATCACTTTTTCCCCCCTTTCTTAAAAATATGAACTATATTAGCAATTCTCCAGTCATAGGAGAATTCTCCAGTCATAGTCACCCCTGAGCTTATAGGTTCATTAAAGATCCTTGCTATTGGCCTTACAATTTCATGTGCCAGTTCCCTTAATATCTTGGATGGAGATGATCCGGGCCCCCTGAGTTAGTCCCATTAAGCTGTTTGAATTTGACTTCCACCTCAAATGTGGTAATTTCTACCTCCATATCCTCATTCCCATTAGCCACCCTGCCACTACCTCTAAGCTTTTCATTCGCCTTAATAAAAACTTGGGCAAAGTATTTGTTTAGGCATTGGGCCACGCCTAGATTATCTTTACTCTCCACCCCATTCTCAATGTTAATGCTCCACCTCCATTGTCTCTCTGCTAGTGCTCTGATGTATACTAATATAACTATGTTATGGGCCAAATTCTTCTCGCCGTTACACTGGTGTATATCCGCCATACAGTTAACTTGCAACACAATTAAAAAGGCAGAACTGGGCATGAGAAATGAGTTAAACAGATGCTTTCCGTCCTAAAGGCCATTTCACAAACATACTTCCAGTGTCCAGATCCTCAGCTTCCCCAGTAAATCAATGCTGCTTTCTTGACACCATTGGAGCAACAGCCAATTTACACCAACTGGGGATCTGGCTCATTGACACCAATAGAGTTCTTCTGATTAACACCAGCTGTGGATCTAGCTTTAGGACTCCAATCCCAGTGGCAGCTGTTAAACTCTCACAAAGTTTGTACCTTCAAAAACTTTGGCCATCTTAACAACTCCCCTTGCAACTCAGCTGCAAGTCAGACAACATCAAGTCCCTGGAGCACAAAATTTTTCTTAGGGACTCAGCACAAATTGATGTCACTTCGCAACAAATGTACAGCAGGACAAAAGTTTCTATAGTTGGGGGTTTAGACCACTGCCCTGCAGTGGCTCTGGAGCTCAATGTTATGGGGAACTCCTGCGAGTAGAATTCACCTAGAAATCCTTCTTTATTATACGAAGATTGAGCATTAATGCCTAGGAAGAGCAACACTGAATTAGCACAGGGGTCACTGCATTCTGAGGAAGTAGACCGAGAAATTGGACCATTAGGTTCATATTTGCACAACAAAGATTATTGGAAAATTAGTCAAGAAAACTTGTTTTTTAAAAAGCCTCCACTGTTAAATCACCAGCTATCTATTACAGAACCCTAAAATCAGGAACAAAGCGTTAACCTACTCACCAATGATTTTGATATTATTGGCAGCAAAACAGAAACTGCCCGTTAAATACACACTATAATTGATTTCTCTGATAAATTTAAATAATCAGAGACAGGTACAAAGGGCAATTCTGCTGCTTCTGCTTTAGACAGAGAAGTCCCAAATTTTATTTTTTAGTTCACAGAAGCGAAGTATTAGGAGTTAGCCCAGATGCAACGACTGTCCAGAGAGCCCTAAGCATTGAGATACTACAACACGAGTAAGGTTTTTTTCATTCAATTTGGGGGTTTTTTTTAAAAAAAATCTGCTGCTATTTGGGTTTGATTGGTTGGAGGGGGGGTAGTTTTGTTTGATTTTTGTTGCTTTACTATTTCTGTCATAACTTCAGAAAACCTTAGTTACTTTGGGATTTCACATCTTTTGACTGCTTGTTTCACCTTTATTAGAGACGTATGCACAGAACATTTCTATGATCTTATTAAATGTACCAATTTGGGGCTGGAAGGGACCGTGAGAGATGATCTAGTCCATTCCCCCCACACTGAGACAGGACCAAGCAAAACCATCCCTGCCAGGTGTTTGTCCAACCTGTTCTTAAAAAACCTCAAAAGATGGGGATTAACATTAGAACAGCCCTACTAGGTCAGATCAATGGTCTGTCTAGCCCAGTATCCTGTCTTCCAAGAGTGCCCAGTGCCAGATATGTCAGAGGGAATGAATGGAGCAGGACAATTACCCAGTGATCCATCTCCTGTTGTCCAGTCCCATCTTCCAGCAGTCAGAGGTTTAGGGACACCCCGAGCATGGGTTTTATCCTTTACCGTCTTGGCTAATAGCCATTGATGGGTCTATCTTCCATGAACATAGCTAATTCTTTTTTGAACACAGTTATACTTTTGGCCTTCACTACATCCCCTGGCAATGAGTTCCACAGGCTGAGTTCCACAGGTGTGCCTATTAATTTCATTGGGTGACCCCTGGTTAATGTGCTATGTGAAGGAGTAAATAACACTTTCTTATTCACATTCACCACACCATTTATGATTTTATAGACTTCTATCATATCCCCCTTTAGTCATCTCTTTTCTAAACTGAACAATCCCGGTCTTATTAATCTCTCCTTTTATGGAAGCTATTCCATACCCCTCATCATTTTTGTTGCCCTATTCTATACCTTTTCCAATTATAGTATGTCTTTTTCAGGATGGGGTGACCAGAAATGCACACAGTATTCTTCGTGTGGGTGTACCTTGGATTTATATAGAGGCATCATGATATTTTCTGTCTTATTATCTATCCCTGCCCTAATGGTTCCCAACACTCTGATAGTTTTTTTGACTGCTGCTGTACATTGAGCAGATGTTTTCCGAGAAGTATCCATGACAACTCCAAGATCTCTTTCTTGAGCGGTAACAGCTAATTTAGACCCCATCATTTTATATGTATATGTGGGATTATGTTTTCCAACCTTCATTACTTTGCATTTATCAACATTGAATTTCATCTGCCATTTTGTTGCCCAGTCACCCAGTTTTGTGAGTCCCTTTGTAAATCTTTGAAGTCTGCTTTGTACTACACTATCTTGAGTCATTTTGTATCATCTGCAAATTTTGCCACCTCGCTATTCATCCCCTTTTCTAGATCAATTATGAATATGTTAAATAACACAGTTCCCAGTACAGATCCTTGGGAGACCCTGCTATTTACCTCTTTTCATTGTGAAAAGTGAGCCTTTATTCCTACCCTTTCTTTCCTCTTTTTTTAACCAGTTACTGATCCGTGAGAGGACTTTCCCTCTTATTCCATGACAGCTTACTTTGCTTAAGAGCTTTTGGTGTGGGACCTTGTCAAAGTTTTTCTGAAAGTCCAAGTACACTATAACAACTGGATCATTCTTGTCAACTTGCTTGTTGACACTTTCAAAGAATTCTAATAGATTGGTGAGGCATGATTTCCCTTTACAAAAGCTGTGTTGACTCTTCCCCAATGTATCATGTTCATCTATGTGTCTGATTAATTCTGTTCTTTACTATGGCTTCAACCAATTTGCCTGGCACTAAAGTTAGGCATACCTGCTTGTAATTGCCAGGTTTGCTTCTGAAGCCTTTTTAAAAAATTGGCATTACATTAGCTATCCTTCAGTCATCTGATATGGAGGATGATTTAAATGATAGGTTACATGCCACAGTTAGTAGTTCTGCAATTTCATATTTGGTTTCCTTCAGAACTGTTGGGTGATACCATCTGGTCCTGGTGATTTATTACTGTTTAAATTATCAGTTTGTTGCAAAACCTCCTCTAATGACACCTGAATCTGGGACAGTTCCTCTGATTTATCACCCAAAAAAGAGTGGCTCAGGTGTGGGAATCTCCCTCACATCCTCTGCAGTAAAGACCGATGCAAAGAATTCATTTAGCTTCCCTGGAATGGCCTTGTCTTCCTTGAGTGTCCCTTTAGCACCTGCATGGCCCAGTGGCCCAATTGATTGTTTGGCAGGCTTTCTGCTCCTGATGTACTTAAAAAACATTGTGCTGCCAGTTTTTCTCTTTTGCTAATTGCTCTTCAAATTATTTTTTAGCCTGCATAATTATACTTGAGGATTCCACACCTCCCCAGGTAACCTAGTCAAGTAACTTTTAACTAAATGTGGTTTATGCTAGTACCTTTCTTTGAGGGAAGATTAGAGTATGTGTGTCTGTCTGTCCCCTACTGACTGAATGAGCCCTGCTCAGAATGCCGATGTGTATGAGAAAGAGAAAGCTGCCCCATCTATCTCTCTGTAATATCTAACACATTTATTTGGGCATAAGCTTTCATGGGCTAAAACCCACTTCATCAGATGCATGCAGTGGAAAATACAGTATGAAGATATGTATACACAGAGAACATGAAAAAATGGGTGTTGTCATACAAACAATAACAAGACTAATCAATTAAGGTGGGCGATTATCCGCAGGAGAAAAAAAACTTTTGTAGTGATAATCAGAATGGCCCATTTTCAACAGTTGACAAGAAGGTGTGAGTAACAGTAGGGGAACAGAACCACTAATCCAGGAACCTATCCTTGCAACAAAGCCCGTTGCCAACTCTGTCCACATATCTATTCAGGGGATACCATCATAGGGCCTAATCACATCAGCCACACTATCAGAGGCTCGTTCACCTGCGCATCTACCAATGTGATATATGCCATCATGTGCCAGCAATGCCCCTCTGCCATGTACATTGGCCAAACTGGACAGTCTCTACGTAAAAGAATGAATGGACACAAATCAGACGTCAAGAATTATAACATTCAAAAACCAGTTGGAGAACACTTCAATCTCTCTGGTCACTCGATCACAGATCTTAGAGTGGCTATACTTCAACAAAAAAGCTTCAAAAACAGACTCCAACGAGAGACTGTTGAATTGGAATTAATTTGCAAACTGGATACAATTAACTTAGGCTTGAATAGAGACTGGGAATGGATGAGTCATTACACAAAGTAAAACTATTTCCCCATGGTATTTCTCCCTCCCACCCCACCCCCCACTGTTCCTTTGATATTCTTGTTAACTGCTGGAATTAGCCTACCTTGCTTGTCACCATGAAAGGTTTTCCCCCTTTCCCCCCCTGCTGCTGGTGATGGCTTATCTTAAGTGATCACTCTCCTTAGAGTGTGTATGATAAACCCATTGTTTCATGTTCTCTGTGTGTGTGTATATAAATCTCTCCTCTGTTTTTTCCACCAAATGCATCCGATGAAGTGAGCTGTAGCTCACGAAAGCTTATGCTCTAATAAATTTGTTAGTCTCTAAGGTGCCACCGGTACTCCTTTTCTTTTTGTGAACAGTGAATGGAACTAAACCATTGGAGAAATTTACACAGAGACATGGCAGATTCTCCATCACTTCTCCATCAAGGCTAGAGGACTTTCCTACAGATTCCCTCTAGCTCAAACAGGGGTTATGGTCGTAATGCAGAAATTATTGGGTGACATTCTCTGGGCCATGTGATGGAGAAGGTTAGGTTAGACTATCATAATGGTTCCTTCTGGCCTAAAAGTCTAGGAAAAAGGATTACATGGAAAATTTCAAACACTTCCAATTTATTTTATCAAAAAATTCATGAAAAAAATGTCACTTTCAATGAAAAGTTATCAGGGTTTTCTCTTCTCTCCTAATTTCCTCTGTTATATTATAATTTTCTCTGTTCTCTTCTGTTCTATTCAAGTTATATCTGGCTCTCATTGGTATCGTAACTGAACTTCTTCCAGATCTGCATTAAGTGACACAACTAACATCTGTCACCTGTTACTGCCCTTTGACATTTTCCTACTAAAAAATGCAGGGAAGGGGGGGAAATAGGGGGAAATTTTTTTTGTAAAATTTAAAAAATCAGAAAATTAAAAAACAAAAACTGAGCAAAGTTTTCTGAACAAAAGCTAATTGTTCATTTAAAACTCTTTGCACAGGGAAATGCTTGAACAGCCCTTATTATTTGCAGTAGGCTGGTGCCTTATATGCCCCTGTTGAGCCCCATATGCAGGGGATATGGGTCTGTGCTAGCGGCAGTGAGCAAAGCCTGTCTTGCTCAAGGTGCAGCATGCTTTTAACCATGAAGGTCCACAGGTCAATCCCTGGTTAGCTAGCCAAGACAGTGGCCATCACTTAGGCCCCTACAGGGCCCAACCAAGCAAGGATAGGGGCTAGAATGCTGCCATGCACTTGTAGAGGGTTACTACCTCCTAGAGCATGTGTGAGGGAGCAGGGGAAGAACTGTGACTCTGCTCAAGCAGCCCAACGGGCCTGATCTATTTACCAGTCTGCACAGCTCTCCAGCTGCACACATTTCACACAGATTTCTTGCTTCGCACATTTTGCACTGCTGTCCTGTTACAAATGTTTTCCACATCTCTTCCCTTGCACTCATTTTCAAAAGTTCTCTTGTGGCATGGATTTTTCCATGGCTTTCCCATTGCATACGCTCTGCAGGGCTATCCTTTGCATGCGTTGTGCATGACTCTTTTGTTACATATATTTTTGTTCTTCTCTACTCTTGAACAGATTTTAAAGCTGGAGTCGGGGGCAGAGTCTTGAGTCTCCCAGAATCAGGGAGAGCCCAGGGAAACTGCAGGAGTCAGGGCAGCATAAGAAATCCCTGGGAGTCAGGGCAGCCAGATGCTCCATTTCATCTTTTAAAAAAGTAAAACGGAACAGTTTGATTTTTCCGAAATGTAAAATTTCACAATTTCATTTCTGCAGGAAATTTTGAATTTTCAAGTTTTTATTCCAAATCAGAATGAGAACATTTTTTTTAAACCCTGGAATTTTCCTGTGGAACAGAAATTCCCAAGTTTTGACCAGCTCGACAGGTGTTGCATGGTTCTTCTCTTGTGTGCATTCTGCACATTTTTCCTGGCTCTTCTCTTGCACAGGGCTTCAGAATGTTGGCACCAAATATCTGCCATCACTTCTTGCAACATGTATCCCTCAACTAACCACCTGCCTCTCCCATCATGTCCATTCTTACAGGGGCAATAAACCCAAGACAGAACATGGTGGCGCGGAATGAGAGCAGAGTAAATCAGTTCATCCTTTCTGGCCTAAGCACCAACCACGCCCTAGAGCTGGTTCTGTTCGGCTTCTTCGCAGTCATCTACATCTTGATCGTGCAGGGGAACACACTCATCGTCTTCACCATCGCCTACGACCAATGCCTGCACACCCCCATGTACTTTTTCCTCAACAACCTCTCTTTCATCGACATCTGCCACTCCTCAGTGGTGATGCCCAAGATGCTGGCTGACTTCCTAGTGGAGAGGAAGACCATCTCCTTTGGTGAATGCATTGCCCAGATGTTCTTCCTCCACCTCTTCGCCTGCACCGAGATCCTCCTCCTCACCGTCATGGCCTACGACCGCTAGGCAGCCATCTGCAACCCCATGCACTAGGGCACCATCATGAGCCACAGGTGAAGCTGGCAGTGACCATGTGGCTGGGTGGGCTGGTTCACTCCATGGCCCTGACTGCCCTGACCCTTAACCTCCCGTATTGTGGCCCCAATGCCATTGACAACTTCTTCTGCGATGTCCCATTGGTCCTCCAGCTGGCCTGCACTGACACCTATGTCTTTGAGGTGCTCATTGTCTCCAACTCAGGGCTCATCTCTGTGGCCTGCTTCGTGGTGCTGGTGGTATCCTACGCAGTCATCCTCATCTCCCTGAGGAACCACTTCTCCAAGGGGCAGCACTAAGCACTCTCCACCTGCGTCACCCACCTGACGGTGGTGACGCTCTTCCTGGGCCACTGCATCTTCCTCTACCTCAGGCCAGCCAAGAGCCCTGGCCATAGACAAGGTGGTGTCGGTGTTCTTCACGGCCGTCACCCCGCTGCTTAACCCCATCATCAACACTCTGAAGAACAAGGACATACAGCAGGCACTGCACAAACTGCAGGTGAGGCAGGTCAATTCCAGAGACAAATGACCCTGAGTCCCAAGGAATCGTTTTTGGGGCAGTTCTCTGGCCTGTGTCACACAGGAGGCCAGAATAGATGATCACAGTGGTCTCTTCTGGCCTTTGTATCTATGACTCTATGAATATTTATCACTTCTCCACCACCCATCTCTGTTTTATCTCGGTATCTGTCCATCTTTAGGGATTTCTTCACTGCCATGATTACTCATGGTGTAACTTGAGTATCGCCCCCCTAACCCAACTCCCATACACACTCACCAATTTCTAGCTCAAGTTAAGTGGTGGTTTATGGTCAAGCTAACTGGCCTATTGGGGGATGGGGAGATGGGCGTTAAGCTTGAGTGCTGCTTACCAGAGCTAACAGAATAAATTATTTTTTGGTTCTCTGGCAGTCCCAAAAAATTATGTAGGGGGGAAAGGGAGGGATAATTTTGGGTAGAATGAAATGTCTCCTTCAATCTGAAACTGAATTTTTTGTTTCATTTTTTTAACTTTTAAAAAAAAACTTAACAAAATCTAAATAAACTTTGAAAGAAAAATTATCTCAAATCAAAAAATCAAAACATTTTATTTTCAAAATGTAACATTTTTATTTTTTCAGAATGTTTTTTCCCTATCAAACAATTCAGCAAAATAAACATGAATTCATGGTGAATGTTCATGGAGGATAGGTCCATCAATGGCTATTAGCCAAGATGGCTAAGCCTGAGACTGCCAGATGCTGGGACTGGACAACAGAGGATGGATCACCTAATAATTGCCCTGTTCTGTTCATTCCTCCTGAAGCATCTGGCACTGGCCACAGTCTGAAGACAGGCTACTGGGCTAGATGGGTCTTTGGTCTGGCCAACCATGGCCGTTCTTATTTTTCTTATTCTTATGTGTGAAATGTTTCAGTCAATCCAAATCTGCATTTTTTCAGGAAAAATATTCAGGTGCTAGCCTGTCTCCACCTGTTATCACAAGAAATATTTAGCCACTGGAACTCAATATCTCATGGTACCACTGAGAGTTCGCAATGCAACAAGTAAAACATTCTCCACCTGAACATTTTCTGTCAAAAAAGCACATTTTGTTGAATTTGAAATTTTCCATGGGACTGTGTCTATTTTGATGGACAGGAGGGGGTGGGAGAAAACATTTTGAGAAAGTCAAAATATTTCATTCTGACCTTATCGGAATGAAACCTTTTGATGTTTCATTTTATTTCAAAATTTACTTAATTGTACATTACAGTATCAATTACAATTTACAATATTTTTTAAAACTGAAATCAGAACAGAACATTTTTATTGACCTGAAAGTGGGAAAGCTTGAACATTTGTTGTTGTTTTTTGTTCTGAATTCAGAACGAAAACAAATTTCAAAATGTCCAGTTTTCCCATGGCATGGAAATCCTGAGTTTTGCCCAGCTCCACTCAGTAGGGCTTCATACAATGCCACGTTGATATCGTTATCCCTTTTGACGTAGCAGCTAGTCCAAGTTTGGGGAGCTGGGGGTGTTCCGGTTGGGAGCAGAAATCGACAAGGAAGTCTGGTATTTTCGCTGATGGACTTGTGTTTATTGACAAGGAATGTACAGTCCTGCTTCTCCAGACACTGGAGAGAAGCAAAAAACAGGGATAGCTTCTTTGCTTCTAACACCAAACTCTTTCAGCCAGCTGGTTCAGGCTGCGTAGTTGGCTCTCCTTCTCTCTTGCTGCTGTCCCTTTCTAGCCTTGTGTCCCTTTGCTTGTGTTATACCACAGACCTACAATGACAAAGCCCTTTGGTGCTTTCTGCCCACAAAGTCTAAACTGCTGGGTAGGCTCAAATACCCCATTTGTCTTCAGTGGGTTGGTTTAGCTGTCTCTTAAGGCTCATCTAATCTGTTCTGACCTCCGCCTCTGGTTTAACACATCTCACTTAACAAGATGGCTAAGGAGAATATCCAGAGTTGCATTAGATAGTTTGGAAGGGTCATTAACTCTCCGAGTTCTGAGCATAAACCCAACGCTAACAGACAGGGGATGGAGGAAACTTTCCTCTAGGCGGTTTCCATCGCTGGTACCGGGCACTGTCAAGACAGAAATCTGGGCTGGATCGGCCCCAGTCTGATCTGGCCTGGCCATTCCTAGGTTGACGGTTCTAAACCCTTGGTGCATGAATGAGTGGGTAATTTAGAGCAGCTGGGAATCTGTCCCATTGACTCTAATGGAGCTATGGGTGATTTACACTACCTGGGGACCTGGTCCCCATTGACTCCAGTGGAGTTATGGCCAATTTGCACCAGTGTGGAATCTGGCCCCACTGACTCCAGTGGAGTTGTGCCTGACTTACACCCATTGGGTATCTGGCCTCTTATCTCTGTTCCATGTCATTGCAAAGTCTCCAGCACAAGTTTGCATCCTTCTAATCAATTCCTCTGGGTGCCGTTACAAGTTTTCGAAGGAAGTCCAGCTGGGCTGATGCTGCCTCCGGAATGAGTTGTTCAGGATCTAATTAAAAGTAGCAGCAGGAGTGTGATGAGGCACATGGAAGAGACAGAAGCAGAATCAGCTCTCAGGAGAGACTGCACCAGCCTGCTGGTGTAAGAAGTGACACAATGGTCCCAGCACCTCGCATTTGGGCTGTTTCACTGTCCAACTCTCCCTGCATTCCCACCAGTCATCGATGGACTGGAGTGACCCCTAGGGAATAGTAATGTCCCACCTACCCATAAACTCATCACCTATTCAAGCTTCTCACCCCCACCCAGACAAAGCCCCCAAAACTTGGGAGTGGGGATGAAATCTAAGAGGTCGAGCAAGGGCTGGGAGCCAGGACTCCTGGGTTCTATCCTCAGCTCTGTGTGGGGAGTGGGGTCTAGTGGGTTAGAGCAGTGGTTCTCAACCAGGGGTACGGATACCCCATGGAAGACCTCTGCATTCCCCCAGGAGAGATTAGAAGGAGGTACGCAGAGGTCTTCCAGGAGGTCCATCAACTCATCTAGATATTGGCCTAGTTTTACAACAGGCTACAGAAAAAGCGCTAGCAAAACCAGTACAAACTAAAATTTCATACAGACAATGACTTGCTTATGCTGCTCTATACACACCATACAGTTAAATGTCAATACAATATTTCTATTCCAGTTGATTTATTTTATAATGATATGGTTCAAATGAGAAAGTCAGCCATTGTTCAGTATGAGTGTGTTGTGACATCTGTATTTTTAGGTCTGATTTTGTAATTTTTAAGTTATTTTTAAGTGAGGTGAAACTTGGGAGTACACAAGACAAATCAGACCCCTGATTTGGTTGTTTGGGGAACAGTCGTCTGGAAAGGTTGAGAACCACTGGGATAGAGCAGGGGGGCTGGGAGACAGGACTCCCAGGTCCTATTGCAAAATATTCCACTGAGTGACCCTTGGTAAACTCAGACATCTATGGTCACTTGTGACTAGTTCTGAGACCCCACACACTCAGCTCTGGTGGTGCCCCTCTATCCCAACCCACCGCCTTCCTGCACTCCCCACACCGTCCAGCTCTGTTAGTGTCCCTCAATCCCAACCCATAGTCCCCTGCTTGGCCAGCCCTGGGCTCCCCACGTGCTCTATTGAGCAGCCCCTGACCTAATGGTGTGACAGATTCCAAAGTAAAATCTCTTCTAACTCTGGTGAAATATGGCGGGGAACAGAGAATGCACGGAGGAGAATTCCACAGCGGAGTTTCCTGGCGCTTCTGGCTCCACAGAACTTTGAAGAAGAAGTACAGAGAAAAAAGGACTCTTGCAAAGTAACTTTAATGACGCGAGCTTGGGCCTTTGGACAAGTTAAGCCCGGGGATAATATCAGTCGATAGCATGTGCTCAGTGCATCGGACTCTGTGTCCGGCACCCAGGAGAGCTTTCCTTCCCTTCCTGCTTTGTTGTTACATTCCCTTGGACTTACATCCTCTCAGCTTTATTGTTGTTGGTAACCACAGTAAAGAAAAAATGTGTTAATGTTTGTGTATTTGTGTGTGTGTGTGTTTCAATCCATCCCTCTGGACCCCATTTCCCCATGCACTGGTCCATTCCTACCTTGGAGGGTTCTCCTCCATATGGATCCCATCTGTCTGGACATTACCCTATTTCCCCTTGGAGAAGACCTGTCTCTCCCTCAGCTTCCTCATGGCCCCCTTCACCTCCTGGTTCCTCAGGGTGTAGATCACCGGATTGAGCACCGGTGTCACCACTGTGTAGAAAACTGACACAACCTTGTCCAGTGAGAAGCTGGTGGCAGGGCAGATGTAGATGAAGATGCAGGGCCCAAAGAACAACCCCACCACCGCCAAGTGGGAAGCGCAGGTGGAGAACGCTTTGCACCACCCTTCAGCGCTCCAACTCTGCAGAGATACCAGGATCACCAGGGCAGAGCCTAGCAGGGCCAGGAAGCAGGTGAGAGAGATCATGCTGCTGTTAGAGATGATCAACACCCCCATCAGGTAGGTGTCAGTGCAGGCCAGCTTGATGACAGGCGGCACGTCGCAGAAGAAGTTATTGATGATGTTTGGGCCACAGTAGGGCAGCCGGACGGTGAGCACTGTCTGCACCAGGGAGTGGACAGTGGCTCGAGACCACAGCCCCCCACCAGCCAGGTGTAGGCTCGCATGCTCATGAGCGTGGGGTACTGCAGTGGGTGACAGATGGCCACATAGCGGTCATAGGCCATGATGGTCAGGAGGAAGATCTTGGTGCAGGTGCAGAGGTGGAGGAAGAAAAGCTGGCCATGCAGCCCCCGAAGGAGATCATCTTCTCCATGGAAAGGAGATCAGCCAGCATCTTGGGGGCCGTGACCGAGGCGTGGCAGAGGTCAATGAAGGAGAGGTTCCCCAGGAAAAAGTACATGGGGGTGTGGAGGCACCAGTCTTTGGCCACCATCACCATGATGAGGACGTTCCCCACCAGGATGATCAGGTAAGTGTTGGAGAAGAGGGCAAAGAGAGCCAGCTGCAGCTCCTGGCTCTTGGAGAGGCTGAGCAATACAAAGTGCATCACCATGGTGACATTCTCCCCATGCATGCAGCAGGCTCTTTGAGGGAGGTCCACGCACTGTACCAGGCAGGGAATCATGGGGATGTGTGCCGAGCAGAGCTCTTCGCTGGGATCTGGTGCAAGACATGCAGATCCTGGGCACGTGGGAGGTTCAAAGCCAGTTAAGGGATTTGGACACTCAAAATGAGTGGATGGGGGCATCCGCTTCCCTGAGGGGGATTTGAAACACTCACTCTACAGGCGATTTTTTTAAAAAGAAAGTGCCCAATTCCCATTGATGTTTGCAGTGCCTCACTCCCTTGGGCTCCCTTGGAAATCCCAGCCTGCGTGTGGAGGAGAAAGAAGGAAAGAAACCATTAGCCAGATAAACCTGTCGCAGACACTGATGTCTGGTTAATAGCAAGGATCTCTACACACAGTCATTAGACCCAACAACCCAGTCCACATACAAGACAACTGATAAATCATGGTACACAAGCCGTTCACACAGAGACACACACCTCTACCCTCCACACCATGGGCTCAGAAAAGAGCCTCAGGTATGTCCGTGTCTTTTCACCTTACAAAGAGAGATAAGGGGAAATGCTGGGTCTATTCAGCTTGCTGATGAGAAAGTTAAGAGGTTTATACATTCACAGATCAGATTCCAAGGCCAGAAGGAACCACTGTGATCATCTCATCTGATCTCCTCTGTAACTCAGGCTGCAGAATTTCCCCAAAATAATTCCTGGAGTGGATCTTTTAGAAAAACATCCAGTCTCGATTTTAAAATTGCTGCTGATGGAGTATCTACCATGATCATTGGTAAATTGTTCCAGTGGTTAATCACTGTCATTGTTCAAAATGTATTCCTTATTTCCAGTCTGAATTTGTCTAGCTTCAACTTCTAGCCATTGGATCATGTTAGATGTTCCTCTGCTAGATTGAAGAGCCCATTATTAAAACAGTTGTTCCCCATGTAGGTACTTATAGACTGTAACCTTCTCTTTGTTAAACTAAATAGATTGAGCTGCTTGCATGTCTCACAATAGGGCAGGTTTTCTCATCCTTTAATCATTCTCATGGCTCTTCTCTGAACCCTCTCCAATTTATCAACATCCTTTTGAATTGTGGGCACCAGAACTGGACACAGGATTCCAGCAGCTGTAGCATCAGTGCCAAATACAGAGACAAAATAACCTCTCTGCTCCTACTCAAGATTCCCCTGATTATGCAGCCCACGATCACATTAGCCCTTTTGGCCACAGTGTTGCACTGGGAACTCCAGTTCAGCTGATTATCCACCATGACACCCAAATCTTTTTCAGGGTCACTGCTTCCCAGGACAGAGTCCCCCATCCTGTATGTTTGGCCCACATTCTTTGTTCCTAGGTGTAGACATTTACATGTAGGTGACTTGATCCCAGTCTATACACACCTGCTTAGTGAAGAGATCTCTGATAACAGAGGGTGCTTTCCATTAGCAGCCAAAGGCAGCACTAGATCCAGTGGCTGTGGGCTGAAGCTAGACTGATTCAGACAGGAACTATGGTTACAAAAAGTTAACAGTCCATTGAGATAATTTACCAAAAGACACGGTGGATTTTCCACCCCTGAAATCTGTAAACCAATAAGAGACAACTTTCTCAAGGATTCACTCCAATTCAACACCGAGTTACTGGACTCGACTCAGGAATCCCAGGGGTGAAATTCTCTGGTCTGAGCTACGCAGGAGGTTATACTGGGTTATCAAATTGGCCTCTTTAATCCTTAAAATCCATGAATCTATCCTCCCGGGCAGAATTATATTTTTTATAATTTCAACAGATAATATCCATGTTCTATTTTTAAACATTTGTTTCTATTTTTAGCTATTTAAATGTTCATAGTTGTGGGAAATTATGGAGGTATCAGACAATAATTATTTGATGTTGTGCTATAAAAAGTTAAAGCTTTATAACCCTTAACACAAATTGTCAACATCACATGTCAAAATATACAAAGTAAATCTCCTTCAATTAAATTCTAATAAGTGCTCAAGCAACATCTTTCTTACTTTGCCTAGCTAAATTTTGATTATTTATCGATGGAGATATTTTTGTCAGTTTGTGTGTACGATTAAATCAGTGTTCACCAACATTTACTGACAAAAAACTAACCCTTCCAAGAGCTTTATAACACTAGTGCTCAGTTACTGGGTTCAGTAATGGACGGAGGGAATTCATTCAATCACCCAAGTGTCTGGGTGAAACCTCCTGCCCTGGGTTATGCTGGAGGTCAGACAAGGTGACCAAATGGCCCCTTCTCAGTTTAACATCTATACATCTAGGGATTTTTTTAAAAAAAAATCACCATTCCACTAGGAGATGCAATCAGACAAAAGAACCTGGAATTTCCAGAACATAGGCAGATGGGACTGGAAGGGACTTCCTGAGTCATGAAGTCCTTTCCATACTATTACAAGCAACCCATTTGTAATCCCATTTGTAAATTTATCAAACTCCATCTTCAAGCTCACTAGCTTGTTTGCCCCACTCCTACTGGGAGGCTATTCCAGAATTTCTCTCCTCTGATGGTTGGAAACCTTCTTCTCATTTCCAGCCTAAATTTATGCGTGGCCAGTTTATCCCCATTTGTTCTGGTGCCAACTTTGTCCTTTAGCTTCAGTAGCTCTTCTCCCTCCCTGGTATTTACCCTCCTGATGTATTTACAGAGCGAAATCAGTTACTTTCTCAGCCTTGATTTTGCTAAACATGCTGTCAGGGTTCCCTCCCCACTCTGAACTCTAGGGTACAGATGTGGGGATCCACATGAAAGACCCCCTAAACTTATTTCTACCAGCTTAGGTTAAAACTTCCCCAAGGCACAAATTCTTTGCCCTTGGAGGGTACGCTGCCACCACCAAGTGATTTAACAAAGAATCAGGGAAAGGACCACTTGGCGTTCCTATTCCTGCAAAATATCCCCCCAAGCCCTTACATCCCCTTTCCTGGTGAGGCTTGAAAATAATATCCTAACCAATTGGTTACAAAGTGATCACAAACCCAAACCCCTGGGTCTTAGGACAATAGAGAAATCGTTCAGGTTCTTTAAAAGAAGGATTTTATTTTAAAAAAAGGTAAGAAGCACTTCTGTAAAATCAGGATGGAAAATAACTTTACAGGGTAACAAAAGATTCAAAAACACAGCAGAACTTCCTCTAGGCTTAGTTTCAAAGTTACGAAAAACAGGAATAAACCTCCCTCCAGCAAAGGAAAAATTCACAGGCAAAACAAAAGATAATCTAACACACCTTGCCTGGCTTTTGCTTACAATTTTTGTAACAGAGACTGTTAGGATGGTTTATAGGACAAGGAGTTTTCTGACCTGATGCTTCTCTGCTTCCCAAGAGAACACACAAAACAAAGTCTTCCCCCCACCCCCAGGATTTGAAAGTATCTTCTTTTACCATTGTTCCTTTTGGTCAGGTGCCAACCAGGTTATTTGAGCTTCTTAACCCCTTACAGGTAAGGAGGAATTCTAGGCTACCCTTGGCTGTAAGGTTATGGCACAAGCCCACCTCTTTGAGTCTCCTCTCTTAAAATCAGTTCTCAATTCCCGGGATATCTTAGCAGCCCTTCTCTGCATCTGTTATAATTTGAATTCAACTTTCCTGACAATGAGTAACCAGAATTGGACACGGAATTCCAGATGAGGTCTTGCCAGTGCCTTGTACAATGGCATTAATACTCCCCGATCACTACGGGAAAGCTCTACAGAAAATGTGTTCAGTATTTGTTGGGTGTGAATATTCTGTTCCTTGCTTGTCTTTCAGATCCCAACAGAGAGGGAAAAGGAATAAATTCATGCCCAGTGCATTGGACACACAAAGAGCTCTGATGACCCATCAAGATACTGATTCACTGCTGGCTTACCAGTGTGCCAGAGTGGAGAATCTGGCCCCAGCCTAGTAAATCTGACACTATAGGTTTTGCCATGACGTAAGGGGATTTACCTGATCTAGTGCAGAGAGGTGCTGAGTAAAGCTGCAGCCTCCTTAACTGAATCCCTGTCAGAAAGCTCCACAGATTCATGCTCCTATTAGAAAGAAAGAAAGAAAGAAAGAAAGAAAGAAAGAAAGAAAGAAAGAAAGAAAGAAAGAAAGAAAGAAAGAAAGAAAGAAAGAAAGAGTTTGAGTCTCTTCTCAGGAATCTTTGGGGATCCTGAATTTTCCTGACAATGCACCCAGACCGCTGCACATTCCCAGTCGTTAGTAGCAAATGTCTCTATTCATCTTCACCACAGAGCTTAGCACAATCTAATGTACAATACTCCAGTGATCTGCTGGCCAGCCCCTCAGCTCAGGTGAGTCACTGCAGACACGCAAGAGACAGCAGAGCTGCCCTGATTGACACTGGCTGAGTCTCTGGCTGGCTATTTCTACAGCCTGTTCCATCCAAGGATCTTCAACCGCTTTATAAACCGTGAGCTGAGGTTTTCCTAGGAACCAAAGGGAGTTAGGTGCTCAGGTTTGCTGGGAAATCCCAGCTAGGTTGGCAGAAGAGGATGCTCAGCTGCACACTCTTGAGCTGGGGAGCAACTGGGTGCCTCTGACTGCCAGGCTGTCCATGGCCCACGTAGGGCCCAAAATCTGTGGACGTTTGTGAAGACATTGGTCTCATGGTGTGCCCGGCATTCCTGGCAGAGGCCAGGGGAGACGCCAGAGACCCTGTTCCCACCCACACTAGAACAGAGCCTTAGCTGCTCCGAGTCAGTGCAGCTCCCACTGAAATCCAGTTATGGGAACCAGCTGGCAAGCCAGTTCTCCATATAGAGAGCGTCCCCAGCCACCTGAGACTTCCTCCAACATGGACAGGGAATGAGCCAGACTCTTCTGCAGGGGTTCAAGGAAAATTTCCCCCATGGCAGATTTGCAGATTGCATACAGGGTTAGAGTGAGGATGAAGGTTACGGTTCGAGTTTGGGGTGACAGGTCTTTGAAAATGGCAGCCATTCAGGGCACGGCCTCCTTCCTTGTGTGGCTGTGCAGCACCTGGCCTAACGAGTTCTGGTATCATGGACGCTTCTAGGCACCACCATGGTACAAATGAATGATGGAGCCAGCTCCCCAGCTGTGTAAATCAGCAGCGCATGTTCGCTGCAATGGAGCGGTGGCCAAGTTATGTCAGCTGGGCATCCGACCCATTAATAATAAATCCCAAACCACAGGTCTGGTTAAAATCCCCTGCTCTGCCTTTGGAAGGCCGTGTATTTACCTGCGGAGCTAGAGGGGCCCAAGCAGCTTCAGGATTTTCTTTCATCTCTGCATCCTGGGGGCTTGGCAGCTGTTCCCGAGTTCCCAGCCTAGTGCGATGCTGTCTCCTGTCAGACATAGGACCGTCTGCTTCGCTCAGCTTCCAGGCTGGGGGCTGGTTGAAAGAGTGAGCTGTTGGGAGACCTGTGCACCATCCCCTAATTAAATCACCAGGGATGTGATTTTTTTTAAAGTATGAAATGTTTTCCCCAGGCACAGAGTTTTCCACAAGCCATAGTGAACTCCAGAAGAAGCCAAAGCAGGGAGCTCTGCGAATTCGGAGAACTTCCCACAGTTTCACTGGACTTCCTTGGCCCAGTGCTGTTTGCTCCAACTTTCCCCCTCCCCAACTTCACTGCCCACTGGCCCCTCTCATCTTCTTCTCCCTGCCTTGTCCCCTCACCCCTCTCCCACACCTTTCCTTTCCATTTCACTGAGCCCCTCCTAGAAAAGTCAGCCCCCAAAACTCCTGGCACTCAATGCCATTCGCGGCTATCCCATTGTTCGCTCTGCGGAGGCGTTCTCTCCCTTCCCTCCCCCTGTCTCTCTGGTCTAATTAAATGTCAACTTTTTGGGACAGGGCCCAGCATGCTGTTCTTGGCTGGCCCCAGGCACTATCAAATGATGATAATATAATAATAGTAGCCAAGTACTGCTAGAAACCGGCCGACATCTAATGGGGAATATAACTCTAGAACAGGGGTCAGCAACCTATGGCATGCGTTGGTCCTGGCCACCAGTCCCGGGGGCTCTGCTGCCTGCCTGGGGTCCTACCACCAGCCCCCTGCCATCTAGGGTCCCATCCACTGGCCCCACTCAGCCCGCTGCTGGCCCCAGGTCCCGGCCACCGGTCCCGGGGGTTCTGCTGGTGGCCTGGGGTCCCAGCCACTGGCCGGGGCTTTGCAGCTGCCCCCCGCCCCAGCCTGGGGCAGTGAGGAGTGCAGACAGGAGCAAGAGGGGGTGCAGCTCAGCACCCCACCTTAAAAATTGTCGCCACTATACTGGGATATTTTTAAGTCCTGATTTGCTACTTACATCACTATCATGTCATGTGGAACAGTACATTGTGTTTGATGTTGTGTGAGGGGTACATTTGACAAAATGGCAGCTCCTAAGAAAGCAAAGTTTGATGTCCATTCATTTCAGCCTTGTTGGACAGACACATTTGGATTTATAAAGAAGGACCGTGCTGTTTGTGCTTTCTGTTGTGAAAGTGTTGTTTATCGCACATCAAGTGTTGGACGACATTTTCAAATGAAGCATGAGAAAACCTTTCTTGATGAAGCATACAAGACTGAATTGATCAAAAAGGCAGAAGCGGGATATGAGAAGCAAAGCAGTGTTTTTAAATGCTTAAGTGTAAGTAAAAATCAAGCCACAGAAGGAAGTTACAAGATTGCACAGTGCATTGCAAAAAATGGAAAGCCGTTTGCAGATGGGGAATATATAAAAGAAATTTTTCTCAACAGTTCGGAGGTTTTGTTCAGTGATTTGCCAAATAAAGATACGATCGTATCTAGAATAAAAGAACTGCCTGTCTCTGACAGAACAGTTGAGAGACACATAAGCATAATGGCAGAAAACATTAACGAAAAGCAGACGACTGCATTAAAAGACACAGCAGTGTTTAGCGTTGCAGTTGATGAGAGCGTGGATATAAATGACGTTCCACATTTGGCAGTTGTTGCAAGATATTGTGCTTCCGATTAAATCCAAGAGGAACTTTGTTGCCTAAAACCCCTTCATGACACAACAAAGGGGGAAGATATAGTGAAAAGTTTGTAAACCATTTTCAAGAACGAGGAGTTGACATCAGAAAAATATTTTGTGTGACAACAGATGGTGCTCCTGCCATGGTCGGAAAACAGAAGGGATTTGTAAAGTTACTGGAAGATCAAATTGGCCGCCCAACAGTAAAATTTCACTGTATCATCCATCAAGAAAACCTGTGTACTATAAATTTCTAATTCAGAGCTTAATAATGTGATGACTACAGTGGTGCAAATTGTGGATGTCCTTGTTGCTCGATCTGCTTTGACTCACAGACCGTTTCAAGCATTGCTAGACAAGATGGACAGTGCTTATAACGACATTCCACTTCACAGCACCATTCGGTGGCTAAGTCGTGGCCAGGTTTTGGTGCACTTTGTAAACTGTTTTGATGCAATCAAGGCCGTTTTGTCAGAAAAAGGACAAAACTACCCCAAACTGGATGATGACAAATGGCTGTGTAAGCTCATGTTTCTAACTGACATTACCGCTCATCTAAACGAACTCAACTTCTGTCTCCAGGGTGCAGGGCAAACGGTTCTGGATCTTTATGAAACCTGGAAGGCATTTGTTGTAAAACTAAGAGTTTTTTCTCGGGATATTTGAACTTTGACTTTCCACTACTTCCAACACATAAAAGAGCTATCGACACGTTGCACAGTCAGTGTTGTTGAGATTGGAATGTACATGCAAGAACTGGAATCTGAATTTTCTGACAGATTTCAAGATTTCCAGTGATTTGGCCCAATGCTTTCTTTTCTAATTAAACCTGAAAAATTCAACGAAAGCTACTTGGATTTCGTCTGTATTTCAGTAGATGGGTGTTGAAGATTTCGAAATGCAGCTCATTCAGTTAAAAAGCTCAGAATTGTGGGCATCAAAGTTTGGAGATCTGTGGAGTGCACTTGAAGCTACCAAGAGAGATCATGGGGCCTCCGTTCTGACCTGCTGGAAGTCCCTGCCAGTGAAATTTAACTGTCTGAAGAAAACTGCATTTGCAATGGTTTCAGCATTTGGATCCACATACCTTTGTGAACAGATATTTTCACACATGAAATCTGTCCTCTGTCCCTCTTGGAGCCGGTTAACAACTGATCACTCAGAAGCCTGTGTGCAGCTTAAAGTATCCAAATACCTGCCAGACATTGGAAAACTCAGCAAGGAAAAGCAAGGGCAAGGATCACACTAAACTGATAAGATCTGCATTTTAATTTAATTTTAAATTAAGCTTCTTAAACATTTTTAAAACCTTATTTACTTTACATACAACAATAGTTTAGTTATATATTATAGAGAGAAACCTTCTAAAAATGTTAAAATGTATTACTGGCATGCAAAACCTTAAATTAGGGTGAATAAATGAAGACTTGGCACACCACTTCTGAAAGGTTGCTGACCCCTGCTCTAGAACTATTTGATAGGGGAGAAAAAAACCAGCTATAGACTGTGTGACAGATACGGCAATTTCCTGCAATGTCCTGGGCAAACCTCAATGAATTAAGTTCAAGTATTTTAGGAGTTCATTTAAAACATGCAAACATTCATGTCTTACTGTGGGTGGTGGGGAGACCTGCTAATGTAAACCCTGGGAAGTGCTATGCACATCAAAGGACGGTTTCAAACAATGGGAACTTTTAAAGCTAAGTGGGTGTCCCCAGGAGATTGGTAGGTGGGGGTTTTGCAAAAGTAACTCCCCCAGTTAAGCAAAAACCCAGCCTCTTGAAGCGATACCCTATGGAGAGTCCCATTGGCTACAAATCATCTATTCCCAAAGACCCAGGCTGTATAAAGGAGGGACTAAACTTGTCATGCTTGTGCTTGTTCTGAGCTAATGACCGTGATGAACTTGTGACCCCAGAAAAAATCCTTGGTGAGGTCTGGAGAACTGTTCACCTGATGGAGCCCTTCTCTAGCAAGCTTCTCCCCATGCAGGTAGGTTCGTGTTTCTAATTATGTTCTCTGGAATGCTTTTACCTTAAGAATAAATGTGCTTGCTTAGAAAGGGCAGTGTGATGAATTAACTGTTGGAAATTGCACTGTTTATAGCCATTGAGGATCAGGCAAAGCAGCCCTGCTGAGGTAGTGCGATATGCTGGGGAATTCATTATGTAGACAGGGAACTGAGTGGCCTGGAAATAGCCCAGTCAAGAGAAAGAGAAATGTGCATCTCCCAAGAGAGGTGATGGCTTGGGAGCAAGCAGCCTGAGAATGGGTGCCCTGGCTGGACCACAGAGGGGGGAATACAGGTGTGAACAGCTCTGAACTGTGACAGACCAGATCCCATTGACTGCAATGGAACCTACTGAATTTATGCCAGGCAAGGACCAAAGTATTTTGCCAAGTCCTTTATTCTTTCATTATTTTAGCTTCCTACCAAAAGAAGACATTTTCTGCCACCTTTTTCCAGTTCTGTCTCTGTTTACATGGCCCCTATCAGCTCAGGCACACTGATGGATTTGTCCTTACAATAGCCCCAGGAGGTAAGAAGAGGTTATCATCTCCATTTTACAGAGGGGGAAACTGAGGCAGGGAGCAACATGGCTCAGGTCACACAGCAGAGCTGGGAATAGAACCCATGAGTCCTCGTTCTCAAACCCACCCACACCCCCATGCTAACCAATAACCCCCACTCCCCTCCCAGAATCAAGGAAAAAGCCCAGGAATCCTGGCTCCCAGCCCCACTACTTTAACCACTACACCCCACTCTCTTCCCCAGGACAAGAACTAAAAGTACACAGCAAAGTGGCAGGAAGGCAGAGGATCCAGTCAGCCCTCCTGGGAGCTGAGTCTGTGCGTGCACTTCAGAGCTGGTGCTTGCAGAACCGACCCTACCCTGCGCCACTGAGAGAGTCCATCTGGCTATAGATCACTGGGTTTTGGAGTTGGTTCTTGGCACCAGTCTGCACTAGCTGAGAATAGGAGAGATCCAGTCATACAGGCTGGGAGTGCCTAAAGCAATTAGACACTCAACTCCCTTTGAATTTCCTGGCCTGTTGTTTATTCCTTAGTTCTGTGCTAATAAAAGTGAGAATTTTAAGACCAGGTCATATCTCAGGAACCTCTGGTCCAAATGATCCCGTCTTTCCCACACATACTGTGGATTTACCTCCCATCTCTCCCAGCAGTTTTCCAGCAGATCTGACCCTGCATGTGGATTCTAGAGCACTTTGAAAAAAGCCTTTTGTACAGAAAGGCACTTCAGCTTGAAGCAAGGGGCACCCAACGCTGGGCTGGCTCAGGAGGGCCCAGCAGGAAGCCAGGCTGTGGGTTTCTGTGCAGCTGGCACTTGGGTTTCCCTCGCTGTGTCTCACAGTGCAGTAGTAGATGCTGGTGTCGCTCAGGCCAGCTCCGTCTCGGGTGAGGTTGGTGGAGCGGGAGGCCTTGTCCACAGCCATGGTGAATTCTCCGGCGGTGGAGGAGCCGTCATGCCCAATCCCTAGAAAGCTCGGTGCCCCCTGGCCCTGCTGGGGCTGTTTGTACCAAGACATCATGTCATGGGAGGTGGCATTTTGGCTGCATGGGATCAAGATCCTTTCTCCTTCCATGTATGTGAGCCAAGGGGGCTGGAAAATCTGAGCCAGGGTCCATCTCAGAGCCACTGTGGGAAGAGAGGCAGGAAGTGAAAGAGGAAGAACTCTCAGCCACCAAGGCAGTGATGCGCAAATTGTCTAGAGACAGAGAAAACCGGGGTGCACAGACACTGACCCCAAAGAATGAGCACCTCTAACCCATACTAAAGGTGCTCAGAAGTGCCCTGCCTGAGAGAGAGAGAGGGAAGACAGGTGGATAAATTGACAGACCCTGCCAGGGGTAGGGTGACCAGATGTCCTAATTTTATAGGGACAGTCCCAATATTCTGGGCTTTTTCTTATATAGGTGCCTGTTATCCCCCACCCCGTCCCGATTTTTCACGCCTAGTTGGGGATGGATGAAGACGAGAGAAGGAGAATCTTACCCACCGAGTAGGGACAGCAGAGGCAGTAATTCCTTCATGGCAATGCTCAGAGCACTGATTTCTACACTGGAGCTGAGGAAAAGTGCGATCACATTTCGTGCTTTCTAGCTGTGACTGACACCTGCCACCCAGCTGCCTCTGCAACCGCAAACATCTGTCTGCACAGAGCAAACTGCTTCCGAGCAGCTATCACAGCCCTCTCCACCCCTGCCAGCCTCTTCCTTGTGGAGCTGCGAAAGCGGCGAACAACAAGGAAAGAGCTGGTCGCGAGACAGCACAGCAGCCCCCTTTGATCTCCTCCGAGGTAGCAAGAGCAATGCACAATTAAAGATACAGCAATTGTAAAACTTCTCTCTTCTATCTGGCTAGCTGCATTCCCAGGGCCTCCATGTTCTTAGGCTTTCAGTGGTGCAAGTCCTGCAGCTGGGGCCTGGTGCTCAGGTGAGAATGTCACCCCCAGTGCTCAACTCTGAGACTGTCCTGTCCCATCAGATAGCCATGATTCCACCCCTGAGCTCTCAAAGCTGCAGGCCGGGGCGGGGTCGGGGGCTGGGCTGGGAGGTTCTTGTACAAGGGGAGTGGGTTGTGGCTGGGAGATCCTTGCTTGAGGCAGCAGTGGCTGCAGGGCTAAAGGGTGGGGGCGGGCTTGGGATTGGGAGGTACTTGTCCATGGGCAGGATGGGGTTATGGGGGAATGTGGAAGTCGGGAGGATCATGCACAGAGGAGGGGGCTGAGGGGGCTGGGGCTGGGCTGGGCAATTCTCAAACAGGGCAAGGGCAGGGCTGTGAGACTCAGCATGCAGAAGAACACAGCAGAGTCCAAGACCCGACTGCAGAGATATTCAGAGGGGATGCTCCTTGCTGCTTAGCCACCCAGAAATGCAAACGTTTCTCCTCCTCATTCGCCCTGTCAGTGAATCCCAGGGTGTCTCCACAAATCAAATACTCCAGGGAATGTGACCGGTGCTGTCGATACCAAATGACAGTGCGGGTGGAGGAGATGGACATGAAGCTGCAAGGTAAGGTGACGTTCTCCCCTTCAGACGACATCAGGGTGGCAGGAGGCTGGGTCACTGTATCCTTACCGCCTTGCTGGGCTCTGGCCAGTGGGGCTGCGAAAGAGTAAAGGGCAGTACAAAGCTGTTTGCCCAGAGATCACACTCCTATCCCACTCCTGGTAGCCTTCCCCTACTGCCCCCCGAATTCCATTCTCGCCTCCTCCCCACTCCTTGGCAGGCCGAAATCTCCCAGTCACAGCACCACTGAAGCACCTGTTTCATGTCTGGTGGCTCAAAAAAAGTCTCTTGAAGCTTCTTTTTCCTACAGAAAGGGGATTTTTTTGACAGAATAAGAGACTTCCCTTTCCCTCTAACAACCCCTGGCTCTAACATGGTGTTTTTCATGCATCAATCTCAAAAAGATTGACAGAGAAGGTTGTTTTACAGGTGGGGGAGTGAGGCCCAGAGAGGCCTTGCCAAAGCTCATCCAGCGGGCAGAGCTGGAACTGGAACCCGGCAGACCCAGGTCCTATGCCAGTGCGCTCTCCCCACAGACACACTGCCCAATTTGGGGGATTTCTGCCAAAAAAGCACAAGCTGAAATTTTTTCACTTTTCATTTTTTCCAGGCATTTCTTTGGTTGATTAGTTTGGGTTCATTGGGGGTTTGGTTTTTGGCAAGTGGTTGTTTGCTGTTTTACTATGTAAACATTTCTAATGGAACCTTTCTTTGCTTTTTAAACAGATTTCTAGGAAAACAAATGACATTTTGTCCCCAAGTTTGACTATTCAGAGATGTAAAGGCCTCAAAGAATCGCTAGATGCATCAAGATCCCCTGTATAACCCAGGCTAGAGCCTTTCTCCCCAGGGATTTCTTCACAGTGGGTGAGCTACAGCTTAGCTTTTAGAAAGACCCCAAGCAATGGAGACGCCAACAAGTTCCCAAGGTAAGTTGTTCCAATAGTAAACCACCCTCCCTATTCTAAATTGTCCCTTTATATCCAGCCTGAACTTGTCTAGCTAGCTTCATCTCTCACTTGTTGGATCCCATTTGAATTAAAGAGCCTGCCATCTGCTTTCACAACTCTTCACCCTCTGTAGCTACTTATCGACCATGAGCAGCTCACCTAACAGGAATTATTGGCAGCAATTTCCCCACAAACCCACATGAGACGCAGAGGGAGAAAACCACGAGACCATCCAAGACGATCATTGCATTGAAGAGACAAAGAAACGCCCCGGCTCTCTGCTCTCAGCGGGTTTGCAGCTCTGAACAGTCAGGATTCTCCCCCTTTTCCTACCTTTTTGAGTCAAAACATGTAGAAGGGCTGGTTTGAAACCTGACTTTAGTGTCCCCCAGCAGCCTGTCTGAACACTGCACACTGGTCAAATGTGTGTACAAGGGAGTTACCATAGGAGGCGTTTGTGCCTGAGATTTGCAAAGGCTTCAGGTACCCAGCTCCCATGAAATTTGAATGCCCAATTCCCTTAGGCTGTTTGGAGGATCCCAGTCTGTAAGCACGTCTCTGGATGGAGAAGGGAGAGTATTCGGTGGTGGGTGAGTCACAGCTGGGTGACTTCTGGGGACCACACTTCAAAGCCCCAGGGGTATCTCCAGTTCTGGTGTTAACACTTCCAACTCCCAGGAGTTCGAAAGCCAGGAGGGACCATTCAAACTACTTTGACCTGCTGTATGACACGGGCCAGAGAATTTCAGCCAGTTGCTCTGAGCCCAATAAATGGTGCTGGTGTAACCCTTCTGCCTGTCAGAGTTGGCAGCAACAAGGGCCAGGTTCAGTATCTAGGGGTTCCATTCCAATAACACAATGCAAAACCAGCTCGAGCCCCCACCCAGTAACCTGGGACAAATATATACCACCCCCGCTGGGCGCCTCCAAGAGGCAATACTTCCCCTCTCACAAGCACATTGTCTGAGTGTAGCAAAAAGCCTTTTAATAACAGAGAGAAACAATGTGGCATTATGTGGGGAAACACCACCAACAGGATTCATAACACAACCCATGAGCAAAAACCCCACCCCAAACAAATTGGGCCATGTCCTTTCCCTTTGGTTCTTGAGTCCAGCAACCCAAAATCACCCAAAGTCCAAAAGTCTCTGTCCTTGGTCAGGGCAGCCCCAGAGTTTGAAAGTTTATCTGCAGAGTTTTGCCTCCCAACCTGGGGGGAGGGAGTTTTAAGGGGCACCTTATATAGTCCAAAGCTGATTGCCCCACCTCTCCACGGGGCTCCGCTGTGCAAGCCACCCCATGAGCTGCTCCAGACATCTGACAAACTGCTCCACCATATATCTTCAGGCTCCCCCGCTACTGAACACAACACTCTGTGATTTTAGCTCTTGTAGTAGGGGAGCCTCAGTGCTAGTGCACTATTAGCCTAAAGCAAAGTCAGCTCAGTAGCCTGTAACTAGGCTCCTAATAGAATCAAAATTAGCTCTGATATTCCACAGTAGAGAGAAAAGGAATTGCAATTAACATGCAAGGCCCTCACCAGGGGACCCATACCACTAAGTATTAACATCTATCCCCAACCCTTCTCTATTTACTACATTTTGGAACCCATGACCCTTGCCTAGCGAGTACTGCTTAGTTGATAGTGAGTCCCTCCATCATAAGAAAAGGCCGAGTACAGTTCCATTGTCCTTGATTCACATAATCAGGATAATAACAGTTTATTCCTGCCCCAATAACAGAGAAACTGGGGCTCCTACAGCAGCCAAAGTGACCATCTAGGCAGAATGGGTGTGCCTATGCAAATGAGATCAGCCCCTGAAGTTCTTTTCCACAAACCACCATGACTCACCACTAGATGTCAGGGTAGAGCTCGTCCTGACTCTGCTTACACTGGATTAATGACAGGTTTCAGAGTAGCAGCCGTGTTAGTCTGTATTTGCAAAAAGAAAAGGAGTACTTGTGGCACCTTAGAGACTAACAAATTTATTAGAGCATAAGCTTTCGTGAGCTACAGCTCACTTCATCGGATGCTGTATCTTCCAGGAAAAAGAACAAGAAGGTTCAAAGGCATCTGGCCTTGATCTGAAGGCCTCAAGAGATGGAGAATTCACCCCTCCCCTTGAGAGTTTATTCCTCCAGTTAATTGCCCACAGTGCTAGAAATCTGGGCTTAATTCTTATTTGAATTGCATGGCTTCAACTTCCAGCCCTTGGGTCTTGTTCTGACTTTCTCCACCAGATTGAATGGCCTTCAGCAGCCGGTGTTTCTACAGTGTGATGAAGAGTCCTCTCATTCCTCTTTCCAATATGCCAAACAGCCTGAGCTCTATAAGGCTCTAGCTGGAATAGCCAGAGTTTTAATAGTGACAGAAAACATTGGTAGGGACATTCAACTTCATGCTCCAGGGCTTGAGCCCCTCTCTGACTACTAGAGGTCAGGAGGAAACCTTCACAGGGGAAAATTATCCCACCTTGGCCTACACTGCAGGATCTCTTACACCGGAAGCAGCTGGTGCCAGCCGTAGTCATAGGCACAAGACTGAGCGAGATGATGCTGGGACAAGCAGCCCTTCTGTTCCTTTGCAAGTGGTCGTTAATAACACTGTTGCTTCTCCCTCATATAGCGCTTTGGGCGATCTTAAAGTGCCTCCCAATCTTTCACGTATTGATCCTCCCAGCCTTGCCTCCCCCTGGCTGTTTTCCCCTTGGACAGATGGGAACTGAGGCTAAGTGCTGGCCCAAGATCACCGGGGAAGTCTGTGGTGGAGTAGAGGCCTGAATCCAGTAACGTCTGCACTGTTCCCAGCCAGCAGCATGAGATAACTCTGCGCTCAGCAGGAGGGGAGATCTGAGGAGCCCATACACCATACACACCCCTGTCTAGATACTGCACAGCTCAGGAAGCCCCTGGAGTCAGTAAGTCTCTCACAGCACACAGGTAGAAGGCAGCGTCTGAGACCCAGGTCTCCTTGAGGCAAAGGAAGCTGTATTTCCCAGTGGTGCTGAGGAAAGCAGTAAATCACCTATGCTCCTCCTGACCAGCTGCCACCTGGTATGAGACCAGGCCTGGGGCTTTTCCCTCCCGTTGCTGGTACCAGGCCAAGCCCTAGAAGTTGGTAGTTTGGTATGTGCAATTGATCTGGAAGCCGTCCCCTTCCTTCATGGTGACCAGCCCCTCTGGCTGGTGCACAGTGGTCTGGGCCCTCACACCTAGAACAAAACAACCATTAAGGGGTCTCACACTGACAGCCACATAGAGATTGTGTAAGGTCCCGGACAGAATGGACAGCAAGTGTCTGGCGAGATGGTCAAAGACTGTGCAGAGGGGTACCACTCTCAAAGAAAGGAAAGTCCAGAGGGAAGCCTGGCTAGGGGGAGGGAGCTGTCATCTGTCTTGCACATCTGGGTGAATCACACCTGGTCCAGGAACACACCTTGGTCATCTCTGGGAGAGCAGGAGGCTGGGCTCCCCATGCCCTGCAGAGAGCTCCGCTGTGTTCAGCAGAGCCCCGTGCCCAACACAGGATGGGGAGGCTGGCAGGCTTTTTTGCACAGGGATGCTGAGCTCCCAGCTCAGGGTGGATGCCAGGGTGCAGTAGTAACCCACGCTGTCCTGCAGGGCTGCCCCCAGGATGCTGAGGGGAGTTGTGTTGTTCTGCGGATGCCACGCTGCCCAGAAGTGCCCACTCTGGGATGACTCCTGCCTGTAGTTATTGACACTGCATGATAAGCTGGGGTGGCTGCTCACGGCATTGCTGGTACCAAAACAGATGTAGCTGGGAGCGGCTGCTGGAGAAGTTACAGCTCAGGTTATGCTCTGCCAATCTGTCAGCATCACTTTCGCGGGCACCTGGGACACCGAGTCACTGAGGGCCTGATCTGGAAGGCAGAAGAATTGCAGGATCAGCCGCATTGGTGCATGCAATCTCAACAGGGCTCCCCAAAACACAGCACTGCATTAAGCTGAGAATATAAAAGCTGGGCAGGAGCCTGACCTTGCCAGGTCCCTCTGTTCATGGGGAATTGGCCATTCTACTCACTTTAGCAGCTTTGGAAGTCTCACACTGGCTACTAAAAGCTAACAGCTGATCAGCCAGCAGCAGACTGGTGATAGAGAGAGGTCTTTTCCAGCTCGGTCTTCAGTTCTCCTAGGCAAAGGTTCAGCGATCTGGGAAGGAATGGCCAAAAACAAAGCAAAGAGAGAGCCCCACCAATCTGCATTTCCCCGGCATTTAAACCAGCCCCCAGTGCTTTCAGTCAGCACGTTCTGTTCCCTGCAGAGACCTGGGAAGGGCCAAAGGAGGTGGGAGGAACTTCTTACGAGAGGGGCAAATAGGTCTGAGGGCAAGTCCATGCTTACCCCAAAAGCCACCTAGAGCGGCAGCAAGGAAACACCTGAGGTGCATGCTAAAATCTCTCCCTTGCTGTGTGGAGGAGACACAGAAAAACTGAAAGAGCAGCGAGTCATTTGGGGATTGGTCCTGCTTTGAGCAGGGGGTTGGACTAGATGACCTCCTGAGGTCCCTTCCAACCCTGAGATTCCATGATTCTATGATTCAGGAAGTGACTCAGCCACTAGAGCAAAGAAACCGGAGGTAGAGGACCCTGTTCCTCCAATCCCCTGTCATGGCCCCCCCTTCTGGAGACTAACTGGGTATCCCTGCAGCCAGCACCAGACTCAAACCTACCACAGCACGGAGACACATGGGCTGAATGGATCAGCAAGAATGAGTGAGCGCTGGATGGATGCTGCGTGTGAGAATGGATGGGTAGGCTGAGCGTTGTGCATGGGGAGAGAGAGTGAAGGTGAGTGAGGTAATAGCCTTGATTGGACCAGCTCCTCTTGGTGCTAGAGAAAAGCTTCACAGAGCTCATCTTCAGGTCAGCGCCTCACAGCAAAACAGAAGGCAGAACAGCTTGTTTAGCCCCAGTAATTAACATAGTCTAAGCCCTTTCGAGGTGAAGTGGCCTGTTAACATCCCTGCAGTCATAGGACAAAAAAGAAGGGTTAGTGGGGTTCAGATTGGTGTAACAAGCCATAAAGATGGTGCCTTTGTTAAGATCATGATTTTTGGTGTGTAACAAAGTCATGAATTTAAGCTCCCCGGCTTGTCTTTTGCAGGGGCTATGCAGGTTTTCTTTGATGACGGGTCCCAAGAGGTTAAATATGGAGTGATCACTTTGTGACAAATGTTTGCCCGGGGCTGGCAGGGTGTTTTTGTCTCATTTTCATTGTTCCATGTGAGGGGTTGTGAGAGTGTAGTGAGCGTCTGGTTTGAGCCACTTACTTGTTACTGAGGTATTTAGTGCATTGGATGAGGCACATCTCACACTGCAATAGGTGCATCCGATGAAGTGAGCTGTAGCTCACGAAAGCTTATGCTCTAATAAATTTGTTAGTCTCTAAAGTGCCACAAGTACTACTTTTCTTTTTGCGAATACGGACTAACACGGCTGCTACTCTGAAACCTGCAATAGGTGTGTGTCGGACCCATGGATCGTCAGTAGGGACCAAATGCATCCGATGAAGTGAGCTGTAGCTCATGAAAGCTTATGCTCAAATAAATTTGTTAGTCTCTAAGGTGCCACAAGTACTTCTTTTCTTTTTGCGAATACAGACTAACACGGCTGCTATTCTGAAACCTGTAGATAGGGAGTGTATGGGGATAGATAGATAGATAGATAGATAGATAGATAGATAGATAGATAGATAGATTAGTTTAGATTATGTATATGTGGATGGATGGGTGGATGGATGGATGGATGGAGAGTGAGAGAAACAGAGCACTCCTCAACTGGTGTAAATTGAAGTCATGCTGATCTGCACCAGTGGAGATGTGGTCCCAATTATGGGACAGTCTGTGTGTATGGGAGGTTGCCTTCACACGTGCTATAGAAATAAACAGAGGAGTCAGACTCCAGGGCATGTTCCCCAGTGCTACAGCCGCTCTGTACAGACCTGAGTCATCACTGGAACGATTCTACTACAAACAATTCTCACTGACCGTGTGCTGAAAGCCACTGGAGTCTCACCCAGAAGCACATCAACCCCTGCTCAATGCTTAAGGTATGCTGCCATCATGTGGGCATCTTATGTGGTTCATTCATAGCTGCTGTCTTTGAAACACTTCTGCTTCCATGCAGTCACTTCTCTCTCCTGGCTTAATAAATTCTACTCTATTTTCAACTTCTTAGATTCTCTGTCTATTTTCTAGGTTACTCACTGGGTTTCTAGGTTAGTCACTGGGGTTCTTCTGGATATAGATTTCCCATTGGGTTTCTAGATTCTCCATTGAGGATATAGATTACTTGTTGGGGTTCTAGATTCCCTTCAAGATGGTCAATTCATCTGTGCTCTAGATTCTCCCACTGCTTTCTAGGTTCCCTAGAAAAGTGTTGGGTTCATTCTGAGCCATTTTCCCCACTGGTGTTTTTGATTATTCATTGGGGAGTAGCTATCCCATTTTATAGGTGCCATGTGTGGATTTTAGGTTCCTGGTAGAGGTGTAGGATCTTCTTGGTACAGATTCAAATTTCAGTGGGAGGAGGGGTTCTAGATTTTGTATTTGGGGTTCAAGTTCTCCCACTGGGGTTCTCAATTCCCTGGTAGCAGTTTGGGTTAGTCTGGGTACAGATTTCCCCTTTATTATTCCTGGAACAAAATCTTCCCCCAACTCCCTCCCCTGCCCACTGGGAACAAATTGCTAGAGTTTCCTCATCAATCTTTTAGTTTGTGCCAGCTCCAAAAACGCCTCCTGCCTGATTATTCCCTCTGAGACAGAGCACGCAGCAGCAGCCAAGTGGCAAAATCTCCCCCACCTGCAAAAAGGAACTCTCTCCAGCACCATCCAAGGTATTACAGTCAGTAATACGGCCATATTAACCAGTCCAGATGGTTTAACTTGCAACTCCAGATGTGATGCTGGATCAAGTGATAACTACGTAATTTGCACAAATCTAGATGTTTGTGATTACAGCCTATTATTTTATCCAGATGTAGTTTATGATTGTGTCATAATCACCAATCCAGATGTGGTTTACACCTGCACTCAATAAACCGACCCAAATGTAAGTCACAATTGTATTGTGTTCACAAATCTAGTTGTGGTTCATGATTATGACTCATAATCACCAACTCAAATGTGGTTTTTGAGTGTATTTCTATTCATACATCCAGATGTGATTCATGGTTGTATCATAAACACTAATCCATATTTGGTTTGTGGCTGTCATCTCATAACCAATCCAGGTGTTAATCACAACTGTCTCATATTTGTACACCCAGATGTGGCTCATTATTTTGTCACAGTAAGGCAACCGAGCCAGTAGTGATGATACTCACAAATCCAGATGTGGTTGACAACTGGCATAAGAACATAAGAACGGCCATACTGGGTCAGACTAAAGGTCCATCAAGCCCAGTATCCTGTCCTCTGACAGTGGCCAATGGCAGGTGCTTCAGAAGGAATTAACAGAACAGATAATTATTAAGTGATCCATTCCCAGCTGCCCATTCCCAGCTTCTGGCAAACAGAGGCTAGGGACACCATCCCTGCCCATCCTGGCTAATAGCCATTGATGGACCTATCCTCCATGAACTTATCTAGTTCTTTTTTTTTTACCCTTTTATAGTCTTGGCCTTCACAACATCCTCTGGCAAGGAGTTCCACAGGCTGACTGTGTGTTATATGAAGAAATAACTTCATATCTCTTCATATGAAGGGATAGCTCAGTGGTTTGAGCATTGGCCTGCTAAACCCATGGTTGTGAGCTCATTCCTTGGGGGGGTCATTTAGGGATCTGGGGCAAAAATTGGGGATGGGTACTGCTTTGAGCTGGGGGTTAGACTAGATGACCTCCTGAGGTCCCTTCCAACTCTGAGATCCTGTACTTTCTCCACACCAGTCATGATTATATAGACCTCAATCATATCCCCCCTTAGTCATCTCTTTTCCAAGCTGAAAAATCCCAGTCTTATTAATCTCGCCTCATACAGCAGCTGTTCCAAACCCCTAATAATTTTTGTTGCCCTTTTCTAAACCTTTTCTAATTCCAATATATCTTTTTTGAGATGGGGTGACCACATCTGCATGCAATATTCAAGATGTGAGAGTACCAGCGATTTATATAGAGGCAATATGATATTTTCGGTCTTATTATCTATCCCTTTCTTAATGATTCCCAACATTCTGTTTGCTTTTTTCACTGCCTCTGCACATAGGCATAATCCAGATGTGGGCTGGTGTTGTATCCTACTCACCTGTCTAGGTGGGATTTATGCCTGAGTTGCGCCTACTCTCCCATCCAGATGTGGGTCTGTGATTGCCTGATGTTTACACAACCAGATGCAGCCCATCAGGCTGACCGCACCACGCTATATCCCCAGAAGCTCTTAGCTAAGAGCATAGAGCAATCCACCTGCCTAGCTAAGATGCACTAGTTCTCTGCACCCCCACAGGAGCAGCTGCCCTGCGAATTTGTTCCATTGTAGCCAAAAGGCTTTGAATGTGCAGTTCTGGCCTTTTCACACCCGTTTGGGTCCCCTCCCCCCACTTCTCTAGCCCCACCAGGAAAAGCTCAAGGAAGGAGCCAGGACAGAGCATTGGACCTTAGTGTCGACTCTCAGGCAGTTTGGCCTCTTCCCCAGCCAGGGGTGCTGCTTCTTCATTGGGCTGCAGTGGACTTAAAACACAAGATAGGACCAGATCCCCCAGCTGGTGTCAGTCAACCGCAGCTCCATTGGAGCCAAGGCGGGCCAGATCCCTAGCTGGTGTAAATCAGCCATCTCAGGATCTGTCCCATATTCCCTCTCTCTATCTCGCTGCTCCCCCCCACACACTCTCTCTCTCTCACACACACACACAAACACAATCAGTTCTGTTATCTGAGTTCCTCTCTCTCTCCTGATCCTTCTCTTCAGGCCCCAGGGTTTCCTGGGGTTAGACAAATTGGCTGTGTATACCCTCCACAGACCCCTCACTTCCCAGCACAGGGGCTGGGGTGCAGCCTGCCATTTCCTCCTCCCCTCAGCCCACTGGCCTCATCACAAGCCCCCTTGTCTTTGTGCAGTCGAGGGGAGCTGCGTAGGGCTGGGTGTGAGGCGCTGGAGAGTGCTAACTCTGCCCAGGGATGCAGGGAGGGGGCCAGGGACAGATCCAAGGAGATGTATGGGGGCAGAGAGCTAGAGCTGCCTCTGGGCCCCTCGGCTCAGCCCTAGGGCAGGACTGGGGGTGTTCTGTGCACATAGCCATGGGGGCCTGTATTTTCAGACACTTCTAGACACTGGGGGCCTGCTGTCCAGAGGACCCACCACTGGCAGCTCCCCAGTGGGGCCCCTCAGGAGTTGCTCAGCTCCTGAAAGAGACTTCTCAAGCCAGGCACCAAAAACTTGGGGCCACTTTTGAAAACCAGTGTCCCGCTTCGGCTCAGTGGTTTACAAAGTGGTTAGGGGAGGAGCACGGTCCCTGTCTCTGCCCTCGCACCACCCCCCAGCAGTGCCCACACACATACAAGGACCAGCCACACCTCGGGGGCAGAGAACTTCACCCTTTGGGCTGCAGCAGCATAGCTGCCATGCATGTGTCAGGAAGGCTGGACAGTGCCATCCAGAGCCTCAGAAACAACTCTGACATCATAATCAAAACGGCTGACAAAGGAGGTGCTGTCGTCATCATGAATAGGTCGGAGTATGAACAAGAGGCTACTAGGCAGCTCTCCAAAACCACTTTCTACAAGCCATTACCCTCTGATCCCACTGAGAGTTACCAAAAGAAACTACAGCATTTGCTCAAGAAACTCCCTGAAAAAGCACAAGAACAAATCCGCACAGACACACCCCTAGACCCCGACCTGGGGTATTCTATCTGTTACCCAAAATCCATAAACCTGGAAATCCTGGACGCCCCATCATCTCAGGCATTGGCACCCTGACAGCAGGATTGTCTGGCTATGTAGACTCCCTCCTCAGGCCCTTCGTTACCAGCACTCCCAGCTATCTTCGAGACACCACTGACTTCCTGAGGAAACTACAGTCCATTGGTGATCTTCCTAAAAACACCATCCTGGCCACTATGGATGTAGAAGCCTCTACACCAACACTCCACACAAAGATGGGCTACAAGCCGTCAGGAACAGTATCCCCGATACTGTCACGGCTAACCTGGTGGCTGAACTTTGTGACTTTGTCCTCACCCATAACTATTTCACATTTGGGGACAATGTATACCTTCAAATCAGCGGCACTGTGATGGGTACCCACATGGCCCCACAGTATGCCAACATTTTTATGGCTGACTTAGAACAACGCTTCCTCAGCTCTCGTCCCCTAATGCCCCTACTCTACTTGCGCTACATTGATGACATCTTCATCATCTGGACCCATGGAAAAGAAGCCCTTGAGGAATTCCACCAGGATTTCAACAATTTCCATCCCACCATCAACCTCAGCCTGGACCAGTCCACACAAGAGATCCACTTCCTGGACACTACAATGCTAATAAGCGATGGTCACATAAACACCACCCTATATCGGAAACCTACTGACCGCTATTCCTACCTACATTCCTCTAGCTTTCATCCAGATCATACCACTCAATCCATTGTCTACAGCCAAGCTCTATGATATAACCGCATTTGCTCCAACCCCTCAGACAGAGACAAACACCTACAAGATCTCTATCATGCATTCCTACAACTACAATACCCACCTGCTGAAGTGAAGAAACAGATTGACAGAGCCAGAAGAGTACCCAGAAGTCACCTACTACAGGACAGGCCCAACAAAGAAAATAACAGAACGCCACTAGCCATCACCTTCAGCCCCCAACTAAAACCTCTCCAACGCATCATCAAGGATCTACAACCTATCCTGAAGGACGACCCATCACTCTAACAGATCTTGGGAGACAGGCCAGTCCTTACTTACAGACAGCCCCCCAATCTTTAGCAAATATTCACTAGCAACCACACACCACACAACAGAACCACTAACCCAGGAACCTAGCCTTGCAACAAAGCCCATTGCCAACTCTGTCCACATATCTATTCAGGGGATACCATCATAGGGCCTAATCACATCAGCCACACTATCAGAGGCTCGTTCACCTGCGCATCTACCAATGTGATATATGCCATCATGTGCCAGCCATGCCCCTCTGCCATGTACATTGGCCAAACTGGACAGTCTCTACGTAAAAGAATGAATGGACACAAATCAGACGTCAAGAATTAGAACATTCAAAAACCAGTTGGAGAACACTTCAATCTCTCCGGTCACTCGATTACAGACCTAAGAGTGGCTATCCTTCAACAAAAAAGCTTCGAAAACAGACTCCAATGAGAGACTGCTGAATTGGAATTAATTTGCAAACTGGATACAATTAACTTAGGCTTGAATAGAGACTGGGAATGGATGAGTCATTACACAAAGTAAAACTATTTCCCCATGTTATTTCTCCCCCCCACCCCACCCCCCACTGTTCCTCTGATATTCTTGTTAACTGCTGGAATTAGCCTACCTTGCTTGTCACCATGAAAGGTTTTCCTCTTCTCCCCCCCCCCCCGCGCTGCTGGTGATGGCTTATCTTAAGTGATCACTCTCCTTACAGTTTTCAGAGTAGCAGCCGTGTTAGTCTGTATTCGCAAAAAGAAAAGGAGTACTTGTGGCACCTTAGAGACTAACAAATTTATTAGAGCATACGCTTTCGTGAGCTACAGCTCACTTCATCGGATGCATTTCCGATGAAGTGAGCTGTAACTCACGAAAGCTTATGCTCTAATAAATTTGTTAGTCTCTAAGGTGCCACAAGTACTCCTTTTCTTTCTCCTTACAGTGTGTATGATAAACCCATTGTTTCATGTTCTCTGTGTGTGTATATAAATCTCTCCTCTGTTTTTTCCACCAAATGCATCCGATGAAGTGAGCTGTAGCTCACGAAAGCTTATGCTCTAATAAATTTGTTAGTCTCTAAGGTGCCACAAGTACTCCTTTTCTTTTTGCGAATACAGACTAACACGGCTGCTACTCTGAAGACTGGACAGGAAGGGATGAGGATTAAAGTCCATGGGAGACTGTCCTCCTCTCCCCCACAGTACCCCCTTAACACAGGGAGTGGTGTCCTATGGAAACACAGCCCCCCTGCACCCTCTTTACATGGAAAGCATGGCCGTATGGGTAAATGCAGCCCCCCACACACACACCCTGCACCCCCTTTACACGGAAAGCATGGCCCTATGAGAAACGCAGCCTCTCCCCCCACTGCACCCCCTTTATACAGGGAGGGGGCCCTGCACCCCCTAAGAATCCCCATCTCCCTTTCTCCAGCCCCAGTGCATGAGTCTCCTCTCAGCTGCATGAATGGAAGGGGCAGGCATGGCTCCCATGGGCAGCAAGTTGGGAGGTTCTCAGAGCCCCCCCCACCCCCATCCCCCCAACCCCTCCCCACTGAGCCACACACAGCAGCAGCCTGTCTCAAAGGGGCCCTTTCTGAGGGTTTTTTCGAAGTCTTTTCCCCCTTTGTGCTGCGGCTTCATTAACATTCCCGCAGCGCCAGCTCTGCCGGCCTGGGCTTTTGTGGTGCTCGGAGAGGTCAGGAGGCCGCGGGGAAGAGGTGGAAAGAAAAGGGGAAGAAAGAGGAAGGACGGGTGTAATACGGTGGAGACGCGGGGAGACGACAGGGCGGGGGAGGGAGGGGGCATTCGCTGGGGGGGCTCTGCTACAGGGCGTGGGGTGAGGGGCTCAGTAGGGGGCGCCCTCCGGACTGCCAGCGCTGACCCCAATGCCCCAGTGCGGCAGGAGGGGCATGTCTGGGGAAGTGATGCCCACTTGTTGAGCGGTAAAAGGATGCTGCGTTTGCCCGAATTGGGGTATTAAGGCCAGTGCCGCGGTTCAATCCCAAGTCGCATCCTGCCAAGTTCTGCCTGCAGGTTCCCTGCCTAGGGGAGGCACCTTCACGTCCCATCCTAACCCCCGTTTCGGGGGTACAGCCCTGCCCGGAAAAATTAAAAACCCTCCGCCCCTACAGAGCGTGTAGCACCGCGAAGCAGTTGTTAAACTTCCCTCTGCCCCACCCCAGAGGCAGCTGCATCTCAGCCCCAGGCCAGGGCTCTCTGCAGAACCAGCCCCAGTGTCCTAGCTCTGGGCCAGGCCGGCCCGGGGTAACCAGCCACCCCACCCCGCGCCCGGACCCTGCCCGGCAGGAAGGGGTTAAGGAGCCTTCCCACCCCCAACCACAAAAGAGACCCGAATGACCGGCCAGAGTAGGACTTCGCCTTGCCAATGAGGGCGCAAAGGAGGGGGCGTGTCCTTGCTCCGGGGAGGGGGCAGAGACCCCGCCTGGGAGACTCCCGGTGCCCACTGGCTCCCGAGCCGAGCGGCAGCCCCAGGGGTGCCCGGCCCGGCGCCCCTGCGGGGATGTCTCGCCGCAAGCAGCGCAAACCGCAGCAGCTCATCTCAGACTGCGACGGGTCCACGGCCTCCGAGAACGGTGGGTGCCGGGGGGGGGGCTGGCAGGTGCTGCTCGCAGGGGACGGGGGAGTGGGCCTGGGGCCGGCAGGGGGGCCGGGCAGACGGGGCAAGGGGAGTTAGCAAACTAAGTGAAACTCTCCAAAGTCTCCAACACCCACGGGCTGTGCCCCTCCGCCCCTGCTCTGTCCTCCGGCACGCCATCGAGCTCTGTATCCCCCTGCACCCCTCATCTGTCCCCTGCACCCCGTCTAGCTCTGTATCCCCCTGCACCCCATCTGTCCCCTGCACCCCTCATCTGTCCCCTGCACCCAGTTTAGCTCTGTATCCCCATCTGTGCCCTGCACCCCATCTAGCTATGTATCCCAGTGCACCCCATCTGTCCCCTGCACCCCGTCTAGATCTGTATCCCCCTGCACCCCCTCATCTGTTCCCTGCATCCCGTCTAGCTCTGTATCCCCCTTCACCCCATCTGTCCCCTGCACCCCCTCATCTGTGCCCTGCACCCCATCTAGCTATGTATCCCAGTGCACCCCTCATCTGTCCCCTGCACCCCATCTAGCTATGTATTCCCCTGCACCCCTCATCTGTCCCCTGCACCCCGTCTAGCTCTGTATCCCCCTGCACTCCCTTCTGTCCCCTGCACCCCCTCATCTGTCCCCTGCACCCCATCTAGCTATGTATTCCCTGCTCCCCTCATCTGTACCCTGCACCACTCATCTGTGCCCTGTACCCCATCTAGCTATGTATCCCCTGCACCCCATCTGTCCCCTGCACCCCCTCATCTGTCTCCTGCACCCCATCTAGCTATGTATTCCCCTGTACCCCTCATCTGTCCTCTGCACCCCATCTAGTTCTGTATCCCCTGGCACCCCTTTCTGTCCACTGCACCCCCATCTGTCCCCTGCACCCTGTCTAGCTCTGTATCCCCCTGCACCCCATCTGTCCCCTTCACCCCTCATCTGTCCCCCTGCATCCCATCTAGCTCTGTATCCCCCTGCACCCCTCATCTGTACCCTGCACCCCTCATCTGTGCCCTGTACCCATTCTAGCTATGTAGCCCCCTGCACCCCTCATCTGTCCCCTGCACTCCATCTGTCCCCTGCACCCCTCATCTGTCCTCTGGCAACCCCTCATCTGTCCTTTGCACCCCATCTACCTATGTATCACCTGCACCACCTCATCTGTCCCCTGCACCCTTCATCTCTCTTCTGGCACCCCATCTAGCTATGTTTCAGAGTAGCAGCCGTGTTAGTCTGTATTTGCAAAAAGAAAAGGAGTACTTGTGGCACCTTAGAGACTAACAAATTTATTTGAGCATCTAGCTTTGTATCCCCTGCACCACCACATCTGTCATCTGCACCCCCTCATCTGTTCTCTGGCACCCCATCTAGCTATATATCCCCCTGCACATTTCATCTGTCCTCCACACACCGTCATCTCTCCCCTGCTCCCCCTCATCTGTCCTCCAGCACCTCATCTAGCTGTGTATGCCCTGCACCCCTCATTTGTCCCCTGAACCCCTCATCTATGTATCCCCTGCACCCCCTCACCTGTCCCCTGCCCCACCTCATCTGTCCCTCCCCACCCTTCATCTATGTATCCCTGTGCAGCCTTTCATCTTCTCCTGCACCCCCTCATCTGTCTCTGGTACCCCCTCATTGGTCCTTCAGCACCACATCTAGCAATGTATGCCCTGCACCCCTCATTTGTCTCCTGCACCCCTTATCTATGATCCCCTGCACCCCTCATCTGTCCCCCCATGCCTCCTCATCTGTCTATCCCCATGCAGCCCATCTATAGATCTGTCCTCTCCTACACGCTTTTCTACCTGTCCATCCATCCATCCACCCAGCCATCCCCATCCATCCGTCCATCCGTCCTTCTGTCTCTTCCCCACTCTGTGCAGCGCAGGTCCCCTCCCAGCCCCCTCGGGACCCTTTGTGCGGTTGCTAGGTAACCCTGTGAGCCCTGGAAATCTTCTCTTGTGTTGAGTTTGGGGTTTTTCTTCTTGGGACTTTGGCTGTGGCCGAGGGAGCCAGAGAAATGGGCCGGGGCTCCCTGGGAGGCAGCTGGTCAGAGCGAACATGCCCCCCAGTCCAGTGTCTGTCTGTCTGTCTGTTTGGTACCAAGCAGCAGGGCCCCACGGGCGTGAAGCCCCAGCTGTGTGTACACTGACCCCTGCTGCTCCAGAACCAGCGAGGCTGGATCCCGGGCTGGTGTAAACCTGCATGAGGGAAGCCACGCCACCTTGGGGGAATCTGTCCCCCAGCTTCTGGGTCACCAGGTTCTTCCTGCACCTGCTGGCTTGGCCTGTGGCAGTGCTTCAAGCCCTGGGGGTACACAGAGCTCTTCCAGGGGGTATCTTAACTTATCTAGAGATTGGCCTAGTTTTATTACAGGCTACAGAAAATGTGCTAGGGAAGTCAGAACAAAGGAGCATAGCGTACAGTGACTTGTTTATACCACTCTCTACACTAGACTCGGAAATGTCGGTACAATATTGATGTGCTGGTTGATTTATTGTATAATTATAGGGTAAAAGCATGGAAGTCGGCCATTGTTCAGTACTAGTGTGGCTGGGCCACTCTTCTATTTTCATGTCTGATGTTTAAGCACATAGTTTTTAAGAGAGGTGAAACTTGGGGTTACACAAGACAAAGGGGTACAGTCGTCTGGAAAGGTTGAGAGCCACTGGCCTAGGGGGGCTCCTTCCGCAACCCCACCTCCACCTGTCCCCCTGGGTGGCAGCTGCCCTGGGCATGGGGGAGGGCGGCTATGGGGGAGTATCAGGGAGCAGGGATCCCGGGACATCAGGAGGGGCAGGGACCCACAGCTGGGATCTACAGGGTGCAGGGACACCCCCACAGACACATGTATATGAGGGCGCAGGGACCCCTGTTGGATTTGAGGCACAGGAACCCCTGGCTGTGCTCGGGGACCCCCCGGGCATTGGGCGCAGGGATACCTGGCTTGACTCGGAGCTCGGGAACCCCCAGCTGGGCTCGGGGACCCCACGGCTGGATTCAAGGCACAGAGACTCCCCAGGCATCGGGGCACAGGGAACCATGGTTGTGCTCGGGGCACAGGGACCCCCGGGCATAGAGGCGCAAGGACCCCCAGTTGGTCACGGGGACCTCACAGCTGGATTCAGGGCACAGGGATCCCCGAGCATCGGGGTGCAAGGACCCCTGGCTGGGCTCGGGGACCCCACAGTTGGATTCAGGGTGCAGGAACCCCCCGGGCATCGGGGTGCAGGGACCCCCGGCTGCGCTCGGGGACCCCACAGCTGGATTCAGGGCACGGGGACCCCCGGGCATTGGGACGCAAGGACCCCCAGTTGGTCGCGGGGACCTCACAGCTGGATTCAGGGCACAGGGATCCCCGAGCATCGGGGCGCAGGGACCCCCGGCTGCGCTCGGGGACCCCACAGCTGGATTCAGGGCGCGGGGACCCCCGGGCATTGGGACGCAAGGACCCCCAGTTGGGCGCAGGGACCCCACAGCTCGATTCAGGGCGCAGGGGACCCCGGGCATCGGGGCGCAAGGACCCGGCTGGGCTCGGAGCTCGGGGACCCCCGGCTGGGCTCCACACGGAGCGGGCGCCCGTGCGTCGGGGCGCCCGCAGCGCTGGCCCCAGGCTCGCCGCCCCGGACTCCGGACACCAGAGGTCCCTGCAGCCCCGGCGGGTCGGATCCGCTCCGGCTCCTCCCTGCATCCGCCCCTCCTCCTGCTTCCTCCCCCCGCATCCTCCTTCTCCTCCGCCCGGAGCGCGCAGGCCCCGCGCCCGGACCGCCCCGCGCCCGCAACTCGAGCGCCCGGGGACACGGGTCATGGCGGAGCCCGCAGGTGCGGTACTATCCCTCGGCCCGCCCGCCTGGGACCGGTCCGGGGCCGCCGCCGCCGCCGCCGGGAGGGGGGAGCGGCTTGTCTGGCCTCTGTCCGTGCGTCCCCTGCACCTTTCTGTCTGTCTGTCCCCTGCACCTTTCTATCTGTTCCCTGCACCTTGTGTGTGTCTGTCTGTCCGTGCATCCCCTGCACCTTTCTGTCTGTCTGCTTGTCCCCTGCACCTTTCTGTCTGTCCCCTGCACCTTTCTGTCTGTCTGTCTGTGCGTCCCCTGCACCTTTCTATCTGTCCGCTGCACCTTGTGTGTGTCTGTCTGTCCGTGCATCCCCTGCACCTTTCTGTCTGTCCCCTGCATCTTTCTGTCTGTCTATCTGTCCGTGCGTCCCCTTCACCTTTCTGTCTGTCTGTCCTTGCGTCCCCTGCACCTTTCTGTCTGCTTGTCCCCTGCACCTTTCTGTCTGTCCCTTGCACCTTTCTGTCTGTCTGTCCATCCGTGCGTCCCATGCACCTTTCTATCTGTTCCCTGCACCTTGTGTGTGTCTGTCCGTCTGCTTGTTCCCTTCACCTTTCTGTCTGTCCCCTGCACCTTTCGCTCTGTCTGTCTGTCTCCTGCAGCTTTCGCTCTGTCTGTCTGTCTGTCTGTGCGTCCCCTGCACCTTTCTGTCTGTCCCCTGCACCTTGTGTGTGTCTGTCTGTCCGCCTGTCCCCTGCACCTTCCTGCCTGTCCCCTGCACCTTCTGTGTGTCTGTCTGTCCGTCCGTTCCCTGCACTTTCTGTTTGTCTGTCTGACCCCTGCAGCTTCTGTCCATCCGTCCTGTCCATGTGCCCCTGTCTGTCCATCCCTACCGCCCGTGCACCCTCTGTCTGTCTGTCTGTCTGTTCCCCAGCACCTTTCTGTCCGTCCGTGCGTCCCATGCACCTTTCTATCTGTCCCCTGCACCTTGTGTGTGTCTGTCCGTCTGCTTGTTCCCTGCACCTTTCTGTCTGTCCCCTGCATCTTTCGCTCTGTCTGTCTGTCTCCTGCAGCTTTCGCTCTGTCTGTCTGTCTGTCTGTGCGTCCCCTGCACCTTTCTGTCTGTCCCCTGCATCTTTCTGTCTGTCTATCTGTCCGTGCGTCCCCTTCACCTTTCTGTCTGTCTGTCCTTGCGTCCCCTGCACCTTTCTGTCTGCTTGTCCCCTGCACCTTTCTGTCTGTCCCTTGCACCTTTCTGTCTGTCTGTCCGTCCGTGCGTCCCATGCACCTTTCTATCTGTTCCCTGCACCTTGTGTGTGTCTGTCCGTCTGCTTGTTCCCTTCACTTTCTGTCTGTCCCCTGCACCTTTCGCTCTGTCTGTCTGTCTCCTGCAGCTTTCGCTCTGTCTGTCTGTCTGTGCGTCCCCTGCACCTTTCTGTCTGTCCCCTGCACCTTGTGTGTGTCTGTCTGTCCGCCTGTCCCCTGCACCTTCCTGCCTGTCCCCTGCACCTTCTGTGTGTCTGTCTGTCCGTCCGTTCCCTGCACTTTCTGTTTGTCTGTCTGACCCCTGCAGCTTCTGTCCATCCGTCCTGTCCATGTGCCCCTGTCTGTCCATCCCTACCGCCCGTGCACCCTCTGTCTGTCTGTCTGTCTGTCTGTTCCCCAGCACCTTTCTGTCTGTCCGTGCGTCCATCCCCTGCAGCCCTCTGTGTCTGTCTGTCTGTGCATGCATCCCCTGCACCTCTATCTGTCTGTCCCTCCCCTCTGCCTGTCTGTCCATATGTCTCATGTGTCCCAATGGGATTATTCCTGATTTACACCCTGGGAAAAGGAGAACCCTGCCCTGTCTCCCTCTCAGCCTGGGACCTGACCCCCCTCCTGGACTCTCTTGTGCCAGTGAGGGGTGGGGGTGCGTGGCATCAGGGGGTGCCATGCGGGGAAAGCCAGCTGGGCACTGTGTTCCAAGCGGGGAAGGGGGAGGACTGCATGGAGGGGACTGGGGGGAGGCAGCTCCCCAGCCCTTATGGAGCCTCGAGGGAAGCAGGCTCCTCTGCCCCCTATAGCTTTGGGGGGATGCAGGGACACCCCCTATAGATACGGGGGAAGTCTCAGGTTCCTGTATAGATATGGGAAATGTCTCTGGTTCCCCTAAGTTTTGGGGGAGTTGCAGAAGCTCTGGGGTGCAGGGGACTCCCTAGCATTGCCCCTCCAAGATCTGACCCTCTGTCTCTCTCTCTCCACAGGGGACACAGGTGACGAGGCAGCCCCGTCCTGCCCCACGGAGCTGGCTGCCCACCAGGACACCTGTCACCCCGACCAGCCCCCTCCCTCTTCCTCCTCCTCGGCCAATGGGCAAGACAGCGCTGGCTCTTCTTCCTCCTCCTCCTCCTCTTCCTCCTCAGAACCCCGGCCCGACAGCCCCCCGGGCATGGAGACAGAGACGGCTCCTCTGGCCAGCAACCCCTTGGCCCCGGACCCGCCCCCTCCTCCACCGCCACCGCCCCTGGCTCCGCCAGCTGCTCCCCCCCCCTCTGGGCACCTCAACATTCCCCTGATCCTGGAGGAGCTGCGGGTGCTCCAGCAGCGCCAGCTGCACCAGATGCAGATGACGGAGGAGATCTGCCGGCAGGTGCTGCTGCTGGGTTCCCTGGGGCAGTCAGCCCCCTCGGCCCCCGCCTCAGAGCCAGCCCCAGGAGCCTCCCACCAACCCAAGGCCCCCTTGCCTGTCTTCTCCATCAAGTCCGAGCCGGTGAGGACCCAGGTGTCGGGCTCCCCAGAGGTGCCCAAGCCCACCTTCTTCCACCTCTACCACCCCTTCCCTGGCAGCGCCAGGGGCCCCAAAGCAGAGCCCATCCTGGCCCCAGCGTTCCCTGCCACAGGGCTCCTGGCCGCTCAGTGTCTGGGGGCAGCACGGGGCCTGGAGCAGGCCACCTCTCCAGGGCTGTTGCGGCAGAAGAACGGGGCCGGGGGAGCCGAGCTGGGGCTGGAGGAGAAGCCGGGGGGTCGGCACAAGTGCCGCTTCTGCGCCAAGGTCTTCGGGAGCGACAGCGCCCTGCAGATCCACCTGCGCTCCCACACGGGCGAGCGCCCCTACAAGTGCAACGTCTGTGGCAACCGCTTCACCACCCGGGGCAACCTCAAAGTGCACTTCCACCGGCACCGGGAGAAGTACCCACATGTCCAGATGAACCCCCACCCAGTCCCTGAGCACCTCGACTACGTGCTGACCGGCACCGGGCTGCCTTATGGCATGTCCGTGCCACCCGAGAAGGCAGAGCCGGGCGAAGAAGCAGCGCCCCCCGAGCGCAAGGGGCTGAGCGCCACTGAGAGCCTGACACTGCTCTCGGGCACCGTGGCCGGGGGCACAGCCACCGCTCAGACCCTGCCCGTCTTCAACAAGCTGGTGCTGATGAAAGCGGCCGAGGGGCGGGGCAAGGGGGACGAGAACACCCCACCTGGGAGGGAAGCAGAAGGAGCCCGGGTGCCCCTGGGCAAGCTGCCCAGCTGGGCCCTGCTGGCCAACCACTTCAAGGCGGGCAGCACCGGCTTTCCCTTCCCCTATGTGCTGGAGCCGCTGGGAGCCTCCCCCTCGGAGACCTCCAAGCTGCAGCAGCTGGTGGAAAAGATCGACCGACAGGGGGCCTCGCCCGGAGCCGGCCCGGCGGCCCCCTCGGCCTCCTCGCCGCCCTCCTCTTCCTCCTCGGGGCCCAACCAGTGCGTGATCTGCCTGCGGGTGCTGAGCTGTCCCCGGGCACTGCGCCTCCACTACGGGCAGCATGGAGGGGAGCGGCCCTTCAAGTGCAAGGTGTGCGGCCGGGCCTTCTCCACCCGGGGCAACCTGCGAGCGCACTTCGTGGGCCACAAGGCCAGCCCGGCTGCCCGAGCCCAGAACTCCTGCCCCATCTGCCAGAAGAAGTTCACCAACGCCGTCAGCCTCCAGCAACACGTCCGCATGCACCTCGGGGGCCAGATCCCCAATGGAGCCCTGCTGCCCGAGCCTCCTGCTGCCCCGGGGGAGGGCCCCCGCCAGCCCGAGGTCCCCACCCCGCAGAGGGACGAGGAGGAGCTCTCGGAGGAGGAGGAGGAGGAAGAAGGCAGCGATGAGGACTCACTGGACAGCAGTACGGAGAAGGCCATGGCGGGCGAGGAGAGGGTGTCCAGCCCGGAGGAGGAAGCAGCCCCAGCTCATGCCAAGGAAGAGGAGGATGCTGGGAAGCCAGAGGTGGGGGGAGCAGCTGATCGCAGCACCTCGCCTCCTTTGGGAGGGAGCCCCCCACCCGCTGTGGAGGAAGAAGGGGACCCTAGCCCCCAGAAGGCGGAGGGAGGAGGAGACAGAGCACAGGAGGGAGAGGAGGAGGGGGCAGCAGGGACTGGAGCCGAAGAGCCACGGGCCAGCCAGGCCAAGGAGGGGGTGGCACTGGCCTGTGGGGTCTGCAAGGAGGGATTCCCTGACGGGGCAGCGCTGCGTAAGCACGCCCTGGCAGCCCACCACCAGGTAAGAGAACCCCTGCTCCTCACCCCCTATCCCCCAGACTGTCCCCTGCCTCTCTCTCTGCTCGAACCTTATCCATCTGCCCTTGCCTTTATCCAGGGCCCTCGGTCTCCCTTGAGATTGAATGGGCTCCCCTGTCTGTCTCTGTCCCTGTGGCAGGTTCCCCTGGGCAGCACAGCGTGGAGCTTTGGCACAGCACGGCGTGGCCGGCGTCTGGTCCCAGAGGCCCTAGCAGCACCGGGAGGCACAGCAAAGCTGCAGGAGTTCCTGGCGCGGGATGTGCCGGCCCAGCTGGTGGGGCCTCTGTCCTTCTGGAACCAGTATACGGCCTTCATCGCAGGGGGGGGCCTGACTGCCAAGACTTGCCGGGGCCCCCCCCATCACCGCTACCCCCTCCTCCTCCACTGCACCCCCTGTGCTTTTTGGCCCAGCCGCAGTGCCCAGCAAGGCAGCACCCCCCGAAGCCAAGGAGAAGCCAGCGGGAGGACCCCCAGCTGCAGGGGAGGCTGCCCCAGAGAGCCAAGGCAAGACAGAGAAGTAGCCTACAGGCCCTCAGCAGGTAACATCCCTCCTTCCCCAGGGAATAAAGAGAGGAGGAGCTTGACCCCAAAGTCCAGCCCAGCTGTGATGGGGGGCTGCCCCAGAGACACAGGGAATCCCCCCAGCCTTCCCAGCCATGGCACGGCTCTTTCCCCAGTTTAGCCACTTCTTGGGGGGGTGGGGAGCTGGGAGGGTGGTTGATGGAAAAGATGGGGGCCAGGGCAGACTAGGGGTCACTTGGGAGAGGGCTGGGGTAGGAGGTTGCTCAGTGGGATGGATTTGGGGTCAGAGGTCAGTCAGTAGTAGGGGTAGATGTCAGAGGTCATGCCATCAGTTTGGGGGTTGTGCGACCCCATTCTGCTCAGCAGTACTGCCCCCTAACCTCATCTCTCTTTCTCTCCTCCAGGGGGCGCCAGCCCTGGCGTGCTGCAAGAGGCACCAGCCCCCGCAAGGGGATCAGGCATCGGGGACATGGCCCCCACACAACTTTAGTGGCATTTTAGTCTTTTACTTTTACCGTAGCTCAGAGGGGACTGGGCGGGGGGCAGGACCCTGGCACAGGGATCGGGGCTCGTCCCAGCCACCCTGGACCCATAGTGAAGTGCCCTCTAGTGTAGAACAAAGGCCCAGCCGCTCTGGCAAGGGTCAGCGGGACTTTGTCTGCGTCCACCATTAAAGCAGTTTGACAAATCCCCAGAGACTCGGGTCTTATTCTTCCCAGGGACTGGATGCGGGGGGTGAGTAGGGAGATTCAGACGTTTTCTGCATCACGCACACATGGCAGGACTCATCCCTCCACCAGGGGGCAACAGGGAAACACACACCCACACAGAGCAGAGCTTGTCCCTTCCAGCAGGGGGCAGCAGGGACCCACAAACACACACATGGCAGGGCTGGTCCCCTCCAGCAGGGGTCAGCAGCAACATATACACACTTAGGTGGCCACATTAACTCCAGTTTTCAGAGTAGCAGCCGTGTCTCTAGTCTGTATGCGCAAAAAGAAAAGGAGGACTTGTGGCATCTTAGAGACTAACAAATGTATTTGAGCATAAGCTTTCATGAGCTACAGCTCACTTCATCGGATGCATTCAGTGGAAAATACAGTGGGGAGATTTATATACAGAGAGAACATGAAACAATGGGTGTTACCATACACACTGTAACCAGAGTGATCACTTAAGGTGAGCTATTACCAGCAGGAGAGCGGGGGGGTGGGGGGAACCTTTTGTAGTGATAATCAAGGTGGGCCATTTCCAGCAGTTGACAAGAACGTCTGAGGAACGGTGGGGGGGGAGAATAAACATGGGGAAATAGTTTTACTTTGTGTAATGACCTATCCACTCCCAGTCTCTATTCAAGCCTAAGTTAATTGATTCCAGTTTGCAAATTAATTCCAATTCAGCAGTCTCTTGTTGGAATCTGTTTTTGAAGTTTTTTTGTTGACGTATTGCCACTTTTAGGTCTGTAATTGAGTGACCAGAGAGATTGAAGTGTTCTCCAACTGGTTTTTGAATGTTATAATTCTTGACATCTGATTTGTGTCCATTTATTCTTTTACGTAGAGACTGTCCAGTTTGACCAATGTACATGGCAGAGGGGCATTGCTGGCACATGATGGCATACATCACATTGGTAGATGTGCAGGTGAACGAGCCTCTGATTGTGTGGCTGATGTGATTAGGCCCTATGATGGTGTCCCCTGAATAGATATGTGGACAGAGTTGGCAACGGGCTTTGTTGCACGGATAGGTTCCTGGATTAGTGGTTCTGTTGTGTGATGTGTGGTTGCTGGTGAGTATTTGCTTCAGGTTGGGGGGCTGTCTGTAAGCAAGGACTAGCCTGTCTCCCAGGATCTGTGACAGTGATGGGTCATCCTTCAGGATAGGTTGTAGATCCTTGATGAGGCGTTGGAGAGGTTTTAGTTGGGGGCTGAAGGTGATGGCTAGTGGCGTTCTGTTATTTTCTTTGTTGGGCCTGTCCTGTAGTAGGTGACTTCTGGGTACTCTTCTGGCTCTGTCAATCTGTTTCTTCACTTCAGCAGGTGGGTATTGTAGTTGTAGGAATGCATGATAGAGATCTTGTAGGTGTTTGTCTCTTTCTGAGGGGTTGGAGCAAATGAGGTTGTATCATAGAGCTTGGCTGTAGACAATGGATCGTGTGGTGTGATCTGGATGAAAGCTGGAGGCATGTAGGTAGGAATAGCGGTCAGTAGGTTTCAGGTATAGGGTGGTGTTTATGTGACCATCGCTTATTAGCACCGTAGTGTCCAGGAAGTGGATCTCTTGTGTGGACTGGTCCAGGCTGAGGTTGATGGTGGGATGGAAATTATTGAAATCCTGGTGGAATTCCTCAAGGGCTTCTTTTCCATGGGTCCAGATGATGAAGATGTCATCAATGTAGCGCAAGTAGAGTAGGGGCATTAGGGGACGAGAGCTGAGGAAGCGTTGTTCTAAGTCAACCATAAAAAGGTTGGCATACTGTGGGGCCATGCGGGTACCCATAGCAGTGCCGCTGATTTGAAGGTATACATTGTCCCCAAATGTGAAATAGTTATGGGTGAGGACAAAGTCACAAAGTTCAGCCACGAGGTTTGCCGTGACATTATCGGGGATACTGTTCCTGATGGCTTGTAGTCCATCTTTGTGTGGAATGTTGGTGTAGAGGCTTCTACATCCATAGTGGCCAGGATGGTGTTTTCAGGAAGATCACCAATGGATTGTAGTTTCCTCAGGAAGATAGCTGGAAGTGCTGATAGCATAGAGCCTGAGGAGGGAATCTACATAGCCAGACAATCCTGCTGACAGGGTGCCAATGCCTGAGATGATGGGGCATCCAGGATTTCCAGGTTTATGGATCTTGGGTAGCAGATAGAATACACCAGGTCGGGGTTCTAGGGGTGTGTCTGTGCGGATTTGTTCTTGTGCTTTTTCAGGGAGTTTCTTGAGCAAATGCTGTAGTTTCTTTTGGTAACTCAGTGGGATCAGAGGGTAATGGCTTGTAGAAAGTGGTGGTGGAGAGCTGCCTAGCAGCCTCTTGTTCATATTCTGACCTATTCATGATGACGACAGCACCTCCTTTGTCAGCCGTTTTGATTATGATGTCAGAGTTGTTTCTGAGGCTGTGGATGGCATTGTGTTCTGCACGGCTGAGGTTATGGGGCAAGTGATGCTGCTTTTCCACAATTTCAGTCCGTGCACTTCGGTGGAAGCACTCTATGTAGAAGTCCAGTCTGTTGTTTCGACCTTCAGGAGGAGTCCACCCAGAATCCTTCTTTTTGTAGTCTTGGTAGGAAGCTCTCTGTGGGTTAGTATGTTGTTCAGAGGTGTGTTGGAAATATTCCTTGAGTCGGAGGCGTCGAAAATAGGATTTTAGGTCACCACAGAACTGTATCATGTTCGTGGGGATGGAGGGGCAGCAGGAGAGGCCCCGAGATAGGACAGATTCTTCTGCTGGGCTAAGACTATAGTTGGATAGATTAACAATATTGCTGGGTGGATTAAGAGAACCACTGTTGTAGTAGTTTAAATAGTTTAGTGTCCTTTTTCTTTTGTAGAGAAGCAAAGTGTGTGTTGTAAATGGCTTGTCCAGTTTTTGTAAAATCCAGCCACGAGGAAGTTTGTGTGGAAGGTTGTTTTTTTATGAGAATATTCAGTTTTGAGAGCTCCTTCTTAATCTTTCCCTGTTTGCTGTAGAGGATGTTGATCAGGTGGTTCTGCAGTTTCTTTGAGAGCGTGTGGCACAAGCTGTCAGCATAGTCTGTGTGGTATGTAGATTGTACCTCCAGTGTGGTTAAGGAGCCAGGCCCATGTGGCTGGGGGCTGTAACACGCTCATGTTCTCTGTGGATTGACACCGGGGGGGGGCAGGAGGGGGGTGCACACACTCCACAGTGGATTACCAGTACTGCCTGTCTCCAGCCCTGCTCCCTGCATCACGGCTCCAGGCCGAGCTCTTTTCCCCTCCCCTGCCAGTTTCACATAATGTTGCTCAGCTGCTTAAGCCTGACCCAGGCAGAGCTGCTTGGGAGGCCTCTGGTGAGGGGAACGCCACCACTAATCCCCAGAGTCGTCCCCCCTTCCTTCTCCAGCTCAGCTGTTCTTCCCTCCCCTCCTACCTTGCCATCCCTGTTTCATTTTCCCTCCCTCCTGCATCTGCCAGCTCTTCCCGTCTCTCTCCAGCCCCCTCACCAAAACAGATTAGCTGCCCCCTCAGGCCAGGTGCCATGCTAAACTCAGGGGGAGGGAAGAGTTCTTTACCCCCAGGAGGGACCTAGGGCTAGAGTCAAGGACAGTGAGTCTGTGGCGGAACTAGGACTGGAACTCAGGCGTCCTGAATCCTAGGGTGTGAACTGCCTGGCAATCTGGCGCTCCCCTTTGCTCCACATGGGGCAAACACCCAGGGGTGTGTTTTCTGCTGCCCGAAACTCTTCTGCTGCCCTCCAGAGGTGCATGTTGAGGGGGTGATGTGCTTGGGGACACAAAGGGTCTGGAGGAATGGCAAATGTTATCCTTAAACCAGCCTAAAACACGCCAGAGAAAGGAGAAGCTGCAGCAGAAGAGGGAGCAGGGTTAGGCCTTCATCCCTGCCCAGAGCTGGTCACTATCACTGGGTCAGCCCCCAGGATCGGATCAGTGCCAGGTGCTCACTACCATGCTCCTTCGTTCCAGAACGGCCTCCCTAGTGCCTGCGAAAAGCAGTTCCCCCAGTCACCAGTGGGATGGGTTTTACGCCCAGGGGCCAGTGACCAAGATGGCTGCCTCCACAGGTCCACTGCATTGGCTTGGGCAAGGAATGCTCTGTTGGTCGCCACAGTTTAACAGTGAGATTGCCACGTCCTCTATTCACCACCTTGATGTGAGAGACCAATGGGGGGCTGCCACCTCAAATGGGGGCCAGACTCTAACATGGCTACAACCATTGCCCTGTGGGGCTGGTGTGGAGTCCCAAGTATAGCCAACAAGGGCCAAAGCCTTTGTGCCAGTAAGAAAGATGGCTATTATAAGGCGGCTAAGCGTCTCAGTGCCAATAAACAAGATGGCAACCAAGCCATCCCCAGTCAAAAATGGCCGCCGTGAGGCTTTAAAACCAAGATGGCCGTCGTTTGCCAGTAAATAAGATGGCCGCTTTTAAAAGAAAGATAACCAAGATGGCGGCTTTAAAAAAATACCCCTAACCAAGATGGCCGCTCTGTACACACACCCCCATAACCAAGATGGTCGTCGCTTGCCAGTATATATGATGGCCACGGCAGATTCGAGGTGTGGGCAAAAACCGGAAGTGCGCGCTCCTTATCTCAATCCCCCCGAGGCATTTCCGGTTACTGGTGTTGCGCGGCTCGGGTGAGCAGCAGCGGTCCACCCCGGTGTCCGGGGCTCCCTGAGCGGGGAAGGGCGGCGGGCCCGGAGACGCCGGGCCGGGCCGGACCATGTCGGACACGTGGAGCTCGATCCAGGCCCACAAGAAGCAGCTGGACTCGCTGCGGGAGCGGCTCCAGCGGCGGCGGAAACAGGATCCGCTGGGTGAGGGATTGGGGGGTAGTGGGGGTCAAAGGGCAGCGTGGGGCCATGTAGTTCAGGGGTCAAAGGGCACGTGGCAAATAGGGCATTGGTGATGCAAGGAGGTCAGGGGGCAAAGGACACGTGGGGGCAGGGGTGACACCAGCAGGATTCCTTGGGGGGGGGTGTCAGGGGTGTCGCAGGGTCAAAGGGCATGTGGCATGAGAGACTGGGGCCTAGAGAATACCAAGGGATCAGGGGTAACTAGGAGAGCCAACGGGCACAATGGACATGGGCGGCAGGCACAAGACTTGATGGGGACTGGGGTTTGGCTGGGGAAGTGGGGGCTTAGGGAGGTAGATGGTCGTGTGGGGGGGTGCAGGCTAGATCCCTTGGTTGTGAGATCCAGGGGCACTGTGGGGGTCAAAGGTCAGCAAGGCCATGACTGGATCAGATGGGCAGACGCAGGAGTACTGGGGCAGGGGGATTAGGAACCATGAGGCAGGGCCAGAGGGTGGCTGCAGCAGTGACAGAAGCAGGACCCCTGTGTTGGGGTTAGAAGTTAAAGGGCATTTTGGGTTCAAGTGGTCCCCAAAGGGCACTGGGGCATCAAGGTGCTGAGGATACAGGGGGTCAAGAATGCAGAAGGCATTGGGGGCCATGGGGCAGGAGAAGCCAGGGGGTTGGGGCACTAGGGGGGTCAACAGCAACTGCAGCAGAGACCGCAGCTGGATCCACTGGCACAGGGGGTGAGAGGCAGTGGGGAAGGGGGCAGGACTGATTGGCTGGAGCTGGGGGGAGAAGTTGCCTGTGGTGGTTGGGATTGGGGTGAGGTGGGGGATTTGGTGTTGTGGGCAGGTGCCAGGGCAGGAGGTGGAGAAGGGGGTGTCCCCTCTTGGTACTCAGACATCACCAGCCTCACCCCATCTCTCTCCCCAGACCTCAGGAACCCAGAGCTTGCATCACCCTTCCGCAGCGACAGCCCAGTGCCCGCAGCCCCCACACTCAGCACCGCAGCTAGAGAGCTGGCCACTGACCCTGAGCTAGAGAAGAAGCTGCTGCATCACCTCTCGGACCTGGGGCTGGCGCTGCCCACTGATGCCCTCTCCATCTGCTTGGCCATCTCCACAGTGAGACCCCGGTCCCTCCCTCTTGCTGCCAATCCGGGGCCCAGCCCATTCCCCTCCGCCACCCATCTATGTGAAAACACACCCGCCTTCCCCCAGCAACGCCTGCTCTGTTTCCTGTTTGGTGTTCCTTCGTTTCCTGGGTTGGCTGATCCTCTGACACGTGCCCCCCGCCCTCCCTCCAGTTTGACCATCCTGCCTCCCAATGCTGCACTCCATCTCTCCCCACATGGGGACCCTCTCTCCCCTGCCAGGCACTGGGGTGACCCCATCTCTCTTCACACTTGCCCCACCCCGTGACCCTGTCTGTCCCACAGCCGGAGGCCCCCATCACCCAGCACAGCGTGGAGAGCCTGCTGCAGAAGTTCGCAGCTCAGGAGCTGATCGAGGTGCGCCGGGGGCTGCTGCAGGATGACGAGGAGCAGCCCACTCTGATCACCTATGCTGACCATTCCAAGCTCTCCGCCATGATGGGCGCTGTGGCCGAGCAGAAAGGCCCCCCTGAACCAGGCAGCGCTGGGGGCCAGAAGCGCTGGGCGGAGCAGGATGCTGGGGGTGCCGTTCCTTCCCCAGCTGGTGCCACACCCTCTGCCTTGACCACCTTGGAGCTGGCCAAGGAGCCAGCCAAGAAGTCCCGGAAGCAGGCATCGGACCTGGACCTGGAGATCGAGAGCCTGCTGAGCCAGCAGTCCACCAAGGAGCAGCAGAGCAAGAAGGTACCAGCTGGACACCTGGATCCTAGCCTCAACACAGGCTGGGGGCCCAATGCTGGGATCTCTCTGTGGCTCTGGGAGGGGAGTGGGGTTTAGTGGGTTGGAGCAAACATGATCTCAACCCTGGCTTGGGGTGGGATCCTGAGACCTTTTTCTCTGGACCAATACAGTCTGTCTCCTTTCCACACCTCGTTAAAACATTCATTGGTACAGGCTTGTGTGACCATTTATGAACCCTTACCCAGTTTCCAGCAGTTGGGGAAGGTCTGCTAGACCCCAGTTATTCCCACAGGGAGGAGCAGGGTGGTGGGGAGGCTGGGAGTCAGGACTCCTGGGTTGTATCCCTGGCTCTGGGAGGGGACTGGGGTAGAGTGGGGGGAAGGGAACCCCGGATTCCTGGGTCCTTCTCACTGCTCTCCCACCACCCCAGGTGAGCCAGGAGATCCTGGAGCTGCTGAACACAACCACGGCCAAGGAGCAGTCAATCGTGGAGAAGTTCCGCTCGCGAGGCCGCGCCCAGGTACAGGAGTTCTGTGACTATGGCACCAAGGAGGAGTGTATGAAAGCCACAGATGCTGAGCGACCCTGCCGCAAACTGCACTTCAGGTGAGAGCCAGCCCTGGGGCTGGGAGCCAGGATGCTTGGGTTTTGTCCCTGGCTCGAGGAGGGGAGTGTGGTCTGGTGGGTTAGAGCCGGGGGCGTTGGGAGCTGGGACTCCTGGGTTCTCTCCCCAGATCCAGGAAGGAAGTGGGGGCTGGTGGGTTAGAGCTGGGAGCCAGGGTTCCTGGGTTCTGTCCCTGCCTCTGGGAGGGGAGTGGTCTAGTGGGGGGAACGGCAAGTCAGACACCTGGACTCCTGGGTTCGATGTCCCTCATTTCCCGCTCTCCCCACAGGCGCATCATTAACAAGCACACGGACGAGTCTCTGGGCGACTGCTCCTTCCTCAACACCTGCTTCCACATGGACACCTGCAAGTACGTCCACTACGAGATTGATGCCTGTGCCGACCTGGACACCCCTGGAGGGCGTGACCACAACGCTGGCCAGGAGCTGGTGCTGCCCCAGGCAGTGGGTGGGGACCCCAGCATCGACCGCCTCTTTCCACCGCAGGTATCACTGGCGGGTGGGAGGAATGTCTGGGTGAATCAAAGGGGGTGGGGGGGTTAGGCAAGAAGTGGTATCGGACAGCAGGGCTCTGGTCAGCGTTATGGGGGGTGGGGCTGTCAGATCTCTGGGAAAGGTTTGGTGGGGGGCTGTCGGGTCTCTGGGGAAGGGTTTGGGGTGACGGGGGCTCTGGGCAGTGTTATGGGGATGGGGCTATTGGGTCTTTGGGCAGCATTACAGGGGTGGGGCTCTCGGGTCTCTGGAGAGGGGCACATAGCCTGGCAAGCTGTGGGATGGGGAGGCTCTGGCGGTCCCAGTGTGGGGTGGAGGCTCCCTGCTGCACCATCAGCAGCCGGAGACTGTTCTCCTTGGGGATGGGGAGTTTTGGTTTCTCTCTGACACCTCCCCCCACCCCCGCAGTGGATCTGCTGCGACATCCGCTATCTGGACGTCAGCATCCTGGGCAAGTTCGCGGTGGTCATGGCTGACCCGCCTTGGGACATCCACATGGAGCTGCCTTACGGCACCCTGACCGATGATGAGATGCGGCGCCTCAACATCCCCGTCCTGCAGGACGAAGGGTTCCTCTTCCTCTGGGTCACTGGCCGGTATGGGGGGGGCAGGGAAGGGGATTGAGCCTCTGGCTCCCCAGCTGGTATCGGGGGTGGGGGGCTTGAGCCTCTGGGTCACCAGCCAGTACGGGTGGGGCACGCAGCAGAGGCTCGGGGTCACAAACTGGTAGCGGTTGGGGGAGGAGGTGGGTGAGCCTGCTACGGGTCCTGGGGTGGGTCAGGCTGCAGGACAGGCAGTGTGTGGTCACTGTGGGGTGTGGCAATGGGGGGGGGGGTCTAGGCTAGGTTGAAAGGGTACCTGGATCCGTTCAGCATCTCACCCCCGCCCTGCTCTCCCCGCAGGGCCATGGAGCTGGGACGCGAGTGCCTCAATCTCTGGGGGTGAGTGTCTGTCTCCCTCACCCCCATACCCCTACTCCCTCTCGCTCAGCCCCTAACCCCCTCTCCTTCTGCCCCAGGTATGAGCGGGTGGACGAGATCATCTGGGTGAAAACCAACCAGCTTCAGCGAATCATTCGCACGGGGCGGACAGGGCACTGGCTGAACCATGGCAAGGAGCACTGCCTGGTATGGGGGGAGCACTGCCTTGGCCGAGGTAATATGGGGCGGTCTCCCCAGCACCTTGCTCAGCGTCTCTCTCTCCTGTACAGGTGGGGGTCAAGGGGAACCCCCAAGGCTTCAACCGGGGCCTGGACTGCGACGTCATCGTAGCCGAGGTGAGTTCAGCTCCTCCACACACTCTGGCCCCCCTGCTGGGAGTGGCCAGGGCTCTTTCCCTGCTCCCCACAGCTTCCCCATGGCCACCACCTCTTGCAGGTCCGTTCCACCAGTCACAAGCCGGATGAGATCTACGGCATGATCGAGCGCCTCTCTCCTGGCACTCGCAAGATCGAGCTGTTTGGCCGCCCTCATAATGTGCAGCCCAACTGGTGAGTGTTCCCCCCACCCCCACCCCAGACACTAGAAACCCCCACCCCCTCTAACCCTGCCCTCTCTCTTTGCCAGGATCACCCTGGGCAACCAGCTAGATGGCATCCACCTCCTGGACCCTGACGTGGTGGCCCAGTTCAAGCAGCGCTACCCAGACGGGATCATCTCCAAGCCCAAGAACATGTAGGGAATGGGAGGGGACAGGGGGCTATTTCATAATAAAACAAGAAAACTGGTGCTGGGCCTCGCTCTCTGGGACTGGTGGCAGCTGCTGGCGCTGGACACAGGCAGCCCCCCCAGAGCCCATTCTGCTCCCAACTCCTGGCTGAAGGCGACCCAGGCCAGGGAACAGGGGGTGATGATGGGGGCCAGGCCAGCAGCTAGCCTGTCCCCCGGACCCTTTCCCCAATAAGCAGTTCACAAAGCTCCAGCCCCTCCCACTTTAATCAGCTCCAGAGGCATGGCCTGTAGAAAGAGCAAAGTCTGTGCCATCCCTGTGCCTGCACCCCACCTCCTGCCCACCCCTAGGGGACATTGTTCCCCATGGTCCCCTGCAGTGTCTGTGCTGGGCTCGCCCGCTGTCCTGCAGTATCTGTGCCAGGCACTGCCCCACACTCTGAATGGGAGCACTCTGCACCCCTGCCGTGCCGGTCACTTCACAAACACCACACTGTTGTTGGAGTTACGGGAAGCCAGCCACGCTAGGAACACGTCCCTGCAAAGGGAGACAGAGCGAGTGTGAGTGTCAGCAGGCTGGAGAGGCTCCCAGGTCCCTGCCACCTGCACGAGGACAGAGGGGAGGAGAAGGTTGGGGAGGCACAGCCCACCCCCCTCACCTGCAGTGCTTGACAACGCACTCGCTGCTGCAGTACTCATTGTCCCAGTCACTGCTGCTGACAGGTGGGTTGTCGCAGCCAGAGCGCACGCAGCGGGGCCGGGGTGACAGCCCCATGGGCGACTCCGACACCAGCTCCACGTCCATCTGCGTCGGGGACTCCACCTGGGCATGGGGGGGGGGGCGGAAAGAGACGGTCACTGGCTGTGGTGCGAGGCCCCAGGGCTTCTGCCCAAATCACGCCCACCCCCCCACCCCCAGGCCAGTCCTGCCTCAACCCTCCACGACTTCACGCACCCGATCTCTCACCCCTCTGCAACCCCACATGTGCCCCCACAGCATCCCTCCAGACCCCCTGCACCTATCCTATCCCTCCTATCAGCCCTCCACAACCCCACACATCTCCTCAGACCCCTTGCACCCAGCCTATCCCCCCCTGCACCCAGCCTGTCCCCACACATCACCTCTCCATGACCCACAGAGAACCCCTGGGTCATTTATACCCCTCCAGTCTACCCCATCCCATGGCCTCTCCGAGACCCCTCAGCACTGAATGGGCTGGGTCTTGGCCCTGCCAGCCCTCCCATCGACCACGGGGCAGGGCAGACGTACAAGGACACAGGAGGCACCGTGTCTCCGCCCAGCCCTCCCCACTCCTAGGAGCAGGGCCCCCGTTCCCTCCCCCTCACCTCAGGCACCACGTCAGCCGTGATCATCTCCACGGGCTCCGGGGAGCCCTGGGGCTCTGGGCTGGGCCGCTCAGGACTGGCCTCCTCGGGCTGCAGGGTGACAGGCTGGATCTGCAGGGCTGGCGGAGGCAGGATCTTGATCTGTAGGGGCGGGGGCTGCTGCTGCAGGTGGAGCCGCACCTTCTGCTGCAGGGCAGGCTGCTGCATGGCCTGCAGGGGCGGGGGGGGCTGCAGGACAGCGACCTGCTGGGCAGGGGGCTGGGGCGGGGGCATCTGCTGCAGGGGCGGGGGCTGGAGCCGGGGCAGCTGCATGGAGGAGGCAGCGGCTGCAGCAGCGGCTGCAGCCTGCAGCACAGAGCGGGTAACTATCTGGGTGGCACCCGTGCCCAGCTGCAGCCCCCTGGAGGTGACGGAGGTGACAGGGATGACAGTGACCACACCTCCCTGCGAGGACACAGCCAGCGATGAGGGCAGCATCTGCTTGGGGATGATGATCTTGGTGAAGCTGGGCTGGGCTGGCGGCGGAGAGCAGAGGTTCCCGGCACTGGGTGCTGGCTGGGGGGCAGCCGGTGGGGACTCCAGAACTGGGGAGGGGGCAGGGGGTGTGGGGGCTGGCGAGGGCGGCGCGGGGGCTGGAGCTGGCTGGGGAGCTGCTGGGGGCGGCACTGGGTTCAGGTCCAGCTCCGCCGTCTCGGCTGCTGTCTGCAGAGAGGGAGAGGGAAGATTAGCCAAAGAGTGGAGAAAGCAGGGAAGTGGGGGGGACTCTGAATCATTCAGGGCTGCCCCCTTCTCCCTGCGGCAACCCAGGGGAGAACAGACTAGCAGGAGCCTCCTAGGGGGTGGGAGTGAAGCAGGGACCTTCCAAGAACTTGTTACAGTTTTGCTGAATTCCCTGAGCCGTTTTCTTTGACCCACTCCCTCCTCCTCCATCTCCACCTCGTTCCACATTGCTCCTCATCCAGCCCCCTCTGTCCGCTGAGCCCAGACCGCCTTCAGAACTGCAGGGCACAGAGCAGCTGCTTGCTGCCAGCCCCTGCCCTCGGCCTGAGACTATACATACAGTGCCAAGTGCAGTGGGTCCCCATGCCGGCTGGCCCTTTGCACTACCCGGGCACACCTGATAAGGGACGGACAGCAACATGGAGCCAGTGTGTCCTGCTGAGGGGCTGCAAAGGGACTCGGCAGGGGAGAAGGGAGCAGACCAGGCCAGCTGTGGCAGGGGGATGGGGGGCCTGGCCCCCTTATCTGACACACCTGGATAGCCCGATAAGCCGCCAGTGCCTTCAGATACTCCTTCTTCGCCGCCTCCGTCTTCCTCTTGTAAACCTGGCAAGGAAGGACAGGGAGTGAGCAGCAAGGCCCACCCCACCACCCTGCTCCTAGCCCGGCCCACCCCCACTCCTCACCTGCCTGTGCTCTTCCCCCCAGACCCTCACGGCCCTCCCCACCGCAGTCCCCACAGTCCCCCCCATGCCACCCCCACCTGTTTCTGCTCCTCGCCGAGGCTGTCCCACATGGAGGCCACGATCTTGGAGACCTCCCCGAAGGTGGCGTTGGGGTTCTGGCCCTTGATGGCAGCCTGTGTGTCACGGAAGAACAGGGCATAGGCTGAGACCGGCTTCTGCGGCTCATTCGGGTCCTTCTTCTTCTTCTGCTTCTTGGCGGGCTTCTGCTTCCGCCCCGCATCCAGCACCACCGGTGCTGCCTTCTGGGCCGGCACCTGCTGCTGGAGACAGGCATCACATTCAGCAGCACGCAAGTGGGAGCCAAAAGGCCAGGAGCTGTGGGCCCCAGCAGAACCTGTGGGGGAGGGAGCGAGAGGCCGTGGCAGAGCCCGTGGGGTAGGGAGCGAGGGGCAAGCAGGAGGGCTGGGCACTGACAGAGCCAGGTGGGGGGGAAGGGGGCAGGAGGGCAGGAGAGAGTACCAGACACTGGCACAGCTCCGTGTGTGTGTGTGTGTGTGTGTGTGCCAGGATGGAGGGCGCCATCAGAGCATGGCAGGGGGTGGGAGAGGCAGGTGGCTGGGAGCACCGGCCTGCAGCAGAGCCCATGGGGGGAGGGAGGGAGACAGACACAAGGGGCGCCAGCACTGCCCGTGGGGGGGGCACAGCCCAGGGCACCAGCAGCATCTCACCCGTCTGAACTCCTCAGGTTCGTCTTCCTGCAGGGAGCTGGTGGGCGAGGGCGTGGTGGAGAGCCGCTCCTCAGGTGACTGGGCAGCAGGCGGCAGGATGGAGCTGCCCCCCAGGCTCAGGCCCAGCTGGGAGCTCAGCTCAGATTGGTCAATGGTCGTCAGCTGGCCATGGCCCATCAGTGCCCCAGGGCTCATGGGCACGTCTATCGTGACAGGCGGGTTGGTGCTATACTGGGTGCCCATAGAGTGATCCAGGTCCTGGTGGGGGGCAGACACAAAGCTGAGGGGCCAGCGCTGGGGGGAACTGCCCCTCCCCCGATGCAGGCCCAGCAGCACCAGCCCCCTGCAATACCCCAGCCTGCTGCTAGAGGGCACCAGCCCTGGTCCTCCCAGCACGTACATCCCAAGCCAGCCCCTAGGGGGCCCAGGCTCCTCCACACCCCACAGCCAGGCACTACAGGGCAGCGCCTTGCAAAGCAACCCACCCTCCCCTGCCCAGCCCCAGCCCCTCACCATGGCCAGCCCCCCCGTCAGGAGCCCGCCGCCCTGCTCCATGAGGCTGTGGTTCATGCCCACGGGCATGTCAAGGGCCTGCACGCCATACTGGGTGGAGAAGCCGGTGTCCGGCGCGCTGCTGGGGTCCCCCAGGTCATCGAAGTGCCCCACCACGTCTGAGACAGCTAGCGAGGGATCGGCATCCAGGGAGATGGGCGGGATCTCAAACTCCTCATCCCCCAGGCTGGGGGTGTGGAACGTCTACAGAGAGGTTGGAGACTTGAACTCGGTGCCCCAGTGCCCCCCTGCCCCCTCCCCCGGCCAGGGCCCAGCCCCCATCACCCTGGTGCCCCCCTACCCCCTCCCCCGACCAGGGCCCAGCCCCCATCTCCCTGGTGTCCCTCACTACCCGTCCCCCGGCCAGGGCCCAGCTCCATCACTCTGCTGCCCCATAGTGATCCAGAGGATCTGTGCCACACCCCATCTTTTAAACCATCCCTCGGAGGAGTCCCTTCAGTGAAACAGACCCCCCCGGGGTCCCACCAGAATCAGCCACATGGCTCCACGACCAAGCCTCTGGGCTCCAGCCCCCCTGCTTCACCCCAGCAAATCCCCAGCCTCTTCCAACCCGAGCTAGACCCAGCCTGGCCAGGTTCACACTGAGAAGCATGGGGACGTGGTCCACTCTGGCTGAGCCACAGCTCCTTCTTGCAATGCTGCTGAAGGAACCGTCTTGGTTTCCTCTCTCTGCCTCTCCTAGTCACTCATTCCCAGGTGAGCCTGGGTCTCCCAGTTCCAGCCTCCGTCCATGTGCCTCCTCCCACAGACCCTGCTCTGCTCAGCTCCCACCCCAAATCCATCACCCGTTTTCTCACCTCCGCCCCCGACAGGAAGGGATGGGCTGTACCCGTGATGGCCAGGTAATTGTCGTTTCCTCCAGGGAACTACGGGGGAGAGAAGAGATGTGGGCTGGTGAGGGAGGGGGAGCAGAGCAGCCTGTGTCTTCGATCTCTATGCAAACCCCAGCCCACGTACCCTCGCTATGGCAGTCAGCCCTGTACATGGGGTGACTGGCACCCAGTCCAGGCAGCAACGAGGGGCAAATACCTGCCCTTGCCATCTGCAGCCGGGCCTTTCGAAGGAGTCCCGGGGGTGTTAATGGGGCTTTCCAGTAAGACACAGGCAACCATGCCAACCTCACCTGCATACACCAGAACCTGGCCCTGGAAGCTGGGCTAGGCACATTCCACGTTGGAAATCAGGCACCATTTTGGGGTTTTTTTGTTTGTTTTTTTTAAACAATGAGGGTAATTAACCACTAGAACAAACTCCCAAGGGAGGTGGTAGAATCTCCATCTCATGAGGGCTTCAGAGACAGCCCGGAGACCTTCCAGCAGGAACTGCGAAGAATTGTCTGGTCTGTGATACACAGGGTCCCTGCTGGCCTTAAAATCAATTAAAAGTGCCAGGGATTTACTTTGAACCATTTTCCAAACCAATTCAGTTACCCCAGTGCTGAGCCTTATAGAGATGCCCTCCTTATGAATTAAAGCAGGTACATTTCAGTTTGGGGCCACCCGAAATAACCAGTTAACCAACTCAAAATAAACTGGCTTTAATGGGAGATAAGGCCATCCACATGTTTCTGTTCTGGTTTAACTGAATTTAAACCAATCTGTGGAAGTGGAAAAAGAGATAAAGGGAATTTGAATGCAGACATCTTAGTTTCTTAGGAATAGAGCAAGAGTCAGGCTAACTCTAAATGCGAGACTTTAAGGTAGGGCCTGGGAGAGTGGAAAAACTGTGAGAGATGCTATTTTGACCTTGTGTTAGATAAGAATGGAATGCAGACTGCAGCAGGAACTGCTGAGAAAAGTAAGATATCAGGAAGGAATATGTATAAACAAGACATATTGATCATTATTGAATGCAACAAAAGGTATAAATGCCTTAATTGTTTATCAGGCGGAGACCTGCCTAGGAAGGGGAAATCTCTGTCCCTGTGCACTCTCCCCCTTGCAATTGCTTGAGAATAAACTGTCTCTGACTTGTTGCAAACAACCGAAGAATGAAGACTGTGTTTTCTTCCTCAATTCTCTTAAACTAGCACAACAAGCCGCCAGGCTACATACTGGCTTCAAAGGTTTTAGCATTTATCTAGGTTTGAAAATTAATCCAGACTGAGGCAGGGAGAATTTAAACTACAAGTTACTCCAAATGTATTAACTCCCTGCTTTGTCACAGACTCCCTGTGGAACCTGAGGCAAGTCACTAAGGGTCTGTCTAAATGGGACACTCAGAAAAGTTAATCTAATTTAACTACAAGTGTGAATTTAAAGTGGATTTGCTAAACTGCACACAACTCCTGTGTGGATAGTCTTATACAAGTAGTCCTAATTCACTTTAATTAACTTCCAAGTGAGTTAGGTTAAATTGAATTGAGGCCACTTTAATTCTGAATAAGAGCAAGCATCTTCATATGTATTTAATGTGGTTTAACTAATCCATTTTAAATGAATTCACATTAATTTTTCTGAGTGTCCCATGCAGGCAGAGGAGCCCTGAGCCTCTCTGCCTTAGTTCCCCGTCTGTACAGAGGGCCTAATAGCACTGCGCTGCCTCTCAGGAGCACTGGGAGAAGAAATACATTCAAGATTGTCAGGCACTCAGATACTCTGGAGACAGGAAGCCAAAAGAAGTACTTTAGCTTGTTCCTGTTTAGCTGAATCCACTTTCTTGCAGGGCTATTCCTGAACAAGTCCATGCGCAGACAAGCCCACAGCCTGCAGTTTAACCCATGTAAGCTGAGCTAAAGCAAAGCCCTGGTCTAAAAGGTTTAGGAGCAGAGCTATGTCTGTTACGGGTGTGACATTTATGCAAGAAAAACCCCCACAGGAGCCTCAGTGAAACTGATATAAAAGATATGCTAGGAGAGCTTGTTTCACTTCCCCAGCACAAACATTTTATACCAGCAGAGCTATCTCTACACTGGGTGAGGGGTTTGCTGCCTTAACGCTGCTGACATGGCCAAGACACCACCATGTTTAAGTGTTGACAAGACCTGGCTCACAGCCTTTTTGTGCTTCTAAAGTGGCCTAGGGATCTGGGATTTCAGCCTGACCCACAGGCAAAGATCTCTTTGAGGATGGGATTTTACACAGGTTCAGTCAAAGTGATGTGAGTTCGCGAGTGCTCAGGTGGGCAGGTAAGTTTACAGGTGCGAATCGAACTGCCTGAACCAGTTTCACGCCAGCGGGAGGCAGGTATCAGTCACAATCCAGCCCCTTCATTACTTTGATGTAAGGTCTCATCTACACTAGCACGGGTGCGCTGACAGAGCCGGACATCAGTGCAGCTCTGCTGCCAACATGCCCTAATGGAGACACGCCTGATGCCAGCCCAAGAGAAATAGCATCAGAACAGGACACAGCTCAGGCCAGGTCCCAGAGCCACCTCCCCAGCCCCTGAAGGCCCCAGCCACATCCCTGCCCCCCAGCTCCCTGCAATCACCCCCCTGCCACCTCCCCAGCCCCTCAAGGCCGCAGCCACCTCCCTGCTCCCTGCAACCCCCCCGCCCTGCCTCCCAACCCAACCTCCTCCTCAGCCCCCCTCACCTCCATGGTCCCAGCCGCCGCCACCGCCTGCGAGTCTGTAAGCGACACTCCCACCCCCCACCCCGAGCCCTCTCCCGGAGCCGGAAATCGCCACCCTCCTCTGCTCCCAGCAGCACGGTACTCCCCCCGCCACCGCTGTTTGGCGTCACTTCCGGTGTAAACCCCAAGCCCTCCCGTAGAGCTGGGAGTGGAGACGCGCGGCCGGCCAAAGCGGCTTCCAGCTGGAGAGCAATCGAGTTTAGCTATCCCAGAGATAGAGCGGCGCAGGAAGTGGATAATAGAGTCGGCAACCGGGTGGAGGATAGAGCGTACCGGAAGTAGAACATAGAATAGGCCCCGTGCTGGGATAGAGCGGCGCCACTCGCCGGAAGTAGTGCAGTGGAGACTGGAGACGGCACAGGGTGGGGATAGAGCGGCTACTAGATGTAGAGCAGTAGAGTCGGACATTGGGCGGGGACAGAGAGGCCCTTGGCGGACCTGGTTGGGGCGTCATGTCTTATGCCTATCTTTTCAAATACATCATCATCGGGGACACTGGTACCAGGGGTTTTGTGGGGGAGGGGCGCTGGCCCAGCGGTCCTGTGGGGGAGGGGCGCTGGCCCAGCGGTCCTGTGGGGGAGGGGCGCTGGCCCAGCGGGGGGGGCTCACTGCCTACCCCCAACCCCACCTGGCCCCGCGCTCCCATAGTGCGGGGCGGGCCGGGGGGAAACGCAGCTTCAGCCCCCAGGCGGGGCCGGGCCTGAGAATCTCATTTTGTGCCCCCAGGTGTCGGGAAATCCTGTCTCCTGCTGCAGTTCACGGACAAGCGCTTCCAGCCCGTCCATGACCTGACCATCGGTGACAGCGGGGGGGCACCGGCTGGCTGGGGGGGCAGGGCTGGGCTGGGCTAGCAGGGGCTGCGGGTCGGGATTGGGGGACACCGGCTGGCTGGGCTGGGCTGGGCTACGCTACGCTAGCAGGGGCTGCAGGTCGGGATTGAAGGCCACCGGCAGGGTTCAGCTAGCAGGGGCTGCGGATCGGGAGTGAGGGGGTGAGCCCCCAGCTGTGGGTCGGGAGTGAGGGGCGCTGGTGGAACTGTGTACTATACTGCGCCTGCCCCATTGGGCCCCCCTTTTGATGGTTTCTGATGTTGTGTCTTTCTGCCAGGTGTGGAGTTCGGAGCTCGGATGATCAACATTGATAGCAAACAGATCAAGCTGCAGATCTGGGACACGGTGAGACGGGGCAGACGCTGGCAGGGAGGCTGCATTCACAGTTGTGGGGAGAAATGGAGCTAGGATATGTATCTAAGGAGGTGTGGGGGTAGGTAGCTAGGAGCAGTGGGAGTGATGGGGCTGTGGGGTGTGGTTGTGTGGAGGGTGCTAGAGAGAGTTGTACGGGAAGGAGGTGGGTGTGATGCAGGAAATAGGGTGACTTGGAGAGCCAGGGGACCCAGCAGGGAAGTGGAGCCAGGTGAGCAGCTGCATTCACCCCCTTTTTCTCCCATCCAGGCCGGGCAGGAGTCTTTCCGTTCCATCACCCGCTCCTACTACCGTGGTGCAGCCGGAGCGCTGCTGGTCTATGACATCACCAGGTAGGGCCTGGCTCCCTCACCCCACACTCCCCTCCCTCACATGCTCAAAGCCTGTCTGTCCCCACAGCGCCTCCCAACCCCTCTCTTCCCCGCAGGCGGGAGACCTTTAACCACCTGACCTCGTGGCTGGAGGACGCTCGGCAGCATTCCAGCTCCAACATGGTCATCATGCTTATCGGTAACAAGAGGTAACTGAGGGGGTTGGGGTCCAGGCCAGGTCAGGTCCATGCAGAGACCTTCTGTCAAGGAGCTGGGGGAGCTGCCAGGGGGTTTCTCATCTCCGTGGGGTGCAGGAACCCCCAGGGGGTGGGTGGGGGCAGGGCTGACATCTGCTGGGTCAGATGGGAAGCTGGCTCTCAGTAAGGGAATTTTCTGGACGGTGCAGGGATCCAGGGTGAAGCATGTTCAGCCCTGCCAGGAAAGGCTCCACAGCCGAGGGCAGGGCTTCCAGCATTGCCCTTGGGGGCCGTAGGACTCACTGGGGCAGGACCCCTGCCCAGCCATGCTCACCCCCTATCCCTGGTGTCCCTGCAGTGACCTGGAGTCCCGGCGGGATGTGCAGAAAGCAGAGGGAGAGGCCTTCGCTCGGGAACATGGGCTGGTCTTCATGGAGACCTCAGCCAAGACATCCACCAACGTCGAGGAGGTGACCAAGGGGAAAGGGGGCTGGGATGATGGCCCGGGACTGCCCCTTCCCACCTGCTCTCCTGCAGTCCCCCCCATCTGCCCACCTGCTCTCCTGCCCTATCCCCCAACCTGCTCTCCCACCATGTCCCCCCGCCTGCCCACCCGCTCTCCCACCCCATTCTTCCCTGTTCTGCCCACCCCATTCCCACACCTTCCGCTTGGCCAAGACAGCTGCCAGTGGCAGAGGGGACCTGGGATAACTTCTCACAGTCCCCCACTCCACACCCTGTTACACCCAGGAGTCCCTGTCCTTACAGCAGGGCTAGGGGGTGCACCTGGGAACCACATCTTGGGTGTAGGGGAGAGACGCCCCCAGGCCAGCCTGCTTTCAGCCCCACATGTGTTGGGTTTTCAGGCCTTCATTGACACAGCCAAGGAAATCTACAGGAAGATTCAGCAAGGGCTCTTTGATGTCAACAACGAGGTGAGCCGGACCCCCTCACTCCCTGCCCCACCTGGGCCCCATTGCTCATCCCCCGGGGCCTGCAGGGCCTCATGGCTTGGGGGTTCCCTGGCACTGCTGTCCTGGACACCTGGGTTCCCACTTCCTCTCCCAGGCATATGCTGTGGGAATGAGTGCCCCATGCTGCTATCTCGGATGCCTGGGTCCCTTCCCCTAGGGGCCAGGAGCTCTGTGAGATCTTCTAGGGGAGATGGGATCCCATTCCCAGACCCAGTGTCTTGTTGCAGGGCCCCCGGCGGCAGCACCATCCCCTGTGCACACCTTAGTAACCTCCTCTCTCTCTTCTAGGCGAATGGCATCAAGATCGGGCCCCAGCAGCCGTCAGGCACAGCCCCTGGCGCCGGCTCTCGCCACAGCCCCCAAGGCTCAGGAGACAGCTCAGGCTGCTGTTGAGCCCCTCGTTGCGCACTCTGGTGCATGCCAGTGCCCCTGGAGTGGGGTGAGGGGGTCATCCTCTGCTCCCCTGGGACTGAGACCAGCCCACCCCGGTCCCTGGTGGGGAAGGTGGCTCCCTTCCTGAGCTGTGGAGGTGGGAGGGAGCTCATGACTCCTGTCCCGACCCCATAGAGAGGAACAGGTGTCCCCTGACTCATGCCTGGGAGGTGGTTAAAGATCCTGCCCGTGGTTCAACCCCCCCCCAAACATTCCTTCTTGTAAGCTGGGGTGGGGGGCAGAGGCAGAGCCGGGTCTGGAATCTCCCCTCGTCAGTGCCTTCTCGCTTCAGCTGCATCTCTTGCTGCCCAGGCCCCAGCGAGACCCCCCGCAACCCTTCCCTGGGGCTTGTGGGTCCCAACTGGGGACCCCCCCACATCCTGTTTGTGTGTTCCTGGCCAGGTGCCCAGCCCCCATCCCTCAGCCTGTATTGGCTTTTATTGTGTACTCACTCTCTGTGGCTCCTCATCTTATTAAACGTATGCATGTCTGCAATCTGCACTCACTGCATCTCTGCTTATGGAGCAGGGCACCATGGTGTGGTCCTTCCTCTCCCAGAGCCCGGGAAAGAACCCAGGACTCCTGGCTCCCAGTGCCCACTGCTGTAACCTTCTAGGCTGCACCACTGATGGGAGATTTATTCTCTTGTCAGCGTGGGCAGGACTCAGTTTTTCTAAGCTTTCTGGGGGCTTCAGGCACTGAGTTCCCCATTCACTGGGCACCCAGTTCCCTTAGGGAGCTCTGAACATCTGGGCCTCAATGTCTCCGGCCGCAGGGGAAGCATGCTGACAACACAGAGGTATAGACACTGGTGATGGGGCCATAGACTGCGTTGAGTAACTGGTGCAGCTGGGGGAGCGTTTTACAGTCAGGACTGGGGTTTGCAAAGACCCCAACTCCCCTTGTCTCTCAGCTCAGGTCAGCGTCATTCCCAGAGGGAACAGACAACCATGTGCCCAGCTTCCATTCTTGCCTCTCAGCTCTGGGGAAAGCTCCCTAAAGATACCCCTTGGCCTCCTCCGAACCCTGTGTGCACTGCTGCAGGCAGCTGGAGGGCTGTGCTGGCCGGTGGCTAAGCACTGCCTACATTCTACTAAGTCACCCCATCTTACTTCACCCGCCTGCAGAGTTTGGAAGGTTTTTGGCCTTTATCTGCATGGGAACGTTGCACCGGTTACACCAGGGATTTCAAACTCAAATCACCACGAGGGCCACATGAGGACTAGCACATTAGCACGAGGGCTGCATCACTGACACCCTCGCCCCCCACTGCCCCTGGCCCTGCCCCACTCCACCCTTTCCATGAGGCCCTGCCCCTGCCCTGCCTCTTCCCACCCCTTCCCCGCCCCCATTCCAACCCCTTCCCCAAAGTCCCCACCCCAACTCCGCCCCTGTCCCTGCCCTCCCTCTTCTCCGCCTCCTCCCCTGAGGATGAGGCTCCCCGCTCCTCCCCCTTCCCTCCTGGAAAGCTAAGCGCTGCCAAACAGTTGTTTGGCGGAGGGAAGCGCCTGGAGGTAGGCGGAGGAGCGGGAATGCGGCGCACTCGGGGGGAGCTTGGCGGCCACAGCAAATAACTTGGGGGGGGAATGGGGGGCATGGGGATTTTGGCAGGCCACAGCAACCCCTGGGTTACACGCTGATTGGTTTGAACCTGGCGCTGGACCATGTTGGACGCTACAATTCCTGTTCCCAATTGTAAACTAAACTGAAATAGGTAGGGTGACCAGATGTCCTGTTTTTATAGGGACAGCCCCTTTTTTGGGACTTTTTCTTATATAAGCGCCTATTACCCCCCACACACACCCTGTTCCGTTTTTTCACAGTTCCTATCTGGTCACCCTAGAAATAAGCCACTTCTAAACCCAGATGAGAGACAGTGCCATGTTTTGTTCTGGCTTGGATGTCTGTGTTGGAATTCGCAGGTTGGCTGCGTTAGACTGATGCAATTTCCCCATGTAGATGATACTTCAGGGGCTGTCTACTCAGAAAAGTTAATCTGAATTCACTTTTAAAGTAGATTCCTTAAAGTGCATTAAACCCCTGTGTGGACGCTTTTATTATTTAGAATTAAAGTGAGCTGAATACAGTTTAGCTTAATTCATTTTGGTTGTAAATTAAAATCAACTGAATTAGCATCACTTTAATTCTGAATAAGAGCATCCATACAGGGATTTAATCTGGTTTAATGGCTCCATTTTAAATTCACCCCTTAGATCGCAAGCTGCTTGAGGTGGGGACAGTTGGATATTCTGTGTCTCCTGGACCAAGTGGGCCCCCAACCTGCTGTGCTCTTTGTGTGCTACTGCTGTATACCTGTTACTAGCATAATAGCCCTGGGGGGTGGGCTCATTGGATTTTGGACAAAAATGTTTTGCTGAAAAATAGGATTCCACCTCTATAAACATATAGATTCCCCCCTTCCCATAAACATTTAACAATTTAAAATATTTTGAAGGGGAAAATATTGCAAATTTTTGGTTTGAAATTGTGGGGAAATGTCAACTTTCTCACATTTTTATTTTCTTGCTTTTTCTATGGGGGGAAAAAGGAGTTTAAAAGGTTTTTAAAGTTGGAGAATGGGAGGAAGAACCCCTTTATTTCTCGTGTCTACATTTTCCCAGTGAGAAAAAAACGTTTTAACAAAAAAAAGTGATCATTGTTCTACTTTTTTTTTTTTTTCCTCCAGTGAGGTAAAAAAGGAGAGAAAGGGAATTAATTAAAAAAAAAAAAAATAAGTGAGAGAAGGAAAAACCAAGAAAATCCTTTTTTTAATGACGTAAATGTTTGTTTACAAACACTTTGAAACAAAACTTGTTTCGAATTTTGAAACAAAAACAATTTAAAAAGTTTAAAATGTTGAAGAAACAAAAATTGTTCATTTTCTGTTGAAGCTTTTTGTAAAGCAAACTTTCGACCCATCACTCAAGTTCAGAAGATAGTTTTGAGGCACATGTTGGCTTTGTTAGGGAAAGTCCCAGCTTGCAAGCCTAGGGACTTGCACGGTCTGTCTACGCTACACAGGCTATGCCAGCTTGCGCTGCATCTCCAGAAGTTTTTCTGTCTGTGGAGGAACGTGACCTCACCAAACAACATGAGTTGTGCTGACAAGCCATTTTCTGCCCGCAGAGCTGGGGCTTTGTTGGCGTAGCTGTGTTTTGTTCACACCCCTGGCTGACGTATCCATTAAGTGTAGACAAGGTTTTAGCATCTCCTGGGACAGGACTGACCTGAGGGAGTCCAGCCCCACAGGGAAGCTATCTGGGAGTTATGAATTCAGTCCAAAATTTGGGGATTTTAGGGTTTGTTTTGGGGCAGTTTTTTTATTTTATTTTAAAAAGAAAATGAGCAATTTTAATTTCATTCAAACATTTTGATTAGTTTTTGTTTGGTTGTTTTTTTCCTGTTTCGGGGGGAACGGGACTTTGGGGAGGGAGCCCTAGTTTTTCTGGTTCCCCTTTTTTCACGGGTGATGGGTTATTTAAACTTTTGAAACTGTCAAATGGTTTCATTTCAGAATAGCGGGAGTCGGGGGAATTCCTCCTGTCCCTCACTTTTACATCCCCTCCCTCTTTTCCTGGGGCAAGGAAAGGGGAGGGCTACTGGAGGAGAGAAGGAATTCCCCCACTGTTTGTAGAATACAATTTTTGACTTTGTTTAAAAAACAATAAATCTTTTTCTGTGGGAAGTGGCTTTGCGGAAACACCCCTTTGGGATTAAAAAGCTTTTTTGGAGGAAAATGTGTTGAGCTGCTCCAGGTCTCAGGATCAAGCTGGAAGGGCTGAGAATCCCAGCTGGTGGATGCTTTCACCAGACACCAGTCACTGGGCTTTGTACAGAAGTTAGACTAGGTGAGCCAGTGCTCTCTGATGGAAGGATTGGAGCGGTTTTGTGGGCATTTCTCCCTGCACTTCTCAGACACCTTGGAGCTGCACTGGACCATCTGGGTGTGAGACGTGGCCCTGCATAGGCTGGCTGGGTTGAGCCCCTGGAAAGCACAGCAGTGACTAATACATGGGTCAGAGAGACTAATGTTTCTGGGCATCTCTCTGGGGAGAATGAATTTGACCGGTCACCCACCCAGCTGTCTGTCCCTCCCCCTGCAGTGTCTGTCCTCATCTACCCACCCTGTCCTTTCACTGATAACATTACATATTTCTACCTGGTGTCTGTCTCCACACTTTCTAGCCATCCCCATACACACCTGCTTTTTTCTCTGCCTCTGTCCTCCCATCCCTCCTCAGTCTGCCTGTCTGTCAGGACTCCTCTTCGTTTCTTTGTGACCCTGGATGTCGAATAAACCCTGCCCCTGCCTCAATGTGCCTGTTTTATTTGAATCCCACTGGGGCTCAGCTTCCTTTGTGAAGACTGGGTCCTGGGCCATAGGCTGCAGCCCTGAGACCAGGGGCATGGCGCTGACTTCAAGCAGTGACCTCTGAATGAAGAGCAGAAATGGAGCAAGGCAAGCAGGCTTTTAACGCTCCGGGGTCGAGCAAACAGCTTTGTTCCCACCCTGCGATGGTGCCTCTGAGCGTGCCAATGCAGGGGGCAATGTGGGGCAGAGGCCCCAAAAAGTCCCACAGGAAGCGGGCGCTGCTGCAGGGTTTGTCCTCTCACTGACAGAAGCTCTGTTGGCCATACCCTGATCCTAGCTGTAAAATCCTCAGGGACCTGGAGGGGAGTAAGCCCCACCATCTCTCTGTTCACTGCCCTGGAATTTCCTTCACATCTCCCAGAGCCCAGAAGGCACCTAGACTTAAGGCCTGCTTATACACAGTGTTGTCCAGATTAACCCCACATATGGACGTTCTTATTCCAGAAGAAGAGTTCTTGGCTTCTGTTTACCACTGTGCATGCTTTGCCAGGGTAACTATAATAGCTAGACCAGAAACCCTCTTAGTGTGAACACAGTTTATACCAGCAAGAAAAGATGGTGCTTTTGCTGGCACTTCCAACGGATGCCTTGTATACACTAGAAAAGCTTTTCTGCCATAGCTGGACCAGTCTAACTACACGGGCAAATCCTCCTGGTGGAGATAAAAGTGCGCACATGCCAATATAAATCCATCTACTCTCAAGCTTAGAACAGGTATGTGGGTAACAAAACTACACCTGGTGAAACAGCTCTGCTCATATCAATGGTAAATTTAGACCAGGTCTTCAAGTGAAAGAGCTATACCAGTAGAAGAGGAGTATTGCTAAGAGCTTTGCTGGCACACCTTTGTGAGTCAGGGATCACACTGCTTCACAACCCCAACCCATAAACCTGTGTCGACAGGAGTCTACAGTGTAGACAGCGCCTGAGGGTTTATGTACATGTGTAGTTTTCCTGATTATAACTCCAGAAGTGGGCATTTTTAGGGATTGTCTACATGGGGATGTTAATCCCGTTTGTGGCAGGGCATGAATTTAAAGCGGAATAGTTTAGAATAACTTCCTGTGTTGTATGTTTTTATTCTACAATAAAGTCTTGTTTACATGGGGGCACTCAGAAAAATTAGTCTGTATTAAAGATGTGAATTACAGAATAAGAGCATCCGCACATGGAGTTTTTCAGAATAGCTGTTCTACTTTAAATTCACACCCTGCCTTAATCAAGAGCAACTCCATGTGTAGAACAGCCTTTAAGATTCTGAAAACCAGGATTGACACCATTTTATTCCTTTGAAAAATGGGAATTAGAGGGCTAAAGTAAATCTCTCCTGTGGTAATACCCAGAAATAGGGTTACGTGGGGAGGAGAGACTTGCACCTCCCACTCAGCTACCAGCTCTGTCTCCCTCCTGACCTCTCCATCCCCCCACGGGGCTAGAGGGGAAAGGGGCTCTGCAGTAGAGGTATGAGCTGCCTCATTCATCTCAGTGTGGTGCTTTCAGCTGACAGATTTATCTTGATGCCATACCAGTGAGTGTGAGCTGCCCCATTCATCTCAGTGGGGTGTTCACCTCCCCCATATCCTGGGGTGCACTACTTTTAAGGCAGATTACCAAAATGCATGGATGGTAATCTGAAAGCCAATTTTTCCACCAAATGCATCCGATAAAGTGAGCTGTAGCTCACGAAAGCTTATGCTCAAATAAATTTGTTAGTCTCTAAGGTGCCACAAGTACTCCTTTTCTTTTTGCGAATACAGACTAACACGGCTGCTACTCTGGAATCTGAAAACTGTAAGCAGCTCACTTGTGTTGAGGGTAGAAGGGGGGGTTCTGTCCCTAGAACCCCTTCACCAAATTCCTTCAAATTCGCAGCACAACTCCTACTCCAGCTCCTGTTGGTGGTCTACCAGCAATCAAGATGATCTCACTGTGTATGTGGATTTTAGTGCATTTTGAAGACTAAAAGAAGCTAATTTTGTGTGGGGCAGAATCTTGGGAACCATTGGATCAAATTACCCTAAACACAGGTCACTAATTCTTCCCCTAGGCTTAATGAAGCCAAGCAATTTTCAGGACAGTCTGAGTATGCCTGCGGATTTTAGAGCCTTTTGAATTGGCTACTCTTTAACAAAAAGTTCTGCCCTTGAGGCTGACTGTTCCACTCCACTTTAAACTCCAACCATAGAAGGATAACAAAAATTTTTTTTTTTGTGCGGGTTGGTGGTTAATTAATGTTTTTTAGCATTTCAGTGTTGCCGGATTTAATCATTTTATTGCAAGTCTTGGACATTGGGTGTTTCTCTTAAAGCCCCAGCTCCTAGTGTTAGGTGATTATTCCTGGCTCTGCTTCTGGCTTGCTGAGTGACCTTGAGCAGTCACTTCACCATGTCGTGCCTCAGTTTCCCCATCTCTAAAATGCGGGTAGTTATACTGACCTTGTTTTTAAAGCACATTGGGATCAACACAGATGAAAAGCAATAGATAGAAGATAGAGATTATTTTAATTGATTATATGAGACTGCCAGCTTTCTTACTTTGTAAAGAGAGTTTCTGGCCCTGCTGTTGGATGAGAAAAGTTGGAAAAGTGACCACCCTTAAAGTCTTTAAAAAAAATTAAAAAGAAGCGTAAATTATCCTTGTTTACAAAAAACCTCATGATTTTTAAACACAATCCCATTAATTTAAAAGACAATCTCATTACTATTGAACCCAAGCCCAGGATTTCTAACCCTGATCCCTTGAATTTAGGCCCATCTCATGATTGGGGGGTGAGCTGATTTATGGTTTTTGGACACTTGGGTCAGGCAGACTGTTCACCAGCAGGGCATTGGAGGGTGATGGGGCACTGCGAGTGTGGGGTCACCCATGGGTTAAATAGGAGTCCCCCCTCAAAATACACTCAGCATCCATTCCACATCAAGGTGGCTATACCACATAGCTGACCTACCCACTGCCTGACTGAGAAAGGGGTGTAAAAAATTACCCATAACAGGTTTCCAAACGAATGGGGGGGATAAATCCACAAACAACGGGTTTATTAAATTATTATTATTATTATTTTAATTCAGGCACCACTCAAGGCAGACCCGCGCGGGCGAGGCCCCTCTCTCCCTCCCCCTCCTCTCTGCGGAGACTTCCTGGTCGGCTCTCAGCCTAACCTGCTGGCTGGCCCCGCCTCCTAGGCCGCCGGGCCCGTCGCCGCGGCCGGGCGAGGTGGGCGGGGCTTGGAGGGGCTGCGGGTTAGGTTGCGCCGCCCATGCTCAGCTGCCTTGTTCTCTCTCCCGGGGAGGGGGGGCAGCGCCGCGAAGGGTGAGGCCGAGGCAGCCGCAGGGGAGACCCCAGGTAAGGTCCCCGCCCCCCTGCCCGGCAGGGGTATTATGGGATGGCGACGTGCCCGTCTGCGGGATGCAGGCCAGGCAGGGAGATTCCCCCCCCCGAGAGGGATGGTCCAGCCCGCATCCCGTAGGGGATAATGGGGGGGCGCGTCCACACTGCACTCGAGGGGGGGGCTGGGTCCACACTGCACTGGAGGGGGGGCTGGGTCCACGCTGCACGGTGGCAGGGGGCTGGGTTCACATTAGGATTGGGGGGGCTGAATCCACATTGTACTGGGGGTCCATGTCACCTTGTCCTTGGTGGGTGGGGGAGGGGTAAAGATTGGTGGGGGGAGGAAGCATCCAGGTAGCCCTTTCCTGGGGGGGGCAGGGAACACATGGGGGGGATTGGTGCATCTGTGCTGTGCCGTTCTGGGGGGGCACAGGGAGAAGATACATCGTGCTGCCCCTTGTGGGAGGTTTCTGTGGGGAGGGTGCTGCCCAATCTTCCCTCTGGAGTGAAATCCCTCCTTTCCACATCCCCTCTAGGGCCTGGGAGTCCCCTGCCTGTGGGGTTGGAGGTGGGGTTGGTTAGCAGTAGAGGGCCATCCACTCAGGTTGGTCCCATGTTATTGTATTGAGTGGGGAGACAGTGTGGATGATGTGGGGTGTCTGCAATAGCACCTTAGTCCCTCTCCGTGGGGTTCTGAACCCTTGTCTTCCCATGGCTTGTCTCTGGTTTTCTTCTCCCCTTGTGTCTGGTAATACTCAATTCTCCCCTCCCCATGGTGCATAGGGGTAGGTAGGCCCCATGTGTACCCAGGGGGTGGCTGCAGTACAGAGGGGAAGGGCTGGAAGGTGGGGGCACCTGTGGGAGGGTGAGGCACATGATGTTGGAGCCCCGTTACAAGGACTATCGGGGATCTGAGAGATATCAGCCCAAGATCCTATCAGATATTTTCAGTGGGAGTTTTGGGGCTGGGGAGAGGCACCAGCTTGGTGCCTGTGTGTTGCAGGGGCAACTCAGGTGAGGGGAAAAGTATTGAAGGACACTGGCAGAGCTGTGGGTGGGAGCCCAGGGCTGGGCTAGCAGGGGGTTGCAGGTCCGGAGTGAGGCACTGAGAAAATTGTGTGCGGGGAGCCCAGCCAGGGATTGCAGGGGTCTGTGGGTCAGGAGTTAGGGGCACTGGCAGTGCTATGGGTGAGGAGCCCCAGGTCAGGGATAGCTGCTGTTTGTGGGTTGAGACTGAGGGGCACAGACAGACCCTTGCCTGGCATACATCACCCACCTGCTCCCGAATGTTGAGGGTCCCATGTGGGCCAGGACAGAGCTTTGTACAGTATTGCAGGGCTGTCGGCGTGGGTGATGGGGAGTAGCAGGGTGCAGCAGGCTGTGCTGTGCAGCGTGGCAAGGGATGGCAGGCTCTGTACAGCAGCAGGGTGTGCGTGTGCAGCTCAGACCAAGTGATGGCATCGGGGGAGGAAGGGGGATGATCTCTGGGCCAAGTGGGGGCTAGCACATGGGGGCCCTGGTAGCTGCAGCACATTGCGTGGCTGTGAGGGGACAGAGGATGCATGCTCTTCTCTGTGTGTGAACCCTAGAATGACGAAGGACCTCTTTGACATGAACCCGAGATTCTGCAGCTGTTGCCTTCCCCTTAGTCACTGCCTGGCCAAGCCAGATCATTGGCACCCTCCTGACTCTGCAGTTTGCCCATTGAGGCCCTTAGCTGAGTGCATTTGAATCCCTGAGCCCTGGAGTGGGGGGTGCTCCCCAACTCCCATTGTTGCCCAGTCACATTGCTAGCTCCAGGCTGTTTTCCCATCAATAATGTTGTGCAACCTGGATGCAAGGTCATTGCCCGGCAACAACCCCAGCCTGTCCCCCAAGGCAGGGATGCTATGTTGAGGGGAGAATGGAAAGTTAGTTTTCTCCCCTCCTGTCCCATCACACACTCACCCCGGGGGCAGCCCCTCACCCTGGTACAGTGGGATGGCCTTGGATCCCTCCCTGCGAGGACCCTTCCGACCCCCAGGACCTACCTCCAGGAACGTGTCCTCAGGTGGGAGCTGGGGTTGGCAGTGGAGTCCTGATCCCCGTCACATGGCCCAAGCCCAGCTGAGCTCCACAGGGCCACGGTATGGGGGAATCCCTGTTTTATGCCGACACTCCCAGGGAGCATGGCATGGGCTCCCAATGTCAGTTTTGTGCTGTGCTGCGGGCGGGGGACGGGAGGACGCATGCAGAGAGAGGGTATGTGGCGTGGGTGTGAGCCTTCAGCAGAGCTTGGTTAATAATGGGTGGGTGCCGGGCAGTGGGGGTCACAGTGTAGCCCAGCTGGGGGTTGTGGTATGGGGAGCATAATGGCTGAGGTGCCCTGGGGGTTCAGCTGGCGCAGAGTGAGCATGGGGGATGGGCGCTTGCAGATAGCGCTGAGAGGGGCTGTTGGGAAAGGTACAGGACTAAGGGTTGCACCCCCACCCATCGGCTTGTTGGGTGTTACTTTCGGCTCTGGGGTGTATGGGGGGTATCTCTGGGCACAGTGGGGAGAGGGCAGCTGGAGGAGTTGTGGGGGGCCTTGGAAGCGGCTGCATCTTGCACAGCCCTGCGGGGAGGCTGGTAGGTATGTGCTGGGGTGGGTGGGTGGCTGGAGCCCCAGGCCTGTCGTGGAGTGGGGTAATAGATTGGGGGAGTCTCTGGTCTCCTGGGGGGGAGTTGGTGTGTGGCACAGGGGTGTGGCAGAGGTCGGCCCCAACATGTGTTTGGGGAGTCATGGCGGGGTTTAGCACTTAGCACCTGCATCCCTGGGCTGGCTCTGGGAGTGACTCGGGGGTGCAGCAGCTCGAGGGGGAAAGGTGGGGGAAGGATGGGGGGGCTGAGGTGGGTTTTTCTGGGGGGGTCTGCTGGGTGGGGTGGGATGTTGGGGTTCTCAGGAGCTCTGGGAGGTGTCTTGGGGGTGATGGGGGGGCCGGGAGGAGGGTCTTTTGGGGGTGGAGTTGGGGGGGTCTCTTGTGTGGGGCTGGAGGCGGTGGGTGTCTGTGGGGCCAGGCTGGGGGGATCCTGGGGAGCTAGGGGGTGGCGGGTCTTTGTGGGGCCAGGTTGGGTAGGGGCAGGTGTCTGTGGGGCCGGGCTGGGGGTGGTCCCAGGGAGCTGGGGGGGTGTCTGTGGGTCTGGGAAGGGGGGGTCCCGGGAGCTGGTGTCTGTGGGGCAGGCTGGGGGGGGTCCCGGGGGCGGGAGGGGTCTTTCACCGCGGGGCCGGGCCCTGTGTCTGCTGCACTGCTGGAAGCGGCCGGCCCCGGCCCCGCCTCCCGCACGGCCCGGGGGACGGACCCGCCGCCGAGACGCCGGGGTTGGAGCCGCGTCCGGGAGAGCCCGGACCCCGTTGCGTGTGGGGGGCATGTGGGGGGTGCCCTGGGGGTGAGGAGGGAATGGGGGAGCATTGGGGGGGAGGGCATGTGGGGGGAGATGGGGGGAGTATGTGGGAGGTGTGCCCTGGGGACATGTGTGGGGAGATGGGGTGGGGGAGTATGTGGGGGGAGTGCCCTGGGGGCATGGGGTGTGTGCGCCCTGGGGGCATGGGGGGGGAGTATGGGGGGTGTGTGCCCTGGGGGCATGGGGGGGAGATGGGAGGGGAGTATGGGGGGGTGTGCCCTGGGCGCATGGGGGGAGATGGGGGGGCATGGGGGGTGCCTTGGGGGCGAGTATGGGGGGGTGTGCCCTGGGGGCATGGGGGGAGATGGGGGGGCATGGGGGGTGCCTTGGGGGCGAGTATGGGGGGTGTGCCCTGCGGGCATGGGGGGGAGTATATGGGGCATGTGGGGAGCTGTGCGAGAGGCATTGGGGTACTGAGGCAGATTGGGGCAGGGTGCACAAGGGGAGGGAGCCATGTGGGTGGGGTGGGGGAGCACTGGGACTGTGTGGGGGTGAGGTGGAGCAGTATGGGTTGGGGAGAAGGAACACTGAGGGGAAGGGGGTGTGGGAAGCTGTGGGAGAGGGGTTGGGGGCAGGGAGTGGGATGGATGGGGAACACTGAGTTTACAGGGGAGCTGGGGCTAGAGTGAAATGGGGGTTGGGTCGGGGGCTGCAGGGGGATGGTAGTAGTTGTGGTGAGAATGCATGGGGCAGGGGTTGTGGTGAGATGGGGAGCTGGAGAGTTGTGAGGGATTAAGGGAAAAGAGGACACAGGCTGTAGGAGGGTGGGGATAAGATGGGGGAGTATCGTGAGGCACTGAGTGGGGAGAGGATTGGTGGGGCAGGAGAGGGATGGAGATGGGACAGCCTGGGGAACTAGCAGCAGTGAAATAGGGGTTCTGGTATGGTGTGGAGGGGCACGGTTGGTGTAACACTGTGTAGGGAGTGCAGTGTGGGAGGCAGGGTCTGTAACGCTGTGCAGGGGTCTAAGACTGTTTGGGGAAGGGTATGTATAACGCTGTGTGGGGGCAGGATCTGTAATGGTGTGTGTGGGGGGCAGGGTCTGTAACAGAGTGGGGTGCAAGGCCTGTAATGCCGTGTGAGGGTCTAACACTGTGTGGAGAAGGGTATGTGTAACGCTGTCGGGGGGGAGGCTCTAACACTGTGTGGGGGGTGGGGAAGGGTCTAATGCTGTGAGGGGGGTGCGGTGTGGGGGCAGGGTCTGTAATGCTGTGGGGGCTGCAATGTGTGGGGATGGAGGGAGCAATGTGGTGTTTTCCCCAGTTCTGTCTGCTCAGTGCCATCTTGTCCCTCGGACGCTGTTGGGGAGACCTTTTCTGGCACCAGTCTCTGTGCAGCACCCCCCGAGGTGCATTGAGGTGAGGGGGGACTGCTCTGGAATCTTTCAGTTTCTCTGGGGTTGTCCCGAACTCGCCTTGTTGTTTCCCTGCCGTGTCTGGGGACGGGGAGGGCCTGGTGGTCATTCTTGGTTTATTGGGAAGGGGAGGACTATGGTGGGGGGTCTCTTGTTTCTGTGTAGTGACAGCAGGGCAGTTGGGATCCCTGCTGCTGTTGTGTGCTGCGAAAGCAAGACAGTGTGTGGGTCTGAGCGGCGGTTTGGGACAGGATTTGGGGGGTCACTTCTCTTTGGGGACCCTGCTCCTGCTCTGTGGGACTGGTAGCTGTTCAGGCGTGAAGAGGGGGACTCTTGGATACCAGAGATTTGCCCCCTTTTCTGTCTCAGTTGGAGAGTTGGGGTGTTTGTATGGGACATGGGAGAAGCCCAGGGCTTGGAAAGCAGGGGACGATGGGTCAGCATTGCTGGGGCAATGAGGCTGTGGGATGGGATTAAGGGGCAGAGCTGGGATGGCAGAGCACTGTGGGTCAGGATTAAGGGGCAGCAGCAGCAGAACTGAGGCAGCAGGGAACTGTGGGGCAGCGGCAGAGTGGGGATGGCAGGGGGCTGTGGGTCGGGATTAAGGGGCAGAGCTGGGACGGCAGGGGGCTGTGGGGCGGGAGTGAGGAGGGGCACGTACATGGGAGCATCTGGCCTCTCTAGCTGGGAGATACTGGAGGTGATATTGGAGATATCGAGATACTGGAGGTGTGTCCAGTAACCCTCCTCCCGTGTCTCCCATGCAGCCGGACCTGGACTCCTGCTCTTCCTCCTCCATGAGGCCTGGCGCCGCCTGACGTGACCCACGGAGACCCCAATTGTGACGCTCGTTGGGGAGGGGAGCCCCAAACCCCTCCCCACTGTGACAGCTCCCTCTTCCTCCCCCACCCCCACTGCCATGGCTGACCCCATCATGGACCTGTTCGACGACCCCAACCTTTTCGGGTTGGACTCCCTGACGGAAGAAGGCTTTGCCCAAGCACCGCCCGACCCCATCGAAGAGGCGCTGGGACTGTCGGGGGCACTGGACCCCTCCCAGCCAACGCCGCCCCCTGCCACAGAGCCTGCCCAGCCAGAGACACTGCCGGGGCAGCCGAATCCCACACCCGTCTCCCCCCAGCCAGATCCTCCGCAACCAGGGCTCCCCCAGGAGCAGGAGGTGCTGAGCCAGGGGAACCCCTTTATGGGCGTGTCCAGTGCCAGCACTGCTGTGGTGTCCTCCTCCTCCGTTGTGGGGCAGCAGCTGCCGCAAGCTGCAGCCCCCCTGCCAGCCCCCAAGATTGTCATCCTGAAGGCCCCAGCAGGCGGTTCAGTGACAGGGGCCCACGTGGCTCAGATCCAGGCCCAGCCCCAGCCACTGGGGGCAGCCAATGGGGGCAAGGTGACCTTTGCCAAGGTACTGACAGGCACCCCGCTGCGCCCTGGTGTCTCCATTGTCTCCAGCAATGCTGTACTAGCCACCAAGGTGTCCCCCTCAGGTGGCCCCACCACTGTGCACCGGCTAGTCCAGCCTGGCCGGCCCGTCAAGCAGCTGGTGTTGCAGCCAGTGAAAAGCCCGGCGGGGGGCACGGGGGCTGCAGGTGGAACACCCCTGAAACCTGCTGTCACCCTGACATCCGCCCCTGCTCAGGTAAGGAGGCTAGGGGACAGGCATGTCTGACCCCAGTGTGAAAGAGTCAAAGCGCATCCTGCTGACGCTCTGGGGGGAGGGCACTGGAGCGTGGGGGCTGGTGTCTAACCCCCATTGCTCTTTCCCCCGCAGGGTGAGTCGAAGCGCATCACTCTGGTGCTCCAGCAGCCGCAGGGGGGCAGTGGCCCCCCAGGGCAGCGCCATGTGGTGCTGGGCAACCTGCCAGGGAAGATCGTGCTGCAGGGCAACCAGCTGGCGGCCCTGAGCCAGGCCAAGGGGGCGCCAGGCCAGCCGGCCAAGGTGGTGACCATCCAGCTGCAGGTGCAGCAGCCCCCAGGGGGTCAGCCTGGGGGGCCTCACAAGATCCAGCTGGTGCAGCAGCCCCCAGCGGCGGGTGCCTCAGGACAGCAGCCCCCCCTGACGGTCTCCTCCGTTCAGCAGGCCCAGGTGGTGGGTGGCCCAGGGCAGAGGCTGACCGTGCCACTCAAGGTTGTGCTGCAGCCACAGGTGAGCTGAGGATTGGGGCCTGCTTAGGGGGAGCTGCCCAAGGTTGGGGGTGGTGAAGGTGTCTGTGAAGGCTCCCCGGGCCCATTGTGAAATTGGGGTGGGGGGTGACTTTCCCCTAGGCCACTCATCCCCGGGTGGCTCCACATGGGGAAGTCGGCGTCTGAGGAGAGTTTGAGTCAGGGGGTGATGGTCCTGCGCTGGCTCGTCCCACGGCAACTCCCCGGGGGGAAAGTGGGGTCTGAGGGGAAATTGTGTCAGGGGGTGATGGTCTCGTTGTCCTCCCCCTGGCTGGCCTATCCCTCAGCTGCTCCCCTGGGGGAAGGCGGGGTCTGAGGGGAGTTTGGGTCAGAGGGTGATGGTCTGAGGCTGGCTCATCCCACGGGAGCTCCCCGGGGGGAAGGCTGGGGCAGGGGGTCTGAGGGTAGTCAGGGTGATGGTCTCGGCCCCCCCCCCAGGCTGGCTCGTCCCAGGGCAGCTCGCCTGGGCTCTCCGTGGTGAAGGTGCTGAGCAGCAGCGAGGTGGCGGCGCTGTCCGGCCATGGCACGCGCAGTGGCTCAGAGGAGACCCGCAAGCTGGAGCACCAGAAGAAGCAGGAGAAGGCGAACCGCATCGTGGCGGAAGCCATTGCCCGGGCGCGGGCCCGCGGCGAGCAGAACATCCCCCGTGTGCTGAACGAGGATGAGCTGCCTAGTGTGCGGCCCGAGGAGGAGGGCGAACGCAAGCGGCGCCGCAAGGGCGAGCGTGGGGGTCCCAAGGAGGAGAGGCCCCGCAAGAGCCGGGGCCAGGGGGGCTCTGGCAAAAGCAAGGGGCGCAGCAAGCCCAGGTGAGACCCCTCATACAACCCCCCCAGTCCAGAGACGCCCATCTCATCACGCAGTCCCCCCAGGAGAGACTTGACCCCCAGCCCAGAGACGCACGAAACTCAGGGTTGAAGGCTGGAAAGTTTCCCCATCTTCCCCTGTTCCAGCCCTGCCCCACACCTTTCCCCAGCCCCTCTGGATCCATCTGCCCTGCCTTGCCCTTGGTGGGTGCAGGCAGGTGACTGGTCCCTGGTGGGGGTTGTTTTGGGAGCTGCAGCCAGTGCTGGAGGGGTTGGGGCTAGATCTGGGCTGGGGTGGGAGCTGTGCTGGATGCGCTGGCGAGAGGTGGGTAGTGGCTCTGTCTGTCCAGCAGAGTGGAGCCCTGGCCTGCCTTCCCCCTACACTCCTCCCAATGGGGTGTGAGCCCAGCCCCCCCTCACTCTGCCTGTCTGTCCCCCGTCGTCCCCAGCACCATCACCCCCGTAGTGGGGAAGAAGCGGAAGCGGAACGCCTCCTCCGATAACTCTGACACTGAGGCCATTCCAGCTCCATCCCCCCGCGAGGAGGAGGAAAGCAGCATCCAGGTGAGGAGACTGGGAGGTGTGGTGGGGGGGGGGGGTTCATGCACTGCACACGGCGGGGCCTGGGCATACAGGCTATCCGGACACCTGGGTTCCCTGCCTGGGAGGAGAGCAACATGATATCTGCTGGGGGGATTGAGTGGGGCAGGGGGCTGTGCCCTGCACCCTGTGTGTGTGTCTGTCTCACTGCCCTCTAACCCCTTATGTGTGTATGTGGGGCCCCGTCTGGGCTCGGTGTGCAGTATCTGTCCTGGGGTGCCTCTAACATGCCCCACTGCACCCCCAGAAGCGTCGCTCCAACCGGCAGGTGAAGCGGAAGAAATACACCGAGGATCTGGACATCAAGATCACTGACGACGAGGAGGATGAGGAGCTGGACGTGACAGGGCCGGTGCGGCCCGAGCAGCCTCCCGCGCCGCAGCCCCCAGCCCCTGAGCCAGAGGGAGAGACCCTGCCCTCCATGCAGTTCTTCGTGGTGAGTCCACCCCCCAATCTGCCTGGGCCCCAGGGGGATGCAGGGAGCAGAACCACTGCACCCTAAACCTTTCCTTGTGGTAAGCCTGGGGGGCTGGGTGGGAGGGGCCCCAAGAGTGTTTGGGCCGTGAAGTATGATGCAGCTGCGGCTAGGGCCCAGTCTGGGGGGCAGGGTGTGAAAGGCTTCTGCTGCGTGTAATTCCCACTTCCCCCAATCTCTCCTATCCTTGCCCTCAGGAGAACCCCAGTGAGGAGGATGCCGCCATCGTAGACAAGGTGCTATCCATGCGGGTGGTGAAGAAGGAGGTGAGAGCACACACTGCAAGGATGGGTCTGATGCCTCCTGGGCACCAGGCCCCACAGGAGGGGGCCAGGGACTGCGATATGAGGCCTTTCTCCTCTAGGGGGTGCTGGCTGCAGTCTGGCCGCAGAGGAGGAGGGTGGAACTGGGTGCTTTGGTGGGCTTGGGAGGGGGTGGTGTTCAGGGAATTGAGTATAGGGTTTCAGCAGCACTAACTCCTCTCTCTTTCTCGCTCTTTCTCCAGCTCCCCTCAGGGCAGTTCACAGAAGCAGAGGAATTCTTTGTCAAATACAAAAACTAGTAGGTATCATGCCCTTCCCCGAGGTGTCTGGGCACCGCTCCCCCCCCAGAATGCTCTGAGCCCATCTCCTCACCTGCCCCTGCGTGGTGTAGGGAGGGTGCAGCCATATCTCCCCAGCTCTGGTTTTCCCCTGCAAGGGCCTGAGGAGAGGCAGATGGATCTGGAGCACCTAATGCCACAGTCCCTGGGTGGCAGGGGCACTGGGGTTGCTGCTCACTGCTGCACTGCACATGGGCACCAGTGCCCAGCTGGGGAAGGTCAAGGGTGTAGGAGGGGTGGAGGATGGGAGGCATTTAGAGCTGGTTGAAACATTTTCAGCAAAACAGTTTTCCCTTAAAAAAAAAATGCCCCAAAATGCGTCAGCTCTGTGACAATTTCAACCAAACTTTTGACAAGAAGATGCTCGTTCCAGGGATGTCCAGAAAGTAAAAGTGTTTTCTTTTGACTGGCTCTCTTTTGACTCAACTTTTCTATTAACAAATTGGGATGTTCCATTTATGTACATTATCCTGGGACCCAAAGGCCCAGGCAGGTTGTCGGAACCTGGGGCCTTGCCGGGTTGTTTCCATGAAGAGAAATCAGTGATAATCAGGTCTGCTCTTTGCTGCAGTCCTAAAGAACCAACACACAGTCCCATGCCCTGGGACACAATAAGGCAGTTTCCTGGCCCATGCTCTCCAGGCCTGCCTCCGTGGCCAGTCCTGTGTCCCAAAGAGCTCCGTGTCTCAGCTCCCACCCCAGCCCATGCTCCTTGCTTCATCACTCCTTCCTGCTGGCTTTCACCCATGCCCACGTCAACGCCCAGACCCTGCCTCTGGAGCCAGACCCTTTGCCTGGGGGGATGGTTACCTACTGCTCCCAGCAATCACTACCTAATAGGGCATTGAACTGCTCCTTCTGCTTAGCTTGACTGGAGGATGGCCGGTGCGCTGACCAGCTCTGTGGGCCATGGCCGCTGTCGACGCCTGCCAGCATGACATATCATGTTTATATGTCTGTTTTCATATAAAATGAGACTACTTGAAACCATAAATTCATAGGGCTCCACCTTCACCCTATGGAAACGGCGGGTTTCCATGCCCATGGGTCACACTTGTTTTGGGGGTTTTGTTTCTCAGGAGATTCTAAAATTTCTGCTTCTGTTCAGATTCTGAATGGAGAAAACTCCCCACTGTCAAAATTTCCAGGCACGGAATTCAAACTCCAGTTTCTGGCCAGATCTAATATCACTCATGGGGTGTCTGTCCGTTTGCCTAACCCCTCTGCCCTTCCTCCAGCTCGTATCTGCACTGCGAATGGGCCACCATTGCCCAGCTGGAGAAGGACAAGCGAATCCACCAGAAACTCAAGCGCTTCAAGACCAAGATGACCCAGATGAGGCACTTCTTCCATGAGGTACCATGGGGCGGGTGGGTGTGAGCCATGCGGGGACCACAGGGTCTGGGCAACGGTGACACTTCCTGGGGGTACCCAGAGCTGTGAGGCTCCTCGCTACCCCTACCCTGAGTGTGAGGGCAATCCAGCACCCCAACTCTATGGGCAACACAAGAACTGCCCCCTTGGCCTCGCCTGCCCCACTGTTACTGTACAGGTTAGCGATTGACACGCCCCAGTTCTGGGCCCTCGACGCCTCCCCTGGCCACTCGCAGCATCCACATACTTGCTGCTCCCAAAAAGGCAGGACGCCCTCAGATCACTGCTCCCTCAGCTCAGCATTTGGATACATTTAGAGCTGCGGTTCTCAGCCTGCGGCCCATGTGACACACTACCCGTATGGCCCTGAGGGTATCTATTGTGTGGGGGGCAGCCTACGTAACAGAGCCACATATGCAGTCCTTAATGGTAAATAGGCTGAGAACCACTGTTTAATACTGAAAACGAGGATATGGTTTCGTTAACAAAGTGTAGAGATTCCAGTTGCAATAAGTAAAGTATTGGAAAGAGAGAGTGACTAGAAAATGAAACACTACCACCCATTCCAGAGCCTGGACTGACTGAGCTGCAGACTCTCTTGATGAGTATTGCTCACCCACATTCTTTGCAGCCAGGTTGGCTGTGACCCTCCTTTCATGGGACAGGCATGCTGGCTGGCTGCCTCCCGGGTGAAAGCACTGGTGTTCATTGCTTTGCACTCCGAGGTATAGCAGAAATCCTCTGCTGTTCCTCGTATACAGGACGCCCCCACTGTCTGTCATTCCCATAGATGCTGCAATCTCTTACATAGCAGATGGCTCGCTATATAAATAGGTGCACGTTATGAGGCCACAATAATCAATTTGCCAGACAGGGAGACCCTGGAGGGCTTTCACCTTCCTCTGTGGCGTGGGTCACTTGCAGGTTTTAACTAGTGTGAATGGTGGATTCTCTATAACTTGAAGTTTTAAACCTTAGTTTGAGGATGTCAGTAATTCAGCCAGAGGTTGGGGGTCTATTACAGGAGTGGGTGAGGGTCTAGGGCCTGCGACATGCAGGAGGTCAGACGAGAAGATCACAGTGGTCCTTCCTGGCATTAAAGTCTCTGAGTATCTGAGAAGTGTCTGGTCCCATTGGCCTGAAAGCAGCGTTTCAGAAGATGTCGCCACTCTAACTCCAAGCCCTTAAGAACATAATTTCCAGCACAGACCCAGAACTCCGTAAATGTTCTCTGTACGTGCATTTTCTGAGGACTGGCGGCTGGTGGGCTGCCGGCTCACGGGACAGACCTCACTTTCCACCCTTTGGTGAGCTGTGACGTACCTAACTGACCCAGCAGGCCCCTGTGAAGCCCTCTGCCCATGGGCTCCCAGGGGTCCCTTTGGCACTGTGGCCATGGGACTGACTCCTTCCCCACAGCAGCAGAGGGCTGGGAGGATGGGAGCTGGGGGTCGCTGGCCAGGATGGGGTGTGTGGGTGAGTGCCAGCCCTCGGGGAGACTGGGGACAGGGAGAGGGGAGTTATGTACATCTCCTCCCCAGGATGAGGAGCCTTTTAACCCTGACTACGTGGAGGTCGACCGGATCCTGGATGAGTCCCACAGTGTCGATAAGGACAACGGAGAGGTGACCAGGGTGGGGTTGGAGGTTTAGCTGTGGGGGGAACTGGGACAGTGAAGTGGGGTCTGAGGCAGGGGCCAAGGCTCTGGGGCTGCAAACCCCCCTGATTTATGTGGGGTATTGGGGCTTGGAGTGAAGCTCCAAGGAAACTTCACTTCGGGGGTGGGGGTTGAGGACTGGGAACAGGCACCAGTTCTCCCCTCCCAGCACATGGCCCTGGCCTGGTTGGGGAGAGCTGACACTCTCCATGGGGCGGGGATGAGCTGTGGGGGCTGGGTGCCGTGGGAGCCCCTTGTGACCATGAGCCTGTCCCTGTCCCCGCAGCCAGTGATCTATTACCTGGTGAAGTGGTGCTCCCTGCCTTATGAGGACAGTACCTGGGAGCTCAAGGAGGATGTGGATGAGGGGAAAGTTCGTGAGTTCAAACGCATCCAGGCCCGGCACCCTGAGCTCAAACGTGTGGTGAGTGACAATCTCTGGCTCCACCCCCCAGTCCCAGTACTAGGGCTGCCAACTTTCTAATCACACAAAACAGAACACCCTTGCCCTGCCCCTTCTCCAAGGCCCTGTCTACTCCATCCACCCTCCCTCCATCGCTCGCTCTCCCCCGACCCTCACTCATTTTCACCATGCTGGGACAGGGGGTTGGGATGCAGGGGTGAGGGTTCCAGGGTAGGGTGAGAAATGAGGGGTTCTGGATGCGGGAAGGGGCTCTGGGCTGGAGCGGGGGTTGGGGTATTGGAAGGAGTATAAGGTGCGGGCTCTGGGAAGGAGTTTGGGTGCTGAAGGCATTCCGACCTGGGGCAGGAGGTTCAGGGTGCAGGCTCCAGGCAGCGCTTACGTCAGGTGGCTCCTAGAAGTGGCCGGCATGTCCAGCTCCTAGACGTAGGGGCAGCCAGGTGGCTCTGCACACCGCTTGCATCCGCAGGCACCGCCCCTGTAGCTCACATTAGCTGCAGTTCACGGCCACTGGGAGCTGTGGCGCTGGGGTGGGGGCATCGCGTCGAGCCACCGTGGCTGTCCCTCCGCCTAGTAGCCAGCCATCCAGACATCTAGTGGCCTGGTCAAGAGTGCTGACTGGAGTCACGAGGGTCCCTTTTCGACGGGGCGTTCTGCTCGAAAACTGGATGCCTGGCAACTCTACCTGGCACCCTGAGCTCAAATGCGTGGTGAGTGACAGCCCCCAGCTCCACCCCCTCAGCCACCAGCTCTGTCCCCTCAGCCTAATTGCATCCAGGCCCTGAGCTCAGAGGCAGGAGGAGTGACAGCTGTGGCTCCACCCCCTACCCTGGCTCCAGCCACCCTGCTTAAATGAATGGTGAGTGACAGCCCCCATCTTGCCTTCCACCTGAGCCCCCATCCCAAGCTGGCTCAGCCATCATTGCTTCCCCCCCTCCCCCCCAGCTACCTCCCATCCCAAAAGCAGCAGGTCAGGAACGTGGAACACCCATGCATGCTGAGTAACAGCACCTGTCTCCCCTCCGTGCAGCCCCCTCTCCGCCGCTGGCGCAGGGGGTGCTTCTTTCTGCCATGCTGAGGGGGTCCCCCACTGTTCCCGCAGGCCCGCCCCCAAGCCATCTCCTGGAAAAAACTGGAGCTCTCCCACGAGTACAAGAACCGCAACCAGCTGCGGGAGTATCAGCTGGAGGGGGTCAACTGGCTGCTCTTCAACTGGTACAACAGGTGAGCTGGGTCTGGGCGACGCAGGAAAAGGGCGGGCAGGTGAGGCTGGGGTTAGCGCTTTGTCTCCCACTCAGCTGGCAGAACTGTACCCTGGCAGAGGAGCTGAGGCTGGGGGAGGAGGTAGTTGGGGGGGATGCTGACCCCCATTTCTCCCCCCATAGGCAGAATTGTATCCTGGCAGACGAGATGGGGCTGGGGAAGACCATCCAGTCGATCGCCTTCCTACAGGAAGTTTACAATGTGGGCATCCGAGGCCCGTTCCTGGTCATCGCTCCCCTCTCCACCATCACCAACTGGGAGCGCGAGTTCAACACGTGGACTGAGATGAACAGCATCGTGTATCACGGCAGCCTGGCCTCCCGCCAGATGATCCAACAGTACGAGATGTACTGCAAGGACTCCCGGGTACGGGGGAGAGGGGCAGACGCACGGAGCGTGGACACTGACACACGCGTGTATTGCAGGGACTCCAGGGTACCGGGAAGGGGGCAGATGCAGGGGGATGTGGACACAGGCATGTGTACTGCAGGGACTCCGGGGTACCGGGGGGAGTGGGGGTGGCAGATGCAGGGGGATGTGGACAAAGGCATGTGTATTGCAGGGACTCTGAGGCACTGAGGGGGTGGGTAGATGCAGGGGGATGTGGACGTAGGCGCGTGTACTGCAGGGACTCCGGGGTATCGGGGGGAGGGGCAGACTCAGGGGGATGTGGACGTAGGCGCGTGTACTGCAGGGACTCCGGGGTACCGGGGGGAGGGGCAGACTCAGGGGGATGTGGACACAGGCGCGTGTACTGCAGGGACTCCGGGGTACCGGGGGGAGGGGCAGACGCAGGGGGACGTGGACACCAGCACGTGTATTGCAGGCAAGGAGCAGGGGACCCAGCAGGGCAGGCTCTCTGCGAGCCCCAGGAGGTGGGTTTCCTGCCCTGGCATGTTGTGAGGAGGCTGTTCTCAGCTGTGCTGGTTCCCGGTGCAGCCCACCACCACTGTGTCGTCTGATTGCCCTTGCCCCTCTCCAGGGCCGGCTGATCCCTGGTGCCTACAAGTTCGATGCACTCATCACCACTTTCGAGATGATCCTGTCGGACTGCCCTGAGCTGCGGGAGATCGAGTGGCGCTGCGTCATCATCGACGAGGCCCACCGGCTCAAGAACCGCAATTGCAAGCTGTTGGACAGCCTCAAGCACATGGACCTGGTGGGATGACTGTGGGCCCAGAGATGTCCAGGGATGGGATGGAGGGGAGCCCTAGGGGGAGACAGGTGGCTGTGGTGGAGCTAGGCTGGGGCTGTGTCGGGGGACTGCCCAGTGCTGGGGCCCTGAGTGGGGGGTTTGGGGCTCTGTGAGGCGTGGGCCCTGCCTCTGGGTGCCGTGGGGGGTTAGGAGGCTCTGGGAGGCTCTTTGGAGGGAGGGGTAGCGTGGGGCCGCCCCCTGACACCCTGTCCCATGCCAGGAGCACAAGGTGCTGCTGACAGGCACCCCGCTACAGAACACGGTAGAGGAGCTGTTCAGCCTGCTACACTTCCTGGAGCCCTCGCAGTTCCCCTCCGAGGCCGAGTTCCTCAAGGACTTCGGGGACCTCAAGACAGAGGAGCAGGTAAGGGCAGGCGGGTGTCCCCCATCTGTGTGCCTCATCCTGCCCATCACCACCCCGCCCTCCCTGAGCCCCTTGTTCCTCCACACATCACCGCCCCGCCCTGCCGTCCGTGCACCACTGCCCTCCCTTGTCCCCCATCCACATGCCTCGCCCTGCCCTCCTGCTCGCACACCAAGAGCACCTTGTCTACCACACACACAGCCCTTCCTGCTCCCAACCTGTCCTCTGTCTCCTGTTCACAAGACCCGCCCCTGATGGTACCCCTCAGTCCCAAACCGCAGCCCCCTGCTATCCCAGCCCAGGACTCCTCCCCCATGTGCTGACTCCCTCGGCCCTGCTCCCAGGTGCAGAAGCTCCAGGCCATCCTGAAGCCCATGATGCTGCGGCGGCTGAAAGAGGATGTGGAGAAGAACCTGGCACCCAAGCAGGAGACCATCATCGAGGTGGAGCTGACCAACATCCAGAAGAAATACTACCGGGCCATACTGGAGAAGAACTTCTCCTTCTTGTCCAAGGGGGCAGGGCACACCAACATGCCCAACCTGCTCAACACCATGATGGAGCTCCGCAAGTGCTGCAACCACCCCTATCTCATCAACGGTGAGGGGCTGGGTGAGGGCTTCCCCGGGTGGCACCGCTGGCCCCTCACTGCCGGCGCCTGTCCCTGCATCTCCCAGGGGACAGCGCTGCCCCCTCGCCGCCGGCACCCGTCCCTAAAATGGGGGCATCTCAGCAGGGCCGGGCGGGGGCTCTCCCCTCAGTCAGCGCTGCCCCCTTTCCGCTGGTGCCCGTCCCTGCATCTCCCCTTGGGCAGCACTGCTGGTGCCCATCCCTACACCGGGGGCATCTCAGTGGGGCCAGGCAGGGGCTCTCCCCTCAGTCAGCACTGCCCCCTCACCACCAGCGCCCATCCCTGCAATGGGAGCATCTCAATGGGGCCAGGCATGGGGGGACTGCTGGGCCCCAGGGTAACACCCCCAACTGTTCCTTCCCTGTCAGGCGCGGAAGAGAAGATCCTGGCTGAGTTTCGGGACTCCTGCCCGCACTACGTGCCCCATGATCTGCACCTCCAGGCCATGGTGCGCTCGGCCGGCAAGCTGGTGCTCATTGACAAGCTGCTGCCCAAGCTTAAGGCGGGCGGCCACAAGGTGCTGATCTTCTCGCAAATGGTGCGCTGCCTCGACATCTTGGAGGACTACCTCATCCAGAGGCGGTGAGGAGGCACCTGCTATTCTAGGGACCGTGTGTGAACAGACGGTCCTGCCCCCAGCTGTGTGTGTGGCGGGGGGTGGGATCCAGGGGGTGGGACCTTAGCTCTGCTGTAGGGCATACATCAACACAAGCTGGAGCAGGTTGGAAGGGGTGTCACAGGGCCAGTGGTAATGAAGCTGGGGATTCAGTGGAGCATGGGGTTCCATCACTGTAGGCCCTACGTAAACACGGTGCTGGCCCCTCCCCTGCAGGTACCTGTACGAGCGGATTGACGGACGGGTGCGGGGGAACCTGCGGCAGGCCGCCATCGACCGCTTTAGCAAGCCTGACTCCGACCGCTTTGTCTTCCTGCTCTGCACCCGGGCGGGCGGCCTGGGCATCAATCTCACGGCAGCTGACACCTGCATCATCTTCGACTCGGACTGGAACCCCCAGAATGACCTGCAGGTACTGGGGACCCCCACAGCACCCCAAACCCTCTACAGCTCCCCTCAGTGCCCCATCTCACCCCCTGACACCCGCATCACCTTTGACTCGGACTGGAACCCCCAGAATGACCTGCAGGTACCGGGGACCCTCCCCTGCCCCACACCCTGTCCCCAGCTCTCGGAGGCAGCACACAGTGGGGGGCGGGGTCATGCCCTTTTCTTCCTGTTCTCCCTGCAGCGTCGTCGCCTCTCTCCTGGGCTCCCCATCCACAGAGCGCCCTCTAGGGTCCCTGAGTGTTCTCTTGCCCCCCCCCCCACCCCACCCAACCCTGCCCCATCCCTGAGCATCCTCCGGGCCTGTCACAGCCCCTGTGCACTTCCCAGGCCCCATGACCACTGTCCCCCAGCTCCTCCCTTTCCCTGCCCCTCAGCATGCTCAGGGTCCCGCACCCCCGAGGCCAGCTCCTCCCCGCCGAGTGCACCGAGCATCCTGCCACCCCTCTCTCCCCAGGCGCAGGCACGCTGCCACCGGATCGGGCAGAGCAAGGCGGTGAAGGTCTATCGCCTCATCACCCGCAACTCCTATGAGCGCGAGATGTTCGACAAGGCCAGCCTCAAGCTGGGGCTGGACAAGGCCGTGCTGCAGTCCATGAGTGGGCGCGAGGGCAGCATCGCTGGGGTGAGAGCGCAGGGGGAGCCCTGGCTTGGCTCCAATCTGCCCCAGGGCAAGGGACTGGTGGGTTCAGGAGGGTGGCGGGGAGGAGGTTCCTGGGGGGTGCTGTGACACTGGGGGTACCCGTGGGCTGGGGTGGGAGGGTGGTGTGGAGGAGGAGGTTCCTGGGGGTGCTGTGATGTTGTGGGTACCCATGTGAACAGTTCCTTCCACCCCACGCCTCCCCCCCAGATTCAGCAGTTCTCCAAGAAGGAGATTGAGGACCTGCTGCGCAAGGGGGCCTACGCTGCCATCATGGAGGAGGACGATGAGGGCTCCAAGTTCTGCGAGGAGGATATTGACCAGATCCTGCTGCGCCGTACGACCACCATCACCATTGAGAGTGAGGGCAAGGGCTCCACTTTCGCTAAGGTACCCCCCCCAGTTTCCCTGCACAAATACCCTTGGCTACTCCCTGGCTACCTCCAACACCCTCCTCAGGGGCTCCCACTTCACCATGGTCCAGCTTTACCACCCCACTGCCCTAGAGGACTGTGCCTCACCTGCATCCCAGTGGGAGGGACAGAGGGACACACTCGGAGGTCAGCCTGTGGGTGGGGAATCGAAGCGGGAAGGGACAAATGGGATGGCTAGACACGTGGGGCATTGTAGCTGGGAGATCCAGAGGGGGCCCCGCATCCACACACACACTACTAACCCCCCGGCTGCCTCCGCCAGGCGAGCTTCGTGGCCTCAGAGAACCGCACAGATATCGCCCTGGATGACCCCAACTTCTGGCAGAAATGGGCCAAGAAAGCAGACCTGGACCTGGACCTGCTCAACAGCAAGGTTGTGGGGGAGGAGTGGGCAAGAGGGGGCTGGAGAGCTGAAGGCATGAAGCGCAGGTGCTGGGGACGTGTCCTCTTCAGCTGTGGAAGGAGGGGATGGGGAGCATTGTGGGGGGTGGAGTTTTGGGGGAGGGCATGTGGGGAGTGGGGTTATTAGGGACCCCATCCCCACAGCAGGCTGGGCAGACAGAGAACAGTTGCCCCAGTAATGTGGATGAGCATTGGGTCGGAGCCCTACCAGGAGGAGAGGCTGCTTCCCACTGTGCTGTGAGCCCTCACAGCTCCCCACCACTCAATCTCACTCCCATGGTGCACTGGAGCCTTGGGTCAGCAGGGGCCCTGGGGTGCCAGGTTTCCCTGGGCCCCCCTGAAACGGAACATGTCCAGAGCCACCTTGGAGAGGTGGGGATGTGTCTGGGCCCTCCTGCTCCCAGGCTGAGTCCAGGTGGCAGGAGGTTATTCCAGCCGGAAGAGTGGGGGGGCGTAACCCAGAGCTGCCCTCCTACAACAGGAGCTGGTTCTGGGAGCTGGGCTGGCAGCTCTCCCTGTGTAGCCCCACCCCCTAATGTAACCCCCTAGGTGTAACCGTCCTTCCCCTCCCCAGAATAACCTGGTGATCGACACACCGCGGGTGCGGAAGCAGACCCGGCACTTCAGCACCCTGAAGGATGACGACCTGGTGGAGTTCTCGGACCTGGAGAGTGAGGATGAGGAGCGGCCGCGCTCCAGGCGTCATGACCGCCACCACCCCCTGCACCACTCTTACGGGCGCACCGACTGCTTCCGTGTGGAGAAGCACCTGCTGGTCTACGGGTGAGGAGGGCCAGGAGGGCTTGTTTGGGGGTTCCCAGGGCTGGCACTGACTCAGCCAGTCCTCCAGAGCTGCGGGTGGGAGAGCTTGGTATGGCCGGGAACACTGAGGGGAGGAGTCTCGGGGCCAGTGCTGACCCATGCGGCTCCCCACAGCTGGGGCCGCTGGCGAGAGATCCTGTCCCACGGGAGGTTCAAGCGGCGCCTGTCAGAGCGGGACGTGGAGACAATCTGCCGTGCCATCCTAGTCTACTGCCTGCTGCACTACCGAGGCGACGAGAACATCAAGGGTTTCATCTGGGACCTGATCAGCCCTGTTGAGAATGGCAAGGCCAAGGAGCTGCAGAACCACTCGGGTGAGGGTTCCCAGCTCACCCCCCAGCTCCCTCCCTGCCCGCCTGAGAGAGGAGCCATGGATGCGACGCCCCGCCAGCCCCCTCCCCAGTCTGACCTTTCTGTCCATTTGTCCGCCAGGCTTGTCAATCCCCGTGCCACGGGGGCGCAAGGGCAAGAAGGTGAAGTCCCAGAGCACGTTCGACGTCCACAAAGCCGAGTGGATCCGCAAGTACAACCCCGACACACTCTTTCAGGACGAGAGCTACAAGAAGCACCTCAAGCACCAGTGCAACAAGTAAGGGACCTAGGCGTCCGGGCTCCCCCAACACACGCACACTCGCCGCTGGTACAGGGGACTCGGGTGTCCGGATTCCCCTTCCCAAGACTTTTCTTACCACCAGTACAAGTAAGGATCCTGGTGTCCAGGCCCCTTTCCTCCAGCGCGTACGCTCAACACTAGTACAAGTAGGGGTCCCAAGCGTCCAACTCTCCTTCCCCCTCCCCTCCATACATGCCACTGGTTCAAGGGACCCAGGCTCCCCCCAACACACACACACACACACACACACACACACCCCCCACTAGTACAAGTAAGGGAACCAGGCGTCCAGCTCTCACACACACTCACCCCACTAGTACAAGGGACCTAGGGGTTTGGGCTGCTCTCCCCCAGCTGGGAATGGGACCCAGGCATCCTGCTGCCCAGCATGGGCTCGGTGCTCTCTCTGACCCTGTGATGTGTCTCGACCAGGGTGTTGCTGCGAGTGCGGATGCTGTACTACCTGCGCCAGGAGGTGATTGGGGACCAGGCCAGCAAGGTGCTGGCTGGTGCCAATGCCAGGTAATGGACCTTTTGTCCCTCCCACGCTGTGCTCCACTGCCCCCTCCCCCACACCCCTCATTGCTGCCTGTTCTGTCTCCCACCCTGTCCCTGGGTCCGTCCCTGTCTTGTGCCCCTGCGTCTGTCCATCCTCCCTGTGTCTGGGCCCGCATCTCACTTGTTTCTCTGCCCCACTCTCCTCGCAGCGAGATCAACATCTGGTTCCCGCTGGTGGAACAGCTGGAGGTGCCAACCGGCTGGTGGGACGCTGAGGCCGACAAGTCCCTGCTCATTGGGGTCTTCAAGCATGGTGCGTGTGTGGGGGTGGTGTAGGGGACTCAGCTCCCCTAGGTTTGCAGCAAGGGGGGGTGAGGGGACTCTCACCTGGGGGGGAATGAATTGTGCATGTGGTGGGAAGGGAGCAGAAGTTCCAATGTGGCTGGGCCAAGGAAAGCTGTTTCTGGCCCGTGTGTGTGTGTGTGTGCGCGCGCGCCTGTAGAGAGGTGCTGATCCCTCATCTGTGCCCCCTCCCCCCAGGCTATGAGAAATACAACACCATGCGAGCTGACCCTGCTCTCTGCTTCTTGGAGAAGGCCGGGCGCCCGGATGACAAGGCCATTGCTGCGGAGCACCGCCTGGATGTGGGGGAGGGGTGAGTGTTTGTTGAGCGGGTGGGGCCTTGGCACAGGGGCAGGGCCTAGGCATGGGGTAGGGGTTGGGGGGTGAATGACTGTTTAGGGGCTAGGGTATGGACTGACCATAGGGGTGTGGGCAGGGCCTGGGGATAAGGGCGTGGGGGTGAGATGACTGACTGACTGTCTAGGGGGTGGGGCCTGGCTGCAGGGGCAGGGTGAGTGACTGTCTGGGGCGGGGGGGGGGGTGAGTGGTGGCCATCAGGGCAGAGCCTGGGTAACCTGTTCCGAGGGACATGCCTGTGATGACTCGCCATGCTAATACCGACCCCCCAGCAGCGCTTGGCTCTGCCCTGGGGGGGAATGAGTTAAACTTGCTCCTCATGGAGTTCTGAGGCACCAGCCCCAGCAGGAGCTGTGGAGGGGGCCCAGCTGGGGGCAGTTCCTGGCAGTCATTAACCCCTCCCTTCCCATGGGCCTCAGGACGGAGTTTGACAAAGACTGTGAGGACCCCGAATACAAACCGCTGTCTGGGCCGGCCAAGGAGCAGGATGACGAGGTGAGAGCTTCTCCTGGCCACCCTCTCGCCCCAGGGTCCCCCTGCCTCCTAATCTCCATGGCGCTCCACCTTGTCCCACTCTGCCCCCAGGTCCGTCTCCACGCTGGGTTCCCCATCGCCCCCAGACCCTGTGCTCCCCATCCCCCATTGGCTTCTGGAAGCATCTATCCCTGTCTGAGGCAGGCAGCAAGCTGTATATCGGGCAGGTGAAACGGCTCAGGCACAATACTTTCAGTCCTTACTGTGTCTCCCCTTCCCCACCCCCAGGGCGATCCCCTGATGCTGCTGGATGAGGAGATCTCAGTGGTGGATGGGGATGAAGGTAAGGGGGTGAGGGAGAGGGTGGCAGGAGCACAGAAGGGGTTAAGGCAGGCACTGTTCCTTAGCGTATAGGCTGGGGGTGCATGGGAGGGTTGGGATGCAGGGTCTGCATGCACTGGGGGGCTCTGACCCGTGTTGTCCCCCTGCAGGCTGGGGTGCAGGGTCTGCGTGCACTGGGGGGCTCTGACCCCCCTGCAGGCTGGGGTGCAGGGTCTGCGTGCACTGGGGGGGCTCTGACCCCTGTTGTCCCCATGCAGGCTGGGGTGCAGGGTCTGTGTGCACTGGGGGGCTCTGACCCCCCTGCAGGCTGGGGTGCAGGGTCTGCGTGCACTGGGGGGCTCTGACCCCCCTGCAGGCTGGGGTGCAGGGTCTGCGTGCATTGGGGGGGCTCTGACCCCCCTGCAGGCTGGGGTGCAGGGTCTGCGTGCATTGGGGGGGCTCTGACCCCCCTGCAGGCTGGGGTGCAGGGTCTGCGTGCATTGGGGGGGCTCTGACCCCTGTTGTCCCCCTGCAGACCAGCCGGCCCAGCCTGGGCACCTGTTCTGGCCACCAGGCTCGGTGCTCACAGCCCGCCTGCGGCGTCTCATTACCGCCTGCCAGCGCAGCTACAAGCAGGAGCAGCTGAAGATGGAGGCCGCAGAGCGTGGGGACCGGCGGCGCCGGCGCTGCGAGGCAGCTTGCAAGCTCAAGGAGATGGTGCGCCGGGAGAAGCAGCAGCGGTGAGGCTGGGCAAGGTGCAGCCAAAGGGGGGAGGGGGAGCCCCACCCTGTTCCAGGGGGTGCTGTGGAGGTGTGGGGATGGGACACGCACCCTGCAGCCACCACAGGCTTCTGGGACGGGGCTGCCTCGTTCTGGGATTCAGAGTGAGTGGGGTAGGCCTGGGGCAGAGGTGCATCTTCCCAGGGACTGGCTCAGGTCCACTGGCCCGCTGAGGCTCTCCTGTTCCCCGCCCCCAGGTGGACGCGTCGGGAGCAGTCGGATTTCTACCGCGTGGTGTCCAGTTTCGGGGTGGAGTACGACCCCGACACGCTGCACTTCCACTGGGGCCGCTTTCGAGCGCTGGCCCGGCTCGATCGCAAGACAGACGAAAGCCTCACCAAGTATTTCCATGGGTTTGTGGCCATGTGCCGGCAGGTGTGCCGGCTGCCCCCGGCCGCCAGCGATGGTGAGTGTCTGTCTGTTTCTGTGCCGGCTGCCCCCGGCCGCCAGCGATGGTGAGTGTCTATCTGTCTGTCTGTGCCGGCTGCCCCTGGCTGCCAGCGATGGTGCATGTCTGACTGCCAGCAGCCCTGAGTGGGCATGGACATGCCAGAGAGAGTGAGGATAGGGGAATGTTGGAGGGGCTGGGCTCCCTAATTCTCTGACACCTCCCCCCCACCTCCATCTCTCCTCGTAGAGTCTCCAGACCCCACGCTGTTCATCGAGCCCATCTCAGAGGAGCGGGCCTCGAGGACGCTGTACCGCGTGGACCTGCTGCGCCGGCTGCGGGAGCAGGTCCTGTGCCACCCGCTGCTGCAGGAGCGCCTGGCCCTGTGCCAGGCACCGGGCCTCGAGCTGCCCACCTGGTGGGAGTGTGGGCGGCACGATGGGGAGCTGCTGCAGGGGGCGGCACGCCATGGGCTGAGCCAGACCGACGACACCATTATGCAGGACCCCGACTTCTCCTTCCTGGCCGCCCGCCTCAGCTACCTGCATGGCCGGGCCGGGACACCTCAACCCCCTGCAGGGGGTGCTGGAGCCACCACCACCTCCCCCCTGTCCCCCACACGTGAGATGCCGGCCCCGCTGCTGCCTGTGCTTCTCTCCAAGCCTGATTCGGCTGATGACTCGGACTCGGAGCTCGACCTGGGGAAGCTCTCGCCCTCCACATCCGGGTCGTCCTCGTCCTGCTCAGAGGACAGTGACGACGAGAGGGGTGAGTGTGGGACCCCCTGCACCCCTCCCCTTGGAGTCCCACCCCATCCCCTCTGGGTCACCCATACCCTCCTTGAGCCAGGGATCCCCTCCTGCCATCCACGTCCGAATCGTCGTCCTGCTCTGAGGACAGCATGGAGTGTGGGACCCCCATACCTCCTCCCTGTACCCAGACTGAGCTAAAGGTCTCCCTGAGCCAGCTCTGACTGCAAACGAGGGTAATTGACCTAACCCCATAAGCCATGTTCCACCCTCCACAGCCTGTTCCAGTGACCATGAGAAGTGGGGGTACCCTCCTGGACCACCTCCAGAAGCCCTTAAAGATCCGTGGTGCCAGGAATTCTCTCCCCCCCCCCCCCTTCTTTGATTCCAAAGTTTTCCCCTCTGGAGCGCAGGGAAGTCCCCTGGCCTGAGGGACAAGCCCCTGGGGGGGTGGGGGCAGGTCCATCTGTGGCGGCGGGTCAGTTTGTCTCTGCGTCATCCTTGCCTTGTCTCACTCCACAGGCAGGGCAGCTTGCAGGATGGGTGCTGGCCTTGGGCAGCAGGAGGCCTCCATCTCTCTGCGGCAGGGGCAGGAGGTGTTTCTCACCATCCCCTGTCTCCCCCCACCCTCGCCCCCGAGGCACGATGCCCTGTAGCGGGAGTTGCCCATGGGGTGGGACATCTGTCTCTCACCATCCCCCTGGCATGATGCCCTGTCGGGGGAGATGTCCGTAGGGGGCTGGGTGTGTCTCTCCCCACCCTCAGGCACAATGCCCTCCGGGGGGAGCTGTCCGTGGGGTGGGGGGGTCTGTCTCACCACCCCCCAGGCATGGTGCCCAGCGGGGGCAGCTGTCCTTGGGAGGGTGGCGTGTCTGTCTCACCACCACTCCCCCCACCACCCTCAGGCACCATGCCATGCAGAGGGAAGCTGTCTGAGGAGGAGGAGTCCCTGCTCTCCCTGCCCACCTCCCAGGAGGGTGACTCTCCACAGCCCACTGCCCCGGAGCTGCTGCTGCAGCAGCGGCAGCGTGCCCACGAGTGGCCCAAGGTACTGCTCCCTTGCAGCGGGGGGACACAAACCCAGCCCTGATCATCTGGGGAGCTGGGCGGGGGTAGGGGGTAGGTTCTGTGGGGGAGTGTGGGGTTGTCATGGTTGCATGGCAGGTTTCGATGGGGTGGCTGGCATGGTTCTGCTGGGGAATGAGGTGGTTGCCATGGCTATGTGGCTGGTTGTAATGGGGTGGTTGCCATGGTGACACTGACACCCGTTTCCCCCAGGACCGGGTGCTCATTAACCGCATCGACCTGGTGTGCCAGGCTGTGCTGTCGGGGAAGTGGCCCTCAAGTCAGCGCAGCCAGGAGCCCTGTGGGGGTCAGGGGGGAGACGTTGCCCCCCGGCTGCCAGGTGACTATGCCAGCTCGCCTGCTCCCCATGCCTGCCCCCAGGAGGAAGCGCCAGCCCTGTACACCCGGCTCCGGCACAGCCCCGAGGAGAAGGAGTTCACTGTGCAGATCAAGGACGTGAGTGGGGAGTGAGGACTATGGGAGGGTGTGGGGGCGCCTGTCCCATGGGATGGGGGCAGAGTCCTATAACTCACCATGCTAATACCAGGCAGGGCATGGGGGATGTCTATCCAAAGGTGGTGCCTGTGATGACTTGCCATGCTAATACCGACACCTCCCTGGCAGTGCATGTGGCTCTGCCCTGGGGAGGAATGAGTTAAACTCGCTTCTTATGGAGACCTGAGGTGCCTGCTCCCCTGTGGGTCTGGGGCAGTCGCGGGGGTCACCCTGGGGCAGCATTAGGTCCCATTTCCTGGTGCTCATGCTGACCTTGTCTTCCCCAGGAGGAGGGGATCAAGCTGACGTTCCAGAAGCATAAGCTGATCCCCAATGGCGCTCTACATGAGCGGCATCCACACCCGCTGGGCCACAAGAAGAGCAGCAAGAAGTTGATGGAGGTGAGGGGATGGGAGAGTGTATCGGAGGAGGTGGAGCTGCGGGGGCTTTCTGAGTCCAGCAAGAGCTGCAGAGCCTGGGAGGGCTGTGGGGGGTTGTATGCACAGGGGTGTCTGCCTTCATGGAAGCGGCAGTGCCTGATGGAGGGTCTCTCTCCTGATTCGGGGGTCTCTGTGCCCCAGCTGGAGCTGTAGTACCTGGGGAGGTGGGATGGCTGGGGGGGGCTCTGTGAGGTCTCGCTCTCCTGACTGGGGATCTCTCTGCCCCAGCTGGAGCTGCAGTGCTTGGAAGGGCTGCGGGGTCCTGACATTGATCTGGAGGCGCGGATCCCGGTGGTGCACAAGGCGAACGGGACATTGCTGGTGGGGGAGGCGGCCCCACGCCGAGCTGATCTGGAGGCCTGGCTGCATGCACACCCTGACTTTGCCATTGACCCCCGCTTCCTGGCTGTGAGTGTCACCCCGTCCCTCCCTTCAGTCAGGGCCATGCTGGAGAGCCTGGAGCCCTCAAGCCCCAGCTTCCTGTCCTCCTGCCTCTTCACCCTGGGCTCCTGCTCCCCAGTGCCAGACTGGAGATGGGAGAGAAATAGGCTTTGGACACGGGGGGACACACACACCCGCCTGTCTCTCCCTCCCTGGTGCTGTTCCCCCCATGTGATCCTCCAGAACTGCCCCCTCCCACCCTGTGGCTCTGCCTCACTCCCAGAGACACAACTGCCCCCTGAACACACTGCGGCCAGGAGTGTTCAGTGGGCCCAGGCCCCACTGAAATGAGTGAGGAGATGGTCCCACTGGGGATGGGCTCTGTTAGGCCCCAAATGGAGGGAGGCTCTGACAGCTGCTGCGCCCTAGTGCCATAGGGCTGCTGTCAGAGGCTCCTCAGGGAGGTGGGGCCCTAAGCAGTTGCTCCGCCTGGGGAAGTGGAGACCAGGTGTCACTTTCTCTTGCCCTGATCCCTGCGTCATTCCCCGTTCCTACCCCCCAGTACATGGAAGATCGGCGCAAGCAGCACAAGTGGCACCGGTGTAAAAAGACAGGCACAGTGGAACTGAGTTGCCTGCCAGGGTTGGAGCGAGGCCCAGGGGTGGCCAGTGGCTCCCACAACGGCAAGAAGGTGAGAGTCATGTGCTAATCCCTCCCTATCCACCCCCTTCCATCTCACCCAGGGCTCACCTCCCCCCTCCCATTTATCTACCCCCTGCCTTTACCCTTCACCTTCATGCAGCTTGTTCTAACCCCCTGCAAGGGCAGGGCCCAGAGGCTGGGTCCCTGTCTGCCCAGACTCTCCTTGGGTTTCATCCCCCAGATCCCCCTAGTCATGGTGCCTGCCCTCTTGGGAGAGGGGAGAGACAGTGAGGGGGATCTCTAACTGTTGGGCTAGCAGGGGAGGAAGGGAGGTCCACAGTCCCTGCTGGGGGCAGGCTAGCCCTATAGCAGTACTGGCGGGAGGGCGGGGGGAGCCTTGCAGCACTAATTCCTCCCCCTCTCTCTCCCTGCCCAGGGCTTCGTGACTGACCCTGTGATGAGCCGGCTGTTGCCAGGTCCATTGGAATCTGAGGGGGGCCTGAAACAGCCACGGGGTCGCCGGGCTGGTGTGGAGCTGTCCAAGATGGTATCCCTGATGGGGGGGGCTGGGCGGAGCCAGCTGGGGGCTATAGGGCCCCTGTCTTTACATGGCCCCTTCCAACCTGGACCAACCCCTGGCTCTTCCCTGCCCTACATACCCTTCCCTGCAGCCTCCTCCTCTGGCTCCCTGCTGCACCCAGGGTTGGGCCATGGCAGCTATCCCCCAGGCCCGCACATGCACCTGGGCTCTCTGGGGCACCCGCAACCTGATGAGGAAGAAGAGGATGAGGAGGATGAGATGGATGACTTGTCTCAGGGCTATGCCAGTTCAGAACAGGACTTCTCCCTGCTTGATGACCCCATGATGCCGGCCAACTCGGACTCCAGTGACGGTGCTCATGAGGGGGGTGACTGAGCTGAACAGACAGAAGGGGGTACTGGAACTCACTGACTGTGTGGGGGATGGCTGGAGCGACCCTATTGTGGGCCCTCAACATCCATCAATCCTCTTCCCCTGCTGGGGGTCAGGGCAGAGAGTGGGGGGACTCTGCCCTGACCTAGGGTGATGGGAATGGGCACGGGCACAGATCCTGTCCTGGGCCAGGGGAGCTTCCCCGGGATAGAAGTATGTGGGCTTGGCCAGTAAAACTGCATCCCAGTATGAGGCACCAGCTGGGGTCACCTCCCAACCTGCGGCATTATCTGCCAGTGTACATCCCGGCTTCTTACTTGGCCTTCAGGGGGTGGCAGCCCCTATCCTCGCCCCAGTGGTGCAGGGCCCAATGTTGTATTGTATGGGGGGGAAGCCTATATTTATATAAATATGTAATATGTCTTGTGTAATATGACAGGAGTGGGGAGGGGCTGCTGTGGTGGGGCCGGGACCCTGTGAGGGCTGCCATGTGGCTGGAGCGGGTGAGGGGTAAGGGTGGGGGTGGGGCAGGTTGGGTTAGCGCTTCCTGTAGTTGGATTTTTTTTTTCTAATAAAAGAAACAAAATGTGCAAAAAAAACCCCAAACCTGGCCCTATCCCCTGGTGTACATGGTGGGCAGGGAGGAACTGTAGGCTTGCGGGCGATGCCTGGGGCAGAGGGCACTGTGTCAGGTAAGCTGCTGGGCAGCGGGACCCCTGGCTTGGGTGCTCCTGCTCTTACGCACCTGGCTCTGAAATGGGACTTTGTGTCCAGAACCCTCCCGCCAGCCGCACCTTCCACTGCTGGGGCCCAACCGGCCTGGGGAGGGGTGGGGGGCACGGGCAGGCCTCCAGCCTGCCCCCCATCCGGGGCCCATAGTCTGCCCCTCACAGGAGCCATAGCCTGGCCAGCTTTCCGCTCCTAGCTTCCTCCAGGGCAACCTGCCCTGAGCTGGGAGTCCCCTGCCCCGGCCCAAGGGGCCCCCGGCTGGCCCCCTGCCCGGGCCCCCGGCTGGCCCAAGGGGCCCCTTCCCCCTCCCTTTCCTCCCCATAGCCCTTGGGGGGGCTGGGCCACTCCCCGCGTGAGCGCGCATTACGGTCCCTGCGGGCGTGTCCGCGTGGGAGCCAGGGTGTCACGTGGTCGAGACCGCGCGGCGGCGTAACCACGTGCTGGTCACGCGGGAAGGGGCGTGTCCAGGATACCCATGCCTAGCAAGGTCACGTGCCCGGTGAGCGCGCCGTTGTTGGAGGCCGTTCACGCGCGGACGGGGCGGGGCGTCTCGGGGCCGCGCGGTGGCGGGAGCGGAAAAAAAAAACGCGAGAAAAGCAGGGGAAGGCCCGCGGGCGCGAGGCGGCGGCCCGGAAGCGGAAGTGGGTCGCGGGAGGTGGGGCGGTGGGAGGTGCTTCCGGGGGGCGAGGGGCCGCGGCGGGGCCTGGAGCGCGGGGACGAGCCGAGCCGGAGTCTCCATGGCGCTAAGCCTGGACCGCGAGGCCTATTACCGCCGCGTCAAGCGTCTCTATGGCAACTGGCAGGTGCGGCCCGGGGAACTCCCCCGGGACTTCCTGGACCCCCCTCCCCTGGGGTACCCGCCGTGGGGAGACTCCCGGGCTTCCCCAGCCTGAGCGCCCCCATCCCCCCCAGCCAGGGATCTTCTCCGGCCTGCGACCCCCAGCAGCCATCTCTAGGGGAGATCCTCCTGGGGTCCCCTCTTCCTGTCCCCGACCAAGCCCTACCCCCAGAGATCCCCAGGCGCGGACCCGATGCCCCTCCCCCCCGGCTGGTGCTAGGACTGCCCCCCCAGCACAGTCCCCTCTGTTCAGGGGATCGTCCGCGGCGACCCCAACTTCTCCCTCACCACCAGGTTGTCCCCTAACTTTGTTTTCCTGTTTCCAGCCTGGGAGCAAGGCAGTGGGCCCGGGGGCGGGAGTCACTGCTCAGGATTGGCCCCAAGGACTCTCCGTGGCAGGGGGATTCGGGCACTGATAGTATGAGGTGCAGTTATGGAGTATGGGGTTCTCATTCCCCACCCATTATAATGCTCTCATGCGCCGGGGAAAGGTACCATGTTGCAATGAGCCCCCCACCCATGAGGGGATCTAGTGGTGAGGAGTCCTGCTGGCTGCTAGCGGTGAAGTGCCGAGCTCTGCTGCGCGCCCCCCCCCCCCCGTTTATTGCACGTGTAGCAGCCTCCAATAAGAAATTGAAGTGCCATCGTGCTAGGTGCTGTACAGAAGAGGCCTCCCTAAGTTTTTTGTCATCTAAGTACAGAGCTGAAGATGGATGCAGCCACCAGAGCTGTGTTAAGATCAAAGGGTGCACAGGACAAGGGGCTTGGGACTCTGAGAACCTGGGTTCAATTTCCTGCTTTGCCACAGACTCTGTGTGAGAGCTTGGGCCCGTCCCTTAGCCCCCCCATGCTTCAGTTTCCCATCAGTACAATGCCCTACTCCGCAGGGGTGCATGGGCATAAATACGTTTGATTACGACACATTCGGGTACTACAGGAATTGGGTCTGGATAAATACTTTGGACTGGTAGAAGCTCCCAGCTTGATTGGGGGCGGGACTAGGGGTTGTTAGTGGTGATCTGATCCTTTGGGCTCCTTTGCCAGCCCCAAATGTTCCAAAATCACGAGATGGGCCCAAAATGGTGATTTTTTTTTTTTAATGAACTTTGGTGTCTTTTTTTTGTGTTTTTGCTGTTTGGTTTCTAAGTCTTTGGGTAGCACGTGAGTTGCATTCCCAGGCTTTTTTCTGCTACCCGGAGCCGAGAAATGTGCTATGTGTTTCAGCTTTTCTAACCTGCCTAAGGGATTTGGGTGCCCAGTTCTGTTCACTCTGATGGGAGTAGGGTGTCCAAATCCCTCAGGTGGCTTAGGCCATCTCTGCCCAAGTGAGAGGCTAGGATTTTCAAAGGGAGTTAGGTGCCCAGCAGTCATTGATTTGCAGGTTGGGTACCTAACTCCCTTAGGCTAAGCAGTCTTCTCTGTCCAATTTTATAGTCAGCTGTTGTCTCCTTTCTCATTCATCTCTGCTAAACGCTCTTCCTTCCTCATTGCCGGTCTCTGACCTTCCCCTTCAGTTTCTGCTCTGTCCTTTCTGAGAACCCTCCGAGTTCATATCACAACATTAGGATTGCTCCCTACCCTTCGAAGCTCAGAGCAGCTCCTCTGAGGCTACAGGTCATTGAGAGCCCAGAGAGGCACGCAGAGAGGTCAAATGAGCCTTTCTGATTAGCATGACATGGTTTGGGGCAGCTAGTGGGGGAGAGACCCCAGCCCTCACTTCCCTCTGCTTCCCTTGCAGAAGGGAGAGGATGACTATGCCAACATCGACGCCATCGTGGTCTCGGTGGGGGTGGACGAGGAGATTGTCTATGCCAAGTCCACTGCCCTGCAGGTCAGTAGGAGGGAAATCTGTGGAGGATGCTGCTGGAGCTGGGAACGAGGAAAGCGCTGAGTAGAGGGGAGGTTGGGGTAGCACTCGTGGGGGTTGGGGGAGTCTCTGATAGGGAGTCATGGGAGGGAGTGACTCCTTTCCCTCATGGTTCCCCTTCCTGCAGACGTGGCTCTTTGGCTATGAGCTCACTGACACCATCATGGTTTTCTGCGAGGACAAGATCCTGTTCATGGCCAGCAAGAAGAAGGTGGAGTTCCTGAAGCAGATCGCCAACAGCAAGGGCAGCGAGAATGCCAATGGCGTGCCGGCCATCACGCTGCTCGTGCGGGAGAAGGCGAGTGTGTTGGGTGCTGCCTGGCGGTTGTGGGGCACTGCACAGTGGGGTGTCCATACCAGGATGGGGTGGTGCATGCTAAGGGGTGGAGAGTTATGGAATGAAGATTTACACCCCAGGCTGGGGGAACGTTGAGGGTGTTGTGCTGCACCCATTGAGAGTTGCAGGAAGGTTGAGCCTGTGGGAGTCAGGGGTGGTTGAAGGTTGTGCACACTGGGCTGGGAGGAGGTTGAAGTTGCTGTTTATGGGGCAGTTGAGGAACGTCAATGGTGTGGTGGGCTGGGCTGAAGGGAGAGATGATGAGGGCCTTGCGCTCATGGCTTGCTTGGGGAGGCAGGGTGAAGGGCTGGGGGTAGCCACCAGGGACTCTGGTGGTGCAACCTACCTCCTCCCTAATGCCACTCCCCCGTTTTGGGGGACTAACCCTATCCCTGCCCCCCTGCAGAATGAGAGCAACAAAGGGAACTTTGAGAAGATGATCGAGGCACTGAAGGGCAGCAAGAACGGGAAGCGCATCGGGGTCTTCAGCAAGGACAAGTTCCCCGGGGAGTTCATGAAGAACTGGAATGATTGCCTCAGCAAGGAGGGCTTCGAGAAGGTGTGCTGGGTGGCAGGATGGGTGGGGGGGAGCTCCTCCTGTTCCCCTCCCTTCCCCCGTCTCTGGCTTTGCAGGCGGATATCAGTGGGGTTGTGGCCTTATGCCGAGGCAGGGATGTGAGAAGCTCTACCTGCTCCCCTCACCACTCTCCCTGTCCCTGGAACAGGTAGATATCAGCGCAGTCGTGGCCTATACTATCGCAGTGAAGGAGGACGGGGAACTGAACCTGATGCGCAAAGCGGCCGCCATCACCTCTGAGGTCTTTAACAAATTCTTCAAGGAGCGGGTCATGGAGATTGTCGACGCTGATGAGGTGAGAGGGTAGGGAGGCCCCAGGGGTGTGGTGGGGTGAGCTGTGGATGGGATGTGGGGGCTGGTAGGGGGTGAGCCATGGCTTGGAGGTGGTGGCAGGGGGCTGGTATGGGGTGAGCCGCGGCTTGGAGGTGAATTGGACCTGGGACGCTGGCAAATCCTGTGGTCCATCTGGCTGTTCCTACTCGAAGTCTCCATGTGCCCCACAGAAAGTGCGGCACAGCAAGCTGGCAGAGTCGGTGGAGAAGGCCATCGAGGAGAAGAAGTACCTGTCAGGGGCTGACCCCTCCACAGTGGAGATGTGCTATCCCCCCATCATCCAGAGCGGCGGCAACTACAACCTCAAGTTCAGTGTCGTCAGGTCAGTGCCCGCAGGGCTCCTAGCCCTCCCACCCAGCCACCCCACCCCTACCTCTGCTGAGCAGGCAGATGAGGGCCAGGGTCAGTCCTCGCTTCCCCCAGAACCGCCCAACACTGGAGACTTGTCTCCCGAGAGGTGTCAGGGAGCTGGTGCTGCTGGCTGGGTTGGGTCGGTCTGTCTGGTCCTGCCTTTTCCAAGATCCAGGGACTCCTGGCTCAGCCCCCAGCCACCCCATGCCCAGCCCATGACTAGTGCCTCCCCGAAATCCACCTCTCTCTGTCCATCCACCAGCGACAAGAACCACATGCACTTTGGGGCCATCACCTGCGCCATGGGCATCCGCTACAAATCCTATTGCTCCAACCTGGTGCGCACGCTCATGGTGGACCCGCCCCAGGAGGTGCAGGACAACTATACCTTTCTGCTGCAGTTGCAGGAGGAGATGCTCAAGGAGCTGCGGCATGGTGAGTGGGGGGAGGGGAGGTGCGCTAGGGAAGTGGGGAGGGGTCCTGCTGCCTGATGGGAGGAGGGGCGGTGGAGGATGTCACACTGCCCGGCTCCCAGGGAGTGGGAGGGGAACGTGATGCTGCCCTGGCCCAGGTGGGAGGGAAGGGGAGGACATCGCGCCACCTGGTGCTCATGCTGAGACTCCCCCAGGCGTGAAGCTGTGCGAGGTCTATGCTGCCATCATGGATGTGGTGAAGAAGCAGAAACCGGAGCTGCTGAACAAGATCACCAAGAACCTGGGGTAAGAAACTGCCCCCCAACTCCCACTACACAAACCCACACGCACTGCACACCCTGCATCGCCCGCCCCGAGTCTGCTTAGCATGAGCATCCAGAACCTAGGGGAAGAGAACCCTGCTCCAGGTTCCAGCCGCAGCCCAGTCCCCATGTGCCCAGGGCCTGCACAGCTCAGCCTGGCTCAGGGGTGAGGCGCCAGGCTCCTGCTGGAGTGGTCCCTGTAATACCTGTTCAGCCTGGAGTAGTCCCTGTAATACCTGCCCCCAGGTCTATGGGGTGGGAGCATTGCCGGGGCCAGAGGGTGGCTATGGGTAATGTGACTGCCCCCTGGACTTTTCACAGATTTGCCATGGGCATTGAGTTCAGAGAGGGCTCCCTCGTCATCAACAGCAAGAACCAGCACCGGCTCAAGAAAGGTGAGAGGCACGCCTACACACACACACACATCACTTCTTGCTGATTCCATCGCATCCCCATGCCCTGAGAGCCAGAGCCAGCTTAGTTATGGGGAGAGACCCCTATTGTCTTCACAGTCAGGTATCCAGTCCCTACACCACCCCCTATGCAGCCCTTGAGGCTCGAAATCTCTTTTCCTGCAGGCGGGGGCCTCCCCTAAATCATATGTAGGGTGGGATATCCTGCTCGTGTATAGCTCCGTGTGCACCTGCTGCCTGTGCATGTGGACTGGTTGGCGACTGCTGACCTCCCTGCATGTCCCCCGGGCCCTGCCACCCCAGCCTGGACCTCCCTGAGCCGTGTCACCCCCTTTTTCATCTGGCTGGCAGGGATGGTATTCAGCATCAACGTGGGCTTCTCCGACCTGACCAACAAGGAAGGAAAGAAACCAGAGGAGCGAACATACGCACTGTTCATTGGGGACACCGTGCTGGTGGATGAGGTGGGTGTGGGGGGTTGGGCCGCAAGGTTATTTGGGGAGCACCATGCTGGTGGATGAGGTGTGTGGAGGGGCCGGAGGGTTATTTGGGGGGCACTGTGCTGGTGGGGATGGGGCTGGAGGGTTATTTGGGGGGCACCGTGGGGGTGGGGGCCATGCAGGGTTATTTGGGGGGCACCATGCTGGTGGATGGGGGCCGCACAGGGTGAGTATTTTCTGCTTCTCTGCCCCATGTGCGTTTATGGGCTGCCATCTGTTCCACCCCCCGACTCTCTCTTTGCTCTCCAAGGACGGCCCGGCCACCATTCTCACCTCTGTTAAGAAGAAGGTCAAAAACGTTGGCATCTTCCTTAAGGTGAGGCTGGGGGTGTGGGAGAGGTTGGGGGAAGGCAGACTCGATATCAGAGCAGGGCATGTGGGGGCTCCCATACTTCGGTGGCAGGGAGTTCTGCGTGGAGGAGGGGATGACAGAAGATCCCCAAGGTGCTGGGTGGGGGTGGGCCTGGGGAGACACTATGGGGCCAAGTGGCAACATTTCATAGATCTGTAGGTTCCCACGGCAGAAGGGACCATTACGACTCTCTGGTCTGACATTCTGCAGAATGAAAGCCAGCAAACGTCCCCAGCGTAAGTCCTAGCACATCCCTTCCAGGGTGCTGGAGGATGAAGGGTGCGGGGAAACTTGGGGGCAGAGGTGTAAAGGGTGGGGGGACCAGCTCTGACCATTCTGTCCATCTCCCACAGAATGAAGATGAGGAGGAGGAAGAGGAGGAGAAGGACGAGGCTGAAGACCTGCTGGGTCGCAGCTCCCGAGCAGCAGCACTGCTGACGGAGCGGACGCGGGTGCGGTTCCTCCTGCCATGGGGAGCTGGCCAGGGCTGGTTGGGCTCCAGAGCCCACGTGGGACACCTGGCGGGGCCCCTGCAGCTAGAAGGGGCTGGGGGAGCTAACTTCCTCACAAGGGAGGGGCTGGGGACCATGCTTCTATGGGACTGGGGCTGAGTGGTCCCTGTGGCTGCAGGGCTGCCTCGGGCAGGGTGGTGGCTGGGCTGCTGAGCTGGGGTCTGGGTCTGCGCCTCACTCGCATTCCTGCTACCGCCAGAATGAGCTGACGGCGGAGGAGAAGCGTCGAGCCCACCAGAAGGAGCTGGCCATGCAGCTCAACGAGGAGGCCAAGCGGCGGCTGACGGAGCAGAAGGGCGAGCAGCAGATCCAGAAGTGAGTGGAAGGGGAACTCGGGGGTGAGAGCAGATCTAGGAGTGAGTGGGGAGACGGGGGGGCAGGGAGGGGAGTGACTCTAGAAGTGAGTGGGAGAAGAGCCTAGAGGTGGGGTGAGCAGATCCAGAAGTGAGTTGTGGGGAAGTGGATCCAGAAGTGGAGCAGGCTTCGGGGTTGCTATCTGTCACTCTGTGTTTATGTATGTTTGGGAGGGCCTGGGTGGGAGCTGTATCTGTGGGTGATCTGGTGTTCCTTGGAAGTGTGGTGCCGGAGGAGGAACACTGTGCCGTTTTTTGGAGGGAAGCTGTGCGTGCTTGCTGGATATTTGGGGGCCCTAGAGGCTGTGCCGTGTTTTGGAGGGAAGCTGTGTGTGCCTGTTGGATATCTGGGGGCCCCTGGAGACTGTGCTGTGTTTCATCTTCCCCCACCCCACCCAGGGCCCGCAAATCGAACATCTCCTACAAGAACCCATCACTGATGCCCAAGGAGCCACACATCCGGGAGATGAAGATCTACATTGACAAAAAATACGAGACTGTCATCATGCCAGTCTTTGGCATCGCCACACCCTTCCACATCGCCACCATCAAGGTATGGGGGGCTGGGTAATGGGGGGCCTGCATGCTTCTACATGGCCACCGTCAGCCCGGGAAGGTGACTTCTCAGCACACAGGACAGGGAGGGGGTTAGGGAACCTGTTGGTTTGAGGTTTGTGTTGGTCCTTCAGCTCAAAGGAAAGTGGGGGCCGTTTCCCACAGAGGCTCTGCCTCGAGGGGCCATGCAGGCAGGAGCCCTGGGGAGTGGGGGGGTTACAGGCAGGAGCTCTGGGGAGTGTAGCTGGGGGGCGGTTGCTGGTGGGAACCCTGGGGAATGGAGCAGGGGGGTGAGGGGAAGGGGGTTTACAGGTGGGAGCCGGGGTACAGAGAAGTCCCCAGCCACATTCAGGGCACACAATCTGACTGACCTCCCGAACTCCCCATGGTGCAGAACATCAGCATGTCGGTGGAGGGTGACTACACCTACTTGCGCATCAACTTCTACTGCCCAGGCAGTGCCCTGGGGCGCAACGAGGGCAACATCTTCCCCAACCCCGAGGCCACCTTCGTCAAGGAGATGTGAGTGCCCCCTTCCACTGCCCCCCCACCCTCTGCCCACTGCTTGAACGACCTTCCCCAACCCCTCCCCTGCAAGCCCCCTCGAGCCCCAGGCTGGGCTGGGACTCGGGACTCCTGGCTCTGGCATACTCTGGCTGTGTGACCTGGGCTCTTGGTCTCTGTACACGGGGGAGCTTAACAGCCTGCTGTATGGGGCAGCGGGGAGACTAGGCACCAGCTTTCTGTGCGGGCTGGGCACCCAAGTGCCCCATGGGCTGTGTGGGGCAGGGGCTGCATACGTGCAGTGCTGTTATGGCCAGTAACCGCTTACCGCGCCTCCCCCAGCACGTATCGTGCCTCCAACATGAAAACGCCGGGTGAGCAGACGGTGCCAGCCCTCAACCTGCAGAACGCCTTCCGCATCATCAAGGAGGTGCAGAAACGCTACAAGACCCGGGAGGCAGAGGAGAAGGAGAAGGAGGTGAGCCAGGAGTGGAGAGCCTGGGAAAAGCTGACCCCATATCCCAGTCTCGGGCAGAGACACTAACAGACCCGGGAGGCTCTGTGCTCCGCGGGATCTCACTCCCTGGCTCTCGTCTCCTCTCTCTAGGGCATTGTCAAGCAAGACTCGCTCATCATTAACCTGAACCGGAGCAATCCTAAGCTAAAGGACCTGTACATCCGGCCCAACATCGCCCAGAAGAGGATGCAAGGCTCACTGGAGGCCCACGTCAATGGTAAGGGCCCCTTCCCCCAGCCCACTTTGCTCCTAGCCCCAGTCCAGGGACCGCCTCCTCCTAGTTGCGCTCCAGCCCAAGGGTCCCCTCTCACTGTCTGTCTCTTGGGCAGGTTTCCGCTTCACCTCTGTGCGGGGAGACAAGGTCGACATTCTGTACAACAACATCAAACATGCGCTGTTCCAGCCCTGCGACGGGGAGATGATCATCGTGCTGCACTTCCACCTCAAGGTAGGGCCCCTGCGCCCCCCAGGAACCATCTCCGGGCCTGATTTTGCCCTGCTCTGTGCAGGGCTGGGGTGGTCTCTTGCAGGTTTTGACCCGGGGGCTGGTGTGGGGTGTGAGAGACTCAATGGAGCCTTCATGCCCCCCCTCCATTCCCCCAGAATGCTATCATGTTTGGGAAGAAGCGGCACACGGATGTGCAGTTCTACACCGAGGTGGGCGAGATCACCACAGACCTGGGCAAGCACCAGCACATGCATGACCGCGACGACCTCTATGCCGAGCAGGTGAGATGTGGGGCAGGGGGCAGCTGCATGCTGACCTTGCTGTCCCTGCAGATTGAGTGCGAGATGAGAGGGGACTGGGCTGAGGGGTCTCTGTCTCTAGGAGGCTGTGCTGACCCTGCAGATGGAGAGTGAGGGGTTACGTTAGGGGGCTCCTCTCCCCAGGAGACAGGCTGTTGACCCTGTGCCCCATGCAGATGGAGCGTGAGGGTTGATGGGGGGCTCAGAAGCAGGGGAATCTCTCCCTGGGAGCCTGGCTGATGTCCTTGTGCCCCATGCAGATGGAGCGTGAAATGAGGCACAAGCTGAAAACGGCCTTTAAGAATTTCATTGAGAAGGTGGAGGCTCTGACCAAGGAGGAGCTGGAGTTCGAGGTGCCCTTTCGGGACCTGGGGTAAGGGGGTGAACTAGGGCATCAAGGTGCCCTTCCAGCACCTCTAGGGATGGGGGGAGCAGGGGCGTGGAGGTGCCTTCTGGGATCTTTTGGGGGGGAGCAGGGCGTTTAGGGTGCCCTTCTGGGATCTTTGGGGGCATGGAGGGTGCCTTCCGGGACCTGGGGATTTGTGGCCCTGGACCCCGTAGACACAGTCTGACACAAGATGCCCACCAGGGGCTCAGTCTGCCCCCCCTCCTCCCCCCACTCTGGGTCTGTGGCTCTCACTGACCTCACTTGCTTTGCTGTCTCTGGCAGGTTCAATGGTGCCCCCTACAGAAGCACCTGCCTGCTCCAGCCGACCAGCAGTGCCCTGGTGAATTGCACTGAGTGGGTGAGTGTCCGTGGGGGACCTGTTCATGCCCCCACCCCAGTCTCAGCCCTGCTCAGGGCCTGGCGCAAACCTGTGTCCCAAGGGACCTGCCTGCGTGCTTGTGGGGGTCGGCGGAGCTCAGGGCGAGCGCTGGCACTGTAGGGTGGGAAGGGACTTGGGGGTGCAGCTCTGTCCCCTGTGACTACTGGCCCCATTGGCAGGGGGTCTCTGTCCCAGGGCTGGTGAGGGGGTGTCTCCATCCTGGGCCTGACCCCACCCCTCCCCTGCAGCCTCCATTCGTGGTGACGTTGGACGAGGTGGAGCTCATTCACTTTGAGCGAGTCCAGTTTCACCTGAAGAACTTCGACATGGTCATCGTCTACAAGGACTATAGCAAGAAAGTGACCATGATCAATGCTATCCCCGTGGCCTCCCTCGACCCTATCAAGGAGTGGCTCAAGTGAGTGACCCCCCATCCTCCTCTATGATACCTACCTCATCAGGATCCTGATCCACACCATACCCACCAATTCCATCAACTGGGGGGTCTCCACTGAGGAATGACACCCCCTGACCCCTCCACTGAGATCTGTTTCACCAGGATCCCAATCCCCCAGCTCCCAGCCTCCTCACTGTACCCACCAATGCTATCAACTGGGGGATCCCCACCAAGGATTGCCCCCCTCCCCCCCAGGACGCCTCTCCTGGTGCCTACCCCACACACACCAGGACTCTGATCCCCTCCCAGAGTGGAATGATTTAAATCAAGGGACTTAAATCACCAGTTTTTAATCATGATTTAAATCAATTTTAATTGTGTTTTGCATTCGTACTTTTTCAGGTTTTTTTCCTCTAAAGAAAGGTTGATTCTCATTGGCTGGTAACAAGTAAAACAAGTTGATCTGCAACTGAATACAGCCTTTACACTACATTTAGTTCTTTTTGCTACCCCGGAGTACATGCTAGCTATGTCTATACAAAACTATTTCAGCAATGATAGCAGTTTACACTTCATTCAGATTCTTAATTTTACATTTTTTATTCTGTTAGAAAATAGTGAATGATCCATATCTTGATGATTTTTTACTTCTGGTTTGTGCCAAGCTCTGTTTGGATAGAAATTCAAATTCAATTCAAAAATGCACAAATAACATTTACCATTGTAAAATGCTTTTTTATTCATAAACTGTCTTAATGTGCTGGATACGAGCCAAAAAAGTATATCAAAGTTTATCTAAACATGTTTTGCATTTATAACCAATTAAGCAAAGGAAGCTTTTCCAATTCCCAGTAGGTTTTTCAGTTTTGAAAAGTAGTCATTGCACTGAACTTGGAACACACGGAAATGAAGACTATATTCTCTCTGCACTTGCAGAGGAGGCTACTGCTATTAAAAGCTTGTTAGGTCTTCAACAAACTCTGGTTCCAAATGCTTGGCCAGCTACTTCCACCAGTTCAGTGGTTTAACTTTCCTTAAAAGTTGGTAGCAAACATTTACTGATAAAAAATATTAAATTTAATGTAAATAAATTATAGTAAGTTTAGGCCTTAACATCGGTTGTCATAATTTTAAATAGCTTTATTTTTTTTAAAGAGTAAACCTGTTTAGTTTTACATAAAGTAAATCCTATTTAGATAAAAAAAAATCTGACTTTATTTATTTTAAATCATCAATTTTTATCCACTCTGGAGCCTCCTGATACAATTCCTCCCCTCATCCACTGGGACCCAATACTGACCTCTCCTTTCTCCCTAGCTCTTGTGACCTGAAGTACACGGAGGGGGTGCAGTCCCTCAACTGGACCAAAATCATGAAGACGATTGTGGATGACCCTGAGGGCTTCTTCGAGCAGGGGGGTTGGTCATTCCTGGAGCCCGAGGGAGAGGTATGGGGGGGACTGGACTCCGACTCCCCGGGGGGGGCTCTGTCTCCCAAGGGGGAAGGGCCCCTGCAAAGGGATGGTGGTTGGGGGGGATTATTTTGATTTCCTGTGGACACTCCGGTATCTGAGCCCAATTAACATTAATTAATCTGATCTCACTCCCACTTCTCTCTGCACCCCATGACCTATGGCAGGTTTCAGAGTAGCAGCCATGTTAGTCTGTATTCGCAAAAAGAAAAGGAGTACTTGTGGCACCTTAGAGACTAACAAATTTATTAGAGCATAAGCTTTCGTGAGCTACAGCTCACTTCATCGGATGCATTTGGTGGAAAAAGCAGAGGAGAGATTTACACACACACACAGAGAGAGAGAGAGAGAGAGAGAGAACATGAGTGTATATAAATCTCTCCTCTGCTTTTTCCACCAAATGCATCTGATGAAGTGAGCTGTAGCTCACGAAAGCTTATGCTCTAATAAATTTGTTAGTCTCTAAGGTGCCACAAGTCCTCCTTTTCTTTTTCCATGACCTATGGGAATCACTGAAGATCATCCAGGGAATCAGTGACAATTGGGGATAGAACCCAGGAGTCCTGATTCCTGGCTGGGATCTCTCCCCAGGGCAGTGATGCCGAGGTCGGGGAGTCAGAGTCAGAGATCGAGGATGAGACGTTTAACCCCTCGGAGGATGAGTATGAGGAGGAGGAAGAGGACAGTGATGAAGATTACTCCTCTGAGGCTGAGGAATCAGGTGAGGAGGCCCCTGCAGCTTAGGCCGGGGGTGGAAGGGTTCTTGGCACCAAGCCTCTGCACTGGGGGTCTGACCCTGAGGGGTCACCTGGCAGAGTACACTCTGCTGGGCAGCAGGGGTCACCCTACCCCCTTCTCCTGGGAGCCCTCCCTTATCCTCCACACACTACCTGCTCTGTCCTGCCTAATTCCCCCTCCCACCTGTGCTCCCATTCTGAGGGGTGGGATGAAGTGAGGTGGGAATAGGCCCCTTGTTCCAGTGTAGGGGGATGGTGCCCTCCATTGGACAGAGGGTTGAGCTGTGGGGTGGTGCTGCGCACAGGGCCATCCTCTGAGCTCCTGTCTCCATTTGCAGATTACTCCAAGGAATCCATGGGCAGCGAGGAGGAGAGTGGGAAGGACTGGGACGAGCTGGAGGAGGAGGCCAGGAAAGGTGAGTATCAGCCCTTGGGACCTTTCCCAAATGCACACAGGGGCCATGGGATCTGGGTGTCCTTGTGACACCCTGTTCACTCTGACCCCTAATGGTTGTGGGGAAGGGGACAGAGTCCTGCACCTCCTGTTGCCTTGCAGTCAGACAGGAGAGCTGGTAGTGGAGGGTGTCAGTGGGGTAGGTAGCCAGCCTCTCACCCGCTGCAGCCATTGGGTGGGTTACACAGCCATGCCCTGACCCCCATCCTACTCCCCTAGCGGACCGGGAGAGCCGGTACGAGGAAGAGGAGGAGCAAAGCCGCAGCCTGAGCAGGAAGAGGAAGGGCCCAGCCCACAGTTCCAGCCGCCGCAGTTCCCACAGCCGCAGCCCAGGCCGCAGCTCGGGGCCCCCCAAGAAGAAGAGGAAGTAGGCAGTGAACTCTGACCCTCCCCAGCAGTGACGCCTGGGGCATCAGACCCTGTTCAACAGCCAATCCCGGGGGCGGGGGGGCACCATGCCCCACCCACAAACTTTGTCTTTTCCTGTTTTCAATTTTCCCTGTTTTGTTTCTTGAGTTTTTCTGGCCATTTGTACGGACCAATCAGCTGTGAGAATTCCAGGCCCCGCCTGCCTGTAACCATGGACATGAGCACTGCCAATGAAAAGGAGGAAGAGGCCTCTCGGAGTAAGGACACTGGTGTCAGTGATTGCTCGCCCCACCCCCTTCACTCCCTCCTGGGGTCCCTCCCTAGTCACCCGCACATTCCCTTGTGAGGTATAGGTATGGCCATGGCGCAGGCTGCCGCTTTCTCCCCCCAGGGAGTCTCTGGCGATCGAATCATCCCCTCTTTCCCAACAGCTCTGGGGAGACGCAGCCAGCGCAGAGGATCTCTGAGTGTCTCGGACTTCATCCTCAGGGTGCTGGTAACCAAGGCGGGGGGTAGACTGTGCAGGGCTGGCACCTACAGGTCCATCCGATCCCTACTGCTGCCTTCCTCAGCACTGGAGGGGTTGGGAGCGGGGTGCATGGGGGGAGTGGTCTAGCCCTGAGAAGATCCGGCTTCTTGTTTTTTACTCGCCTGGCTCTGTCCCGTATTTATCTCGTTTCCTCAGTTGCCAAGTCAAGCCTCTGGTAGGAGAGATGCTTTTGTTTTGGGGGGTTTTATCGTGTCATCTCCCATGGGCCCCCATCACCTGCCCCTGCTTCTTGCTGGTGAGGGAGCCCCTGGGGGGTGATGGGGCAGGGGAGGGCTCTAATTTTTTTTCATAGCCGGTAGCTCTTGGATTTTTGACTTTGGAGAATTGAAACAATAAAATGTGTTTTTGTAAGTTCACCTTTTCCAGGTGCTGAGTCTGTTCAGTCAGTGGGGAGGGGACGCTGGTCACTGGTGGTTGTTTGTATTATGGCAGCACCTGGGAGCCCAGACATGGCCCAGGACCCCCTTATGCTAGGCTCTGTATAGACAGAGCAGGGACAGGCACTGCCCCAAGGAGCTCACAATCTTGAGTCGTGCTGACTGCTCAGGCAGGGTGGCATCCTTCACTAGTGAGCTTTGAGGTGAGGGGAGGTTCCCGTTTGAACCTTACGGTCCCAAGTCCTTGCACACCTTGCGGGAGCTGACGGAGCCCTCATTCCTCCTCTTCAGCCTTTCGTCTCCCCTCCCAGTAGATGTCGCAGAGGGCAGCAGCTGCTTCCACAGAGACCTTCAGCCTCCCGATGGCAGAGCGGTCCTGAGGGCTGACAACTGCCGGGAGTGGGTAAGAGAGCAGAAGTGAGGGGAGGGGTCAGTGTTTCTCCAGGGCCATTCTCTGGCTGGGCCTGGTGTAGAACTTGCCTCCCCCAGCCCTGGGAAGGGACAGGACTTGCACAGCTGCAGCTCCCAGGACATGGAGGGAGGTTGGCTTCCAGGTATAGATCCCAGTTCAGTGGCCAGGTCCCTGGCCTCTTATCTGCTCCACTGGCCCCCTTTCATGCAGGTGGCGTGCAGGGGAACAGAGGCAGCAGCTCAGCAGTGGAGACTGCTCGTTTGGGTGCTGCTGGCTCCGTCACTCACCATCGAGGTCACGCTCCAGCACATCATTGCCTGTCAGCAGGATCTCGTGCAGGTCTACATAGGCAAAGCCCACGTCCTCGCACTCGCCTCCAGTCCCAGGCAGAGGCTCGCTCACCACCACGAACTGCAGCCTGCAATAAGGGGGCAGTGTGTCTGGATCCTGCACCTGTATCCAGCCCATCCTACCCTGGCTCCCCATAGAAAAGCCAAGGTGAAGGGTGCTATTCTCACCTCTAGTGCACTCAGTGGCCTGGGCCCAGGGGATCTAAGAGAGCCAAAAGCTCCAGGAGGAGGGCTCTGCCTGACAGCTTTGCTCCTCTGGCCCAAGGAGCCTTCTGCAGGAAGTGTAAAGCTGCAGGGGGGCACGTTGGGCCTGTGTGAAACAAATGCCTCCAAGAGCTAAGGACCATTACAGACCTCCCAGCACATTCCTTTGATCTGCCTTCTCTAACCTACAGCATCATGGGTGCACATACTCCACCCATGGGAGAGAATAAGCACGGGGTGGATATTGGTCACAGTGTTCAGGCACTTACAGGAACGTGCTCAGAAGAGGTGATTAGCAGGCTGTAAGAGCCTGTACGGGGAGAGGATGGGGGTGGGTGCAGCGGGGATATGTGCTGGGGACCTTTATCCCAAGGGACTGGAATTCCTGCCCCATCCAGGACGCTCACCAGCTCTGCCCTGCCTCCCCTGCCTGCAGCATGGAGAAGAGGAGTTCCCGCTGCATGCTCGCCCCCTCGGTGTCCAGCTGAATCACTGTGGTGGGGGCAAAAGGCTGTTAGCCATGGCAATGCTCAGTGGGGGGGGGGCACCAAGGGGAAGAGTCAGGGCAATGCTCGCTGGGGACTGGGGGGGCACCATAGATTCATAGATAGTAAGGTCAGAAGGGACCATTCTGATCATCTAGTCTGACCTCCTGCACAACGCAGGCCACAGAATCTCACCCACCCACTCCTATGAAAAACCTCACCTATGTCTGAGCTATTGAAGTCCTCAGATCGTGGTTTAATAATAATTCCCCATGTGGCATGGTATCAAACGCCTTACTGAAATCTAGGTAAATTAGATCCACTGCATTTCCTTTGTCTAAAAAATCTGTTACTTTCTCAAAAAAGGAGATCAGGTTGGTTTGGCACGATCTACCTTTTGTAAAACCATGTTGTATTTTGTCCCATTTACCATTGACTTCAATGTCCTTAACTATTTTCTCCTTCAAAATTTTTTCCAGGACCTTGCATACTACAGATGTCAAACTAACAGGCCTGTAGTTACCCGGATCACTTTTTTTTCCTTTCTTAAAAATAGGAACTATATTAGCAATTCTCCAATCATACGCTACAACTCCTGAGTGTACAGATTCATTAAAAATTCTTGATAATGGGCTTGCAATTTTAGGTGCCAATTCTTTTAATATTCTTGGATGAAGATTATCTGGGCCCCCCGATTTAGTCCCATTAAGCTGTTTGAGTTTCGCTTCTACCTCAGATATGCAAAAAGAAAAGGAGTACTTGTGGCACCTTAGAGACTAACAAATTTGTTAGTCTCTAAGGTGCCACAAGTACTCCTTTTCTTTTTGCGAATACAGACTAACACAGCTGCTACTCTGATACCTCAGGTATGGTAATATCTACCTCCATATCCTCATTCCCATTTGTCATGCTACCATTATCCCTAAGATCCTCTTTAGCCTTATTAAAGACTGAGGCAAAGTATTTGTTTAGATATTGGGCCATGCCTAGATTATCCTTAACCTCCACTCCATCCTCAGTGTTTAGTGGCCCCACTTCTTAGTTTTGTTCTTATTTATATGGCTATAGAACCTTTTACTATTGGTTTTAATTCCCTTTGCAAGCTCCAACTCGACTCGACTTTTAGCCTGTCTCACTTTATCCCTACAAGTTCTGACCTCAATAAGGTAGCTTTCCTTGCTGATCCCTCCCATCTTCCACTCCCTGTATGCTTTCTGCTTTTTCTTAATCACCTCTCTAAGATGCTTGCTCATCCAGCTTGGTCTACAACTCCTGCCTATGAATTTTTTCCCCTTTCTTGGGATACAGGCTTCCAATAGCTTCTGCAGCTTTGATTTAAAGTAATCCCAAGCCTCCTCTACCTTTAGATCCATAAATTCTTCAGTCCAATCCACTTCCCTAACTAATTTCCTTAATTTTTGAAAGTCAGCCCTTTTGAAATCAAAAACCCTAGTTGCAGATTTATTTTTGTTAATCCTACCATTCAGTTTGAACTGAATTAGCTCATGATCACTTGAACCAAGATTATCCCCTACAACCATTTCTTCTATGAGGTCCTCACTACTCACCAAAACCAAATCTAAAATGGCATCCCCTCTAGTCGGTTCAGCAACTACTTGATGAAGGAATCTATCAGCTATCGCATCTAGAAAAATCTGAGCCCTATTATTATTACTAGCAGTGGTCCTCCAGTTTATCTGGGAAGTTAAAGTCTCCCATGATCACGTAGTTTCCATTAGTATTTCCTTTATTAAAAACATTAAAAAGAGCTCTATCCATATCCAAATTAGATCCCGGTGGTCTATAGCACACCCCAAGCACTATCGTAGGGGAGGCTCTACTAGTTTTCTTCCCCAATGTAATTTTTGCCCAGACAGACTATTATTACTAGCCCTATTATTACTAGCACTGGTCCTCCAGTCTATATCTGGGAAGTTAAAATCTCCCATGATCACACAATTTCCATTCGTATTTACTTCATTAAAAACATTAAAGAGGGCTCTATCCATATCCAAATTTGATCCCAGCGGTCTATAACACACCCCAAGTACTATCACAGAGGAGGCTCTAGTAGTTATCTTCCCCAGTGTGATTTTTGCCCAAATGGACTCTGTCTTATCCATTGCATCGCTTCTTATTTCTTTACATTCTACCTCATCCTTGATATACAATGCTACTCCACCCCCTTTACCTTTATTTCTCTTTCCTAAACAGCACATACTCTTCAATACCTGTAGTCCAGTCATGACTACTCTTCCACCATGTTTCTGTTATCCCAGAAATATCAGGTTTCACTTCCTGCACCAGTAGCTCTAGTTCCTCCATTTTGTTACCTAGGCTCCTCGCATTGGTGTACAAACATCTTAATTTTTGCTGTTTGGCCTCGCTCACATTTTGTACCCTACTAGGCGCAGTAATTCTACAGCCAGAATAACCTATTAGACTGGTATCCACACTGCCCTCGCTCCTTATATACATTCTCCTACCCATGGCTGTATCCTTTCTTACTTCGTCTTCTTCCCTCTCAATGCTAAAATCCATCATGGAGATTACCTGGACATCTCCCCCAAATTCCTAGTTTAAAGCTCTCTTTATCAGTTTTGCCAGCCTCCATCCTAGAAGTCTATTTCCTTCCCTACTCAGATGAAGTTCATCCCGAGAGAACTGCCCTCTGTCCATGAATGCCTCCCAGTGGCCATACATCCCAAAGCCCTCCTTATAGCACCACTGCCTAAGCCATCTGTTGATAATCATAATCTTGTCACACCTTTGTTGCCCTTCTCTAGGAACAGGCAGGATCCCACTAAAGATCACCTGAGCCTCGATTTTCTTAAGCGTCTTCCCCAGCCTAGCATAGTCTCCCTTAATACTTTCCAGCGAGAATCTAGCCGTATCATTTGTTCCCGCATGAAGGATAATTAAGGGATAATTTCCCGCTCCCTTTAGGATCCTTTTCAACCTCAGGTCTACATCCCGTATCTTAGCACCTGGAAGACAGCACACCCTTCTATTCTCAGGATCAGCTCTAGTTACAGGCCTGTCTATTCTTCTCAATAAAGAGTCCCCGATCACATAGACCTGCCTTTTTCTGGTGACAGTGCTATTCTCCAGTCTCTCCCCTGTTCCCTCTGGCTGCAAGTTCTTTCCATTCCTATTTTCCCTTATAATTCTCTTCAACCCATCCTGTATCCTCCTGGGGCTCATATCTGGTGTAGTCTCCATTGTCTCTTCCCCTTTTCCTATAGGACTAGCTTCTCTTCGCTTCTTCCTTGCCCTTCAGCAACTGCCTGCTGAGCCCCTTCTTTGTTTTCCAACTCTGCAAACTTGTTCCTAAGCTCTATTTCTCCTTCACTAGTCCGTTTTTTCCTCTGCCTGGTTCCTCCAAGGGGAGGAGTCAGCGCAATGCTCGCTGGGGACTGGGGGGGCACCAAGGGGAGGAGTCAGGTCGATGCTCACTGGAGACTGGGGGGGCACCCAGGGGAGGAGTCAGGGTGATGCTTGCTAGGGATTGGGGTGGGACCAAGGGGAGGAGTCAGGGCGATGCTCACTGGGGACTGGGGGGGCACCAAGGGGAGGAGTCAGGGCAACAATCTGATGCTCCCCTGGGGCCAGATGGTGACAGTTGACCCATCTCCAAGCTCGCCAGTGTTGCTCCTCTTCCCAGGCTGCTAGTGGTCCAGCGCCACCTTCTTCCTATGGGGAGGGAGCCCCCTGGGGCGGGCCTGGGCCAGGCTGCTCAGCGCAACATGAGCCGGGGACACTGGGCCTTCGCCAGCTTGCACTGGCAGTGTGGGGGCTGAGTGCCAGGGAGGGGGCTGAGGAAAGTGGCGCTATTAAATTAGTCATGGCCTCTTTTTCCCAACAATAGCACCGCTGTTCTGGGTCTGAAGTGAGCCCTGCAGAGCTGGGCCCAAAGGCCTAGCTATGAGCTCCATCCCGAGGTGGGGGAGAGATTCTTTTCCTCTCTCCACCCATGTGTCATCCCCATCATGAGGCATGAGACGCCCGCCCTGCCTCTGGGCGGTAGGGCTGTGGGAAGGGCGAGAGCCCAGACCCTCCCCGCAGCAGCTCACCCTTGCTGAAGTGGAAGTAGATCTCCTCGCTGCCCCGGGGCTTGCACAGGGACAGGGGGGTCTCTGTCTCAGCCAGGGGCATCCCTGGGAAGTGGTACTCAACGTACAGCTGCTGGATGTGCTCACAGGCCATGGCCTCAGGGTGCAAACTCAGAGAGACTATTTCAATGCGGATCCTCTCGATGTCCTGACAAGAGGAGATGAGAGCAAGTCACACAAGGCCTGAGAGGGTGGGAACCAGGGCCCTGAACTCTTCTGTAGGGGGTGGGGGGGAGGCTGGCTGAGCCAAGCTCCCGTCTCCCCCACTCACCCCACTTTGGAACCCCCAGGGCTCAGCACTGTCACAACAAGCTGTAGCTGCCCCATGCTCCTCCCTGACTCCTGTACCTGGCAGGGCTCCCTCCCCATGGGTCTGTGCACCCCCTCCTCCAGCACTGTCTCAGGGGTGGGGGCATTACCACCTTTGGAGGGCTCTCCAGACTGGTCCCCACCACAATCTCGTCACTGTCTGTGGTCTGTGTGTCGCTGCTGCTCTCCGGTGCTGGCTCACAGGCCTCCTCAGGGGCTGGCAGGGACAGAGTATTTGTTACTGGGAGGGGAATTAGAATGGAACCTGCGTGCCCCCTGCTCCCACCTGTACCATGGGCCTTGAAGAGCATGGCTGCAGCGGCAGCCTGCTTTGGGGCTGCACCTATGCCCACCGCTGAGTTTGTTCATGCAGGGACCCTGCTCTGCAGCTGGATGGCCACGTCGCCCTCCCCCACCACAGTGAGCCCCAATCCACAGCTGGATGGCCACATCGCCCTCCCCCACTACAGTGAGCTCCAATCCACAGCTGGATGGCCGGATACCCCGTCTGTGGTTTTACATTGTGCCACCTGGAGCAGGGTGCACGTGACCTGTAGAGTCAGCTCTGGCACAGCATGAGGGGCTGTGCAGGACCCGAGGGTAGCCTGGCCAGTTGGCCCTGACAGCTGGGTACTCCATGGGAGGCAGGAGCTGGTACCCATGTCCTCGGGAGCAGAGCCTACATCCAGTGCAAGGGATTTCGGCTCCAAGTGCTGGGTCCTGGTAGAGGTTTCAGTGTCTTTAGCTGAGTATCTTTCTTCCTCCTGCTCCTCCTGGCCAGCCTGGACCTCCTTCCCCTTCAGCATCCCCTGCACAGACAAACCCCATCAGGCTCAGGGAACAGCTGGCTGAGCCCCATTAGTACTGCCCCCCCTTGGGTGCTGGTTCAGTGTGGGGCACTGCCTAGTGGGCCAAATCTGGACTGCCAGATGCTTGTGAACAGACCATTACATCTTTTTATGTACTTATTACTATCATTTTTATTGCGGTGTGAAAACTGTTTCTCTGAAGTCTGGACCTTGACTGTACCTTGCCCAAGAAATTTGGACCCTGAGAAAAAATAACTGACGACCCCTGGTGTGAGGTAAGCATTGGGAAGGGGCCTTAAGTTGCTGCACCCTCACTGCCCGCTTCCTGGTCCCTTCTAACCAGCTCTCACCTCGGCAGTGTCTCCCATGGGAGCCACCTCTTCTCCCTCCTCCGGTGTGTAGCCACTGGCTGCTGGCACTGGATTGGGCTGGGTCTGACTGCTGGCTCCCACATCCCGCCTTCCCCGCTTCCCCCTGCGTCCATCAGCCTTGACCACCGAGACCTGGAGCTGCTTCCTCTGGCCCTCAGGCTGAGATGATGAGGTGTTGGGAGCAAGCCAGGCCTGAGCAGGGGTCAGAACAGCACAGTCACGCCACAGCCTGGCTGCTTCCGCCATTTCCACTAATCTACTCCTTTTTGTACTGGGGTGCAGGAATGGCAGCATCGCCCAGCAAGGCAAAGAAAGAGCAGTGAATAGAAGCCAGGAGTCCTGACTCCCAGCCCTCACTGGGAGGGTGGTATTGTAGGGGGCAGGTGTTAATCCTGGGCTGCTGGGTCATTCTGTACCTGGCTGTGTAGTGCAGCCCTTTCCTCCTCAATCAGCTGCTCCAAGGGTCTCTCACACTGGTGTTCCCTGGCCCAGGCCACTTGGTGCAGGGCGGCCCCCGGGGGCAGGTACCGACGCTTCCACTCCAGGCTGAGGCTGATGGAGCCATTGGGGTGCCCAGATGGGTTGGTGAGGACAAAATCTCCTACAGAGTACAGAATTGGAGGTATAAGAGGGCACAGGGGGTGGGGCTCTGGACACTGAGGCCAGGGGCAGGGGAACTGTGCCCAGCTCTGTTCCTTGAACAATAGAGGATCTGGGTCCAGCATCTTTCACCTGTGATACTGTGCCCGCGTGCCAGAGGCAGCAGGGGGATCTGTGCTTTGCCCAAGTAACTGCCTGGCTCTGTATCCTCGTCATCGAAGATGTACACCCAGAGGGTCTCTAGACGCAGATAGCGGTCGAGTTCAGCTGTGGGGCGCATGGGGAAGGTCCGCAGGTCTCCAAAGTGCGGGTTGTTGCTGGAGGGGATGATTGGTGTGTCGTGGTCAGGGAAGGTGAAGAAGCGGTACATGGCGTAGGGGCTGGGCTGGGTGCTGAGCCAATGACCCCGCAGGCCGGTGCAGCCCACAATCTGCACCTGCAGCTCATTCCACAGCCACTCAGTTTCCAGCACCTGGAGGGGGAGACTGAGAAAGGCTGGTAACTGGATGAGCAGAGGGCCCAGCCTGCATCCCATAGGAATCACGGCTTTGCCACATGGAAGGCACTTTAGTGTCTAGAGTGCCTGAGGCTTCCCTTACAGGGCTCCTGCTCTGACATGTGCCAGAGAGCTCCTAGTGTGGAGCACATATCCCTGTGAGGCCTGTGGTTGTGTGCCACCATGGGGAGCCCCTTTTGTGGGGGCATATGTCCCTACAGGGATCCTGTACCAGTGGGCATGGCCCTATAAGGCTCCCCCTTTCTGGGGTGCATTTCCTGCAGTACGAGTGTGTGTGTTTACCCTCACATACTCCTCCCCATGCATACCCCCTGCTTCCTCACCCCCTCCTTGCCCTGCTGCCTGCTCTGCTGGGCAGCTCTGGCCTGGGACATGCAGGCTGATAAGTAGCCCAAAGCCTTCGTGCACTCGCAGTTCAGCCGCATGGTCTGCTCCATGGGCAGGCGAAGCCTCATCCAATACTCCAGCATCCCATAGTTCTCGCCGTTCGGACCTACAGGGTGTGGAGCGGGCAGGGGGGTGAGGGGACATGCAGAAGGCAGTGTGGACAGAAAGTCCAGGGGATAGGAATTGGGGAAGCAAGAAGGAGTTAGGACAGCAGGTAACAGGACATGAAGGCCACAAGGACATAAGAATGGTTAGAAACCTGGAATGTTCCCCAAGCTGACGCCAGAATGGCTGGGGCAGGGCAAGCCTTGGCCCCAGGGAGTCTTTACTGTGGGGGAAAGATGAGCTAATGGCTCTCCAGGCCATGGAAGTGTTTTACTGTCTGTGGCACTGACAAGGCCAGGCGCCCTCACTGAGAAGCTGCCATGGCAGAGGGCAAGGGGAGTGCTTTATCATAGAGCATCACTGTGGCGAGGGAAAGCTCTTACCGTGCAGCATCGCTGTGGCATGCACGCGCTCCCCACGCCCCAGAACCTCCCGGAAGCGCAGCCAACAGGAAGCCAGAGTGCTGTATTCAGTAGCAGTAGCCAGGTGCAGGTCTAAGCGGGCGGCAGCCCCCTTCAGGTACTCCAGGAAGAGGGGCTCAGCTTGTACCACATACTGAGAAGTGAAGCTGTAGAGTGGCTGGGCTCCACGCACCATCGGTGTGCAGTGCATCTCACAGTCGTAGAAGGCATAGGTGCAGAAGGTGATGGGCTGGACATCCCCCAGCACCTGCAATGCCTCCCTTGACAGCACTGCCCCTGCAATGTGCAGCTCAAACAGGTTCTCACCACACCGCAACACAGGTGCCTTGCCCTTCTCCACGTCCACATCACCCTCAGTCCGCAGGAGTGGGAGCTGCCGCGTCCCATAGGCCACATCCTTCAGCTGCTCTGGGGGAGGAGATGTGGGCCTGTGAGGGGTGGGCATGTCCCCATCTTCTCCGGCGTCTAGCCCCAAGGCATAGCTTGTACCCGTCCCCCTCCCCTATCCGTTCCTGACAGGAGTGACCCGCTGCCCGTCTGCTGTCTTCCCTCCTCTTGCTGCGGGGTCAGTCCCCACAAGCCCAGTGTAGCCGTCTGCCAGCCCAAGTGCTGTGCAGCAAGCCAGCTGCTATCGAGGGGCCAGGTCCCCCTCTGAACAGTACACTGGGCATACAGGGACCCAGCATAGCCTCTTGGGGCAGGGAACAAGAGCACAGGTCCAGCCAAAGGTCCATCCTGCCCCGTTCTGTCTCCAGCAGTGGTCATGAGGGAGGCATGATGAAAATTGCTCCGGGGGGCAGGTGGAACTGGCTCTGTCCTTACCCTCCAGCTGGCGGATGTGGGTGCTGCGCAGATCCAGGAGCTGCACCATTTTCTGCTGCTTTTCCTCATGTCCCCTCGTCTCCTGCTCAGCCTGCACCATCACACCTTCCAGCTCGGCCTGACACAGCACCCAGGTCAGTCACACAGCAGCTCACCCACAGCTCATCCCCACCCCCGCCCCAGAGCTTATCCCCCCCGTCCCCCACCCCACAGCTCAGCGTGACACAGCACCTGGGTCAGTCACCCCCGTGCCACCATCTCCCCAACCTGATAGTCCCGGTTGATGCGGTGCTGCAGGATCAGCATGTCCCGGGTTTTCTCCAGCTCCAGGATGGTGTCAGCATGGGCAGCTTCTGTCTCCTGGAGTCTCCGGCTCAGGCTCCGCTGGGTGAACAGCTCCTTCTGCTCAGTCTTGGTGGGGAGCCTATCCAGACAGGGGTGCTGTAGGGAAACAGGCGAGTGAGCAGAAAAGAGCCTTGCCTCCCCTGCTGAATGAGGGAGGAGCACCACAGTCCCCAAGGCTGCAACTCCCCCGCGCCTAGCACCAGCACTCGCCGGGATGTGCGGGCCCAGCCTAGCCCCCCTTATCTTCCCTGCACAGGCTGCAGCACTTGTCATGATGGGGGAGCTGGCCCAGCCTCCCTAAACTCTTAACTCCCCCTACATAGCATTCGCCATGAAGGAAGGACCACCCCAGACCTGCTGACTCCCCCACATATGGCCTTGCGCTTGTCATGACAGGTGGGCCCGGCCCCGCCCAGCCCAGCCACCCTCTGATTTCCCTGTACTTGCCATGATGGGTGGGACCAGCCCAGTCCCCCTGACTCCTCCACACAGGGACCAGCCCAGCCCCACCCCACTCTCAACTCCCCCCACACAGGACCCAGCTCTATGCCCTTTACCTGCCAAATGCTGCGAGAGGATGGAGCACCTACCACACCCCAGGAAGGGGCCTGGAGAGATCAGCCAATCTTGGCTCCTCCCTGGCTCGTACCCACCTGGGACAGGGTTGGCTCAGTCTTCTGCTCTGGAGTTTGGTTCCCTCTCTCCACTTCCTGCTTCAGCTCCTCACTCCGAGCTGGGGACAAGAAGGGGGTCAGGCCTGGATACCAAACTGGTTGTGATACAGAGCTGGTCCTGGTGATGTGTGACTGGGACACATTCTGACCCCCAACACACGTGTTGCACACCAAGGATCCACACCCTCCCTTAGGCCAGACTCCATGCACCCCTCCCCTCTCCCCCCACTGCTGTCGTGTGGCTGGGAGGTACCCCTTACCCCTCACAGACTGTAGTGCACCTGCAATGACCCCACCCCAGTGAGAGTGGCCTAGTCAATGGGGACGCAAGAACTCCCCATTGGGATGAAGCTGCCATTTCAGTCCCTTGTCCCTGTGCTGGTACTGAGATTCTCCCCCCCATCCTGCCAGCCCCCTCACCTCTCTCCTGCGCCAGCTCCTCCACCAGCCGCCTCTTCTCTGCCAGCTCCAAGCTCAGCTGCTCCTCCAGCCGTGAGATGTTCCCCTGCCGCTGCTCACAGGCCAGACTGCTGCAGCAAGAGGGGCAATGCTACAGTGTTACCGCAAGGGCCACAAACCCCAATCCCACCATGGGAGGCTCCAGCACACATGGTGCCATGAGCCTTCAGGGCCCTGGGAGCTGCTGCTGCATGGTTGGGGCAATTCATTGCCAGGCCCCCACCCAAGCATAGCTGACTGAGGATGAGGGGGTGTCCCTATGGCTCTGCCAGGCCCTCCCCACACTGTACCACAGACTTGGAGAGGTCTCCCTAAGGCTCTCCCCCAAAACCCCCCATCCTCCAGGGTCAGCCCTTTGGGATCAGTCTCCTGTCTCTGGCAGACTCTGGGGCTGCTCCAGATCTTTGCCTATCTCCTGCAGACCAGAGCTTCCAGCCTCAGCAGCCCGACCCTGAATGGAACACAGGGTGGGGGCTGAGCAGGCACCAGACAGATCTGGTGTGACTGAACCCCAGGCTGTGGCATCTCTGGGGATAAATGGGGGCTGAGACTTCTCACTTGAACTTGGGCACCATCTCCATGGGACAGCCCCACTGCATGGTGCGGGGCTCGGCCACACTCATAGTCTCACCTCTCCAGCAATTTATCATAATCCTCCTTCAACAGGTCTCGCTCCTTCTCCAGGGACCTGATTCTCTCCTGAAACTGAGAGAGACAGAGATCAGTCCCCAGACCTGGCTCCCACAGCCAATGAGGGGTGGGCCTGTCAGGATCTTTCTCTAGGGTTAGAAAGGGACCCCCCAGCCTCTGCTCACCAGGGACCCCACTACTGACTCCAGGGAAGCTGGCCTCAGAGTAGGGAAAAGGGGGGTCCCCAGAGTTTGGATTAGCTGGATAGGGCTCCCTACCTCCTCCAGTGCCCCCTGCAGGAACGAGATGCTCTCCACTTTGCTCTCCAACACCATCACCTTCTGTGTCTCTGCCTTCAGCTGCACGGTGAGCTCCTCCACCTGGGCCAGGAGGGCCTCACTGCTGGTTCTCAGCGTCTCCTGGTTCTGGTGTGGGAGGGAAGGAAGAAAGACCAGCACAGGCAGGAGAGAGGGATGCTGGCCCCTCCCTGCTGCAGGGCTGCCAGGATGGAGGGACCTGGAACTGAGCATGAGAACCCAAGGACAAGGGAGTGGGGGCTGTCTCCTTAGGGCTGGATACAGAGAGACTTTCTTTGCCCCAGCCTCCCCCCAAGTCTAGAGTGCATTGCCCTTGGGATGGGTCCCCGTGGGGGGAGGGGAGCTCTGGTCCCATCACTACAGAGGGGCACTGCCTTCCTGGGGGGTGGAGGGCAGATCCCATGAGGGTTGCTGGGGAGTGGAGTTCCCGTACATGAGTATTTACCTGCTGGAGCTGGCTCTCATAGGCCTGGGAAGAGAAATCACAGAGCTAACATCAGTGCTGCTATGTGGAACCTATAATTTGCTGAGTGTTGACTTGGGAGGGCTTTGGGTCTGGCCTCTCCCTGTCGCCCTCAGAACTGTCCCACTCCTGTATTCCCAACCCGGGGAAGCAGTTACACTGATCCTACTGGAGGAACAGATGCAGACATAAGAGGGTGAAGGCAGGAGCTCCCCATGGGGTTGGCTAAAGGGAGAGCTTCCCCTCCAAGTCCCTACTCATCCCCACAGGTGGGTGAGTTAGTGGGGTCACATTGGATAATCGGGTATCTCTCCCCAGGTGGTACAGGCAGGTGCCTAGATGCTGGTAGTGTCTCTTCGCCTCTCCCCCTGGGTGGCACAGGCAGGGGAACTGACAGCTGAGGGGTCTTTCTCTCCCCTCCCCGGGGTGGCACAGGACTGGGGAACTGACAGCTGAGGGTCTTTCTCGTCTCTCCCCCTGGGGGGCACGGGCAGGGGAACTGACAGCTGGGGGTCTTTCTCATCTTTCCCCCTGGGGGACAGGGGAACGGACAGCTGGGGGCCTTTCTCGTCTCTTCCCCTGGGGGGCAGGGGAACTGACAGCTGGGGGCCTTTCTCATCTCTCTCCCTAGGGTGGAACAGGCAGGGGAACTGACAGCTGGGGGCCTTTCTCGTCTCTCCCCCTGGGGGGCAGGGGAACTGACATCTGGGGGTCTTTCTCTCCCCTCCCCCAGGGGGGCACAGGACTGGGGCTAATTCACCTCCTGCAGGTCAGTGAATCTGACTCTGGTCACAGCCAGCTCGCAGCTCCGCTCCCTCAGGAGCCGCTGCAGCCGGATCAGCTCCACGTTCCCCCGGATGGCGGCTCTGCAAGGGGAGCAGTGGGTGGCTTGAGCTAGAGCAGCAATCCCTGCAGGGGACCCACATTCCATCTGTCTTACTCCCCCAACCTGGGCCTGGCACAACCTCTCCCCCGATCATCTGGGCCTGGCACAGCCCCCGCTTCCTTACCCTCCCCTGTTCAGCCCCAAAGCCAATCGGAGTCACTGCTTCTTCCCACCAGGGCTATATAGGCATAGACCCACCCTCTCCCCCAGGCTCAACAGAGCCACCCCCTCACTCAGGGGGTAATGGTGGGCTGAGCAAGCCCGCAGGAGTACCATACCGATGCTCCAGGGCCTGCTGGTGGTACTGCTGGGATGGGGCCCCTTCGAGGTCCATCTCTATCCCCCATGCCAGGCATTGTAACTCAGGCTCCAGCTCTGCCAACACCAGGCTGTGGGATCTGTGGGGAGCAAGGACCTGGGTGAAGCGCTGACCCCTAAGGAAGTGTGGGGCAGGATCAGAGGACACAGGTGCTAGGGTGATGCCACATTGACTCCAAAGAGAGCAGGGGGCTGGAAGGCAAGTTTGGAGAGCAGACGGCAGGATTAGGGAGTTTGACAGAGCACTGAGAGGGTGCTTGCATCACCCTTCTCGTCACTATTAGCATCAATTAGGTCCCCCCTCAAGGCCTAACTAGTCAGGGCTGTGCCTGATTACTGGGCCAGCGGGGTTGGGAAGGTAATGAGCTAACTAGCCAATGGGCAAGAGGTTTAAAAAGAGCACAGGCAGTACATGCTAGATTCTGGAGTAGAAGTTGCTAAGCTGAGAGAGCCTGGCAAGAGGGAACTCTCTGAGCACCCCACAATTCTCCTCCAAGTCACATTCCCCACCCCCACTTCCCCCCGGGAAGAGGGGCCAAAAAGCTGGAAAACAGTGTAGAGGTCTGGATCTGGTAGTAGAGGGATTGAGAAACTACAATGCAAGTACATGCTGGTGTGCTCAAGTAAGATGGTCTCAGAGCAGTCTGTGATTGTGAGGGTGTGGCACCTATATCCTATTGCAGGGAGGGAAGGGGTATCTGAGGGAGAGGATGTGGAGCAGTGGAGGCACTCACAACTGGGATTCAGGGGCTGCTACTCCTTCCGTGGTGCTGGGTGGGAGAGGGACGCATTGTCTCTCCATATTGGCTCGTACTCCCTCTGTGATGTGGTCTCTGTATCTGGGGGGAGCTGTGTGGGTAGGTCTGGACTCTGGACTGCGCATCCGCAACCCTGCACAGGAGAAAAAGGTGGATGAGGTCTTATGTCTTCCTGATGCTAAACCTGTAGGGGAAAAGGATTCCTAGGGGACTAGACTGAGGCCAGCAGACAGCTCACAAGTGAGATGAGACTCCAATACGCAGAAGCAGAGCTCCTGCTTGGAGGCCAGGATGGGTCATACCCTGGGCTCTTTACTGGAGCTTCTACTACCCCAGACCTTCTCTCAGGGTGGAGATCCCCCACCTCTCTCAGCCTGGGCTCCCACCCCCTTCCTGGGGGAGACCCTGTCCAAGAATCCAGGCCCTTCAGCCCCTAGGAATGGTGATTTCCCACTCTCTGTCCTGATCTATCCCCTTCACCTCTGTGATGTCTCTCAATCACTCTCCCGCCTGCGGTGTGGACCCGCCGGAGTCCAGTGTCCACCCGGGGTTGGATAGAGCCGTAGGGCCAGAGGTGCCTGCAACCGTGGAGCTGCAGCTGCTGTTTGTAGGATAGCAGACGACTCCGCAGCCCCTCATTGCGCCGCTCCAGGTCCCATACCCGCTCCTGCAGGTCCTCCAAGGACTCCTCCAGGTTCTGGCACGACCACCTGGCCCTGGAGCCCAGCTGGCCCTCAACCTGTGCCCGCTCATGGGTACGTTTCAGTAGCTTAGTGCCCAGCCTGGGGAGGAAGCACAGGTAATGAACCTGCAGCTAATCCATCCCCGTGCACATGCTGCCACAGCCCCTATCTTACCCACCCCCGGTGTGTCCCTCAGCCTGTGCCTGCTTATGGGGGAGTGGGGAGCACAGCCCTATTCACTCCCTGTGAATCTTCTAACCCCAGGCCCCCTTCCTGCATCACCACAGACCCCTACACGTGCTCCTCTGCAATCCCTGCGTACCCTCTTCTGCCCCATCATGTCTCTGGGAGCCTAGGATCTTAGTGGTGAAGGTGATGGGTTTTATGGGGCCCTGCTGGTACCTCTTGACCCTGTCGTCCTGCTTGCACACAAACTCCCTGAGCACCAGGTTCTCGTCATGTAGACGCAGGAACCCATCCTCCAGCTCCACCCGGTTCATCTGGCTCACATGCTGCCGTGTCCATGCCACCGACCCTGAAAGACCAACATCAGGGAATGAGGGGCCAGGGGCTGACACAGATTCTACCCTACAGGGACTAGGGCTAGTACCAAGGACTGCTGAGCTCTCTTCAGAGTTCTGGGAGGGGAGTGGGGTCTCGGGGGTCAGAGCATAGCTGTGAGCTCAGATATAGCAGTTGTGAGGCTGGGATCAATGTAGAGGAGTATGGGACCAGCTGGGCCCCTGTGAGGAAAAGAAGGGCAACCCAGCAGCCCCTGCCAGTTTAGGAGTGGAAGGATCTGAAGGACTTCCCATGACTGACAGGACAGAGCAGAAGCCCACATAGAACTTAACCATCTACAGAGTCTAATAGTGGGCGTGCCTGCAGGAGCGTCTCAAGGGACAGGGCTTGGACCCAAGTCAGCGAAAGCAAGCAGGACCTGGCCTGCCATGGGGTAAAGGAAGAGAAGGGGAAGCAACAGTGGCTGCTGGAGGAAGAGCTATCGCTAAATCTTCCTGCAGAACCAGCCCATTCGAGAGAAGGATGAGAAGCTGGAGAGTATGGACTATGGAGGCTGAGGTCACAGTTTTAAAGAAAGAACTAAGCACTAGGCTCATTGGGGAGAAAGAGGGCCTGTGCTGAGAGTCTGGCCATTACACATCAGAAGTGTGGGGCCCACATGGTCGCAGTCACAGGAGGAAGATTGGGAAGCTAGCAGACAGTGCAATTTTAGGCCTAACAGGTCCCGGTCAAAGCAGCTGAGGGAAGGGCAGCTTTGAAAGATTGTCATTCAGGGAGAAGTGGGGGCAGGAGAGGAACTGAAGTGGGGTCTGTTATGGGCTGTGACAGGAGCGGTGAGTTATATGGGCCCATAGTACCCATGCTCCAGGAATATTCGGGGCCTGGCTCCACCAATGTTCAGGGTAAGGTCTCTCCCCTGGCCTCGCCTGCCACCCCCGGTTGATTTAAAAGGTCTGGCTGCCACCGCCAGCAGGGCTAAGGGTGGCTTCCTGCCCGGCTTTGCTCCATGCCACTCCCAGAAGTGGCTGGAATGGCCCTACAGTTTGGGGGGGAGTCACCATGTGCTGCCCCCGCCTCGAGAGCTGACTCCGCAGCGCCCATTGGCTGGAAACTGCGGCCAATGGGAACTGTGGGGGCGGTGCCTGTAGGCACTGGCGTGCAGAGACCCTTTGGCCCCCCTACCTGGGAGCCATTGCCAGAGTGGTGTGGAGGTCACTTTTAGGAGCCACCCAAGGTAAGTGCTGTACCCCTCACCCTCTCCCACACCCCAACTCCCTGCCCCAGCCCAGATCCCACACACAAACTCCCTCCCAGAGCCCAAACCCCCTCCTGAACCCAAACTCCCTCCCAGAGTATTAGGCAGGTGTGGCGGGGGGCAGGACTTGGACCCATTGTGAGCATCACCAAAAATTATACAAACCTGCTGCCCCTGGGCTGTGATGGAAGTTGTAGGAAAGGGGATATGAAACTGAGTGTTTGCATCCATTCTGTGGTGTGAATTCTCCAAGTCGGTATTTGTCTGTCTGAGCGGGCTGTGTCCTCAGGATGAGGAGGCAGCACTAGCCCTCATCCCCAACTGGTGAGGTTCTGGCTGGTATTTTGCCTGCTGCAGAAGCAGGCAGGAGCTAGGATGGGGGTGGGTCCATATGTTTTTGTTGTAGGAAGGTGAGCACATTAAAAAGACACTTCCCCAGTAAGAACTCGGACTTCAGAAAAATGGACTGTATCCCTGGGGAAGACTGCCTCTGGACTGAGGGATACCTGTCTCCTGAAGAGAGTTGTGCTTGGGGGAAGTACCCTATCTGTGCCCCACTGTCTCCTCTGAATGGGGTGGTGACATAGGGTGCTGGTGGGGGTAGAGGCTCATCCTCTCTAGTGTGCTATGTTACCTACCTTAGCCTGTGTCAACCCTGAATCCCCTCACCGTTTGTGTGGGGTGGGCCTCTTTGCTCACCTCTCATCCGGGTCTTCATCCCCCGGGCCTTCATGAGATGAGCAATGGCTGACACATCTAGAAAGTCACCAGGAAAGCAGTTAGACCATCACTCTGTCATGGGCATCAAGGGTGCTGGGATGAGTCCAGGGACAGCAGTGAAAGTGAGGAGGATGGGGATAAATGAGGGGGACAGGAGAAGAGGAAGGGGGATCAGGGAGGGTTAAATGGGTGAGGGGATGCAGAGTGGATGGGTGAGGGAGGCTGGGAGGAGGTCTTGGAGGTCAAAGAAGGAGTCTGGAGGTCCCTGTACTCCCCCCTTCCTTGGAATCCCTGCATTGATGTGGCCCTGACCTTGAATAGCTGTGATCACTGATGGCCTCTGGCTACTGTCTCTGACAGGCAGGTCTCTGGCTGTCTCATCCAGCAGGAGTAGTGACATAGCAGCAGGCTAAGCCCAGTCTGGAAGGCAGAGAGAGGCAGTTACAGGTGGCCCTCAGGGGTCCGGCCCCCAATCATGTCCCACAGTCGGTGAGCCCAGCCTGGAGGAGGCAGAGCAGCAGCTTGGACATTTGTGGGGAAAGACCACCAGGGCTTGGCTCTGCAGCTGCCTCATTAGCCTGGAGAAAATAAATCACATATCCGTGGATACATGGGATACCAAGATGGCTTCCTCCCTCTGCTGAGCTCCTAGGGGGTGGGATGGTGGAGCAGCTCAGCTGTGGGGTCGGACCTCCACTTCAGACCCCCCCGTCTGCGCTGTCTGCCCCATCCCCATATGGGAGACCTCAGCCCTGTGAGGCCCCTGCCCCAGACACGAGGAGCAGCACTAACCCTGCATAAGGCTCTCCTTCTGGCCCCCCCACCCCAGCTGGTGGTTGTTTCTCCCCCTCACTCACAACCTCCTCCCAGCCTGCTGACTGCTCTGTCCCTGGAAAGAGCTGTCTTGGCAGCTGTGGAGGAGGATTTCCTTCCCAGCTAATCTGCTACCATCTGTCAAAAAGTAGTGCAAGCCCCCTGAAGATCCACAGCCCAGTCACACCCATGTGAGGGCATGGGGGTATAATGGCAGGGACGTGAATCAGACTGAAGAGCCAACTTCTGTGCAAGCTTCCTCCAGACGTCACTGGGCTCCCTCCACCACAGTTCCACTGAAACTTCTCGGTCCAGACACAGACGGCCACCGCTATCCCCGCCCTGGACTCTCCATGCCCCACAGCTCTACCATTCCCACTCACTCCCAACCCACAGACCCTGTGCTATTCCGGCCCAGCTCCCCCCTGACTCTGCTAAGGTCCCTCACTCCACACCTACAGATTTGCAGCTCTCTCAGCCATGGGCTCCATACCCTGAGCATAGCTCAGTCAATACCCCACTCCTGACCTGCAGTCCCCTGCTAACACAGCCCAGGGTTCCCTCAAGTTCTGCCAATGCCCTTTGCTCATGACTTGTAGTCCCCACATCCCTGGGCTGCACAGTCTGACCCCAGCTCTACCAATGTCCCTCACTACCAACCCACAGCTCTCCTCCTATCCCAGCCCTGGACTCCCCGGAGCTCTGCCAGTGCCCCTCAGTCCCAACCTACAGATTCCCTGCTATTTCAGCTTTGCATTTTTACTCTGCTCCATCTCACCTTGCCTGTCACTGTCTCCTGTCCTGGTGCTCTGCCCAATGCCAGTGAGAGTCTGGAAGGACAGTGTAAATCCCTTGTAATCCTCTGCTGTGTAAGCTCATTAGGACAGGAGGAGGGAAGGACAGGGGGGTTTTAACACCTTGTGCAGCATGAGCTTAAGCAGAGGGCAAACCCCCCTCACCCCTGGAGCATTCCTTTCATGCAATTGGGATCACAGGAGAAAACTAGCTGGGGGTGGGGGCAGAGAACAGCCCCAGGGATGGGCATTCCAGCTCAGTACCCATCTGTGTCTGGGACACTGCCAGAGGGAGCCTGTGAGTCTAGAGAGCAGAAGAGAGTGACAAGAGTTGAGTCACCAGGGGACACCAGGAACTGGGGGTGGGAGATGACGCTGGGCAGGGAAGAGTGGGGCGGGGGGACTGTGTGTGGCCTGGAGGTCTGTTGCAGGGAGCCCAGTTGTCTATGATGGGGCCCTTGGTGCTTGAAGAAGGGCTTTGCTGATGATGATCCCTGATGCATCAGAGAACAGTGCCCAGCAGAGTCCTTACTGTGCTAATGCCTCATAGTGCAGACACACTTCCAGCCTCAGCCCCTAGTACTGTCAAGGATCCTCACACAACCTCAGCCCCAGGCACTGACAGTGTTCCTCTACTGCCACCCTTCTCCCAGGACACCTCTTTCTACAGCCACTTTTCCCCTAGGGACTCCCCAGTGGCTGCATGTACCTTCCCATCCCAGGTTTCAGAGTAGCAGCCGTGTTAGTCTGTATTCGCAAAAAGAAAAGGAGTACTTGTGGCACCTTAGAGACTAACAAATTTATTAGAGCATAAGCTTTCGTGAGCTACAGCTCACTTCATCGGATGCATCCGATGAAGTGAGCTGTAGCTCACGAAAGCTTATGCTCTAATAAATTTGTTAGTCTCTAAGGTGCCACAAGTACTCCTTTTCTTCTTCCCATCCCACATTCAGTCTTGCTCAACCCCTCACTCCCCATGCACATAGCCTCCTTCCTCTCCCTCTATGACCCCTGGAGCTGGTGAGTCAGAGGCAGACAACTGAAATGCCTGAAGGAACTGTACCTCTGATAGGTTTCAGAGTAGCAGCCGTGTTAGTCTGTATTCACAAAAAGAAAAAGAGTACTTGTGGCACCTTAGAGACTAACAAATTTATTTGAGCATAAGCTTTCGTGAGCTACAGCTCACTTCATCGGATGTCTCCCTGGCACCAACTACCCATGTTACGCAAGCTCCGGAAGGGAAGAACCTCTCTGTGGTTTTCAGGAGGTTACTGAGCAATTGCTGAGGCATGTTGTGCTGGTGAGTGATGTGCGTATGTCTGCATGTATGTGTGAGGGGTATGTGTGTTGTACTTAAAGTACTGCACAGGATCTTTTCAGGGAGGATAAGGCAAAGCACTACATTTATTGGTAATACATGTATCAATCAACATGTATCACATGCATATGATATATACTTCACTCATGCACTCACACACACAGACAAACACACTCTGTCTTTTTAAAAGAAAAGGAGTACTTGTGGCACCTTAGAGACTAACAAATTTATTTGAGCATAAGCTTTCGTGAGCTACAGCTCACTTCATCGGATCATTCATCAGATGAAGTGAGCTGTAGCTCACGAAAGCTTATGCTCAAATAAATTTGTTAGTCTCTAAGGTGCCACAAGTACTCCTTTTCTTTTTGCGAATACAGACTAACACGACTGCTACTCTGAACTCTTGTCTTGTTGTTACCGACTAGTTGCTCTCCTTAACTTCACTGGCCAGGTGAGTTAGATGTGGGAGGGGTGGAGCAGGGCTTCTGTCAATCTGGATTGATGCTCCAATGTTGACAAGATGAGGCCTGAGGTCCTTTGTAAGACACCTCACATTTATAGCAGCTTCCCTTGTGCAAATCTATACCAGATGCAAAGTCTGTGTCTGTGTCAGTTGGTCACCTGTGGCGCTTCCTTCTGGGTGTTTTCTTAATGTTGCCACATTTATTTTCAAAGAGGGTGTTTTCAAAAGAAGGTGCGGCTTCTAACTCGGAAGGCCATCAATATGTCTGATCTTCTTTAATGAGCCCACTTGACAAGTTTTATTGTTCTTGGGTCTGGCTTCCATCCCCTCTCCAACAGTTGCAGCTGTCTGGAGATGCTGCCTTCCATGCCTTGCTCATTCACACCTCATTCATTCAACAGGGCAATTGATTAAAAGGGGGGAGATCTCATTCTACTCCTAGCAAAAAGACATTTTTCTTCTGCCTTAACTATCCTTAGGGGCTATAACATTATACCAAGGCTGAATACAAAGTTTCTGTAAAAGGATTTGATACAAAGTTGCATGAAAACAAAGGTCACACATGGAGAGACCCAATACAAGGTTATATGAAGAGGCATAATACAAAGTCATATGAAAGTTATATGAAGATGCTTAACGCAGAGATTTATCTACATGTGCACCCATCTTTGGGCGGGAGAGCTTGAGGGGCATGTCTGTGCACATGTGGGAGATGTGTTAAGGGTATGTATGGGAAGAAATATGAGGATGGTTTGTGCCTCTTTGGGGATGTGCGTTGGGGAAGCATGTGCATGTTGTGGAAATGTGTGAAGGATGTGCACAACCCAGAGGGATATATGAGAGGGGTGTGAGCGTGAGTCTGTGGAAGCAGGACTGCAAGGGGTCTGTGCATGTACCTGCATGAGAGGAATGAATGATAGGTATCTGTGTGGGTGGGAGGATGTGGGGGCTGTGCACGCAGCTGCACATGGCTGGGGAACTGAAGGGTGTGCATGGGGGGGTTGTCTGTGTGGAGTGGGAGGGGATTGTGTGTGCCTCTACATGTGTGAGATGGAATCGGGTGGGGGGGTCTGTGTGGAGAGTCTGAAGATCTGTTAGGGGTGAGTGTTTTTGTATACATGGGAGAGGTTGAGGGGTATTTGTGTGTGTCTGTAAATGAGGACATTGTGAAGGGGATGTGGGAGGCTTGTGGGGGTGTCTGTGTGGTGAGTTGTGGGTGTGTATATAGGGGATTGTGAGGGGTTAGCATGTCTGTATGTGGGGGGATCGTGAGGAGGTGTTTGTGGGGGGGGTGTTTAGAGGCTTGAGGGGTTTGGGTCAGTGGGGGAGGGGTTGTGAGGGGTGTGTGTCCATGTATGTGTGAGAGAGGTGTGGGTATGGGGCTTGTGTCCATGTGGGGGAGGGCTTGTGGGGGGGGAGTTGTAAGGGGGCATGGGGGCTGTGAAATTCTGTACTTTGGGGGAGCACCCTGTAACCCCCATGTTCCTCATCCAATAATTGTGATATTGCATATAAAGCATGTCTTGTAAGGTGTCAGGGGAAAGATTATGATCTGCTGAAGGTCATTTCTGTATCCATAGATGTTTATCTTTAATACATATGAAGTTATAAAATTGTGTTGTATGGTTGTCACTAAAACATGTTGTAAGTTGGGGAATCAGCCAGATATTAGCTCCCCAGGGGCAACAGCAAGGAGAGTAACCAATGCCCTGGCCCAGGGTGTGAAACAACCTATCAACAGCCATTGTCCAGCAAGGGAGTACCAATTCAATGACTCACCTGCATGAGGTCACACCAGGGGGAATGCTGCTCAACCTCGCCTGGAGACTCCGCAATGCCTCCCAGACATGCCTGGACTTATGTTTTCCAAGCACATGGACTGAGGGTATAAAACGGAACACCAGGGGGCCATGCAAGGTCTTTCTCCTGTCCCCCCACCTATGCTGCAAGCACCAAAGACACTGAGGGAACATCTACACTGGCAAAGTTACAGCGCCACTCAGAGTGCTGAAGGGAAACCGCTGTGGTGTGTTCACACTGTCAGCTGCCTGAGCAACAGCGTGTTCACACTTGTGGTACTTGCAGTAGTATTCGGAGCAGTGCACTCTGGGCAGCTATCCCACAAAGCATCTCTTTCTCTTCTGCCACTAAGACTTGTGGGAAGGCAGATGGGGTTGCACTGCATCCTGGGTCCTGTCCCAATGCCCTGTGATGCATTGCTTCGCATCCCAGAAATTGCTGTGCTTCCGTTTGCATTTGGTGCCATCTTTCAATGGTTTGTACACTGTGCTCCCTGCCTCTTCAGGCTACAGGAATGGATCCTGAACTGCTGACTAGTATGCTGCTTGCTCTGACCAACACGTCATGAGTGGCTGTGGAGTTATTCCTTAAACTACAAAGGCAAGAGGAGTGTGACATTGATCTCACCACGCGTACTAGCTACGACATGAGATTGCTTGTGGCATTCACGGAGGTGCTGACCACAGTGGAATGCCGCTTTTGGGCTCGGGAAACAAGCACTGAGTAGTGGGATCACATTGTCATGCACATCTGGGATGACGAGTAGTGGCTGGAGAACTTTCGGATGAGGAAAGCCACATTCATGGGACTGTGTGGTGGGCTCGCCCCCACCCTGCGGCACAAGGACACGAGAATGAGAGCTGTCCTGTCATTAGAGAAGCACGTGGCGTTTGCATTGTAGAAGCTGGTTACTTCAGACAGCTACCAATCGGTCGCTAACCAGTTCGGAGTGGGAAAGTCGACCGTTGAACTCGTGTTGATAGAACTGTGCAGGGCCATTAATCACATCCTGCTCTGAAAGACCGTGACTTTGGGAAACGTGCGTGAGATTGTGGCTGGCTTTGCACAAATGGGCCTCCCTAACTGCGGAGGGGAACATTCCAATTCTGGCACCAGACCACCATCGAGTACATTAATCACAAGGTGTATTTCTCAATGGTTCTCCAGGTGCTTGTGGATCACCAGGGCATTTCACAGACATTAATGCAGGCTGGTCCGGAAAGGTGCATGACGCATGCATCTTTTGGAACACCAGCCTGTTCAAGAAGCTGCAAGCAGGTACTTTCTTCCAGGACCAGAAGATCACCGTGCCCACTGTGATCCTTGGAGACCCTGCCCACTCCTTAATGCTGTGGCTTATGAAGCCATACACCGGGCAACTTGACAGCTGCAAGGAGTAGATAAACAACAGGCTGAACAAGTGCAGAATGACTGTTGAGTGTGCTTTTGGCCGTTTAAAGGCCCACTGGCGATGCCTCTATGGGAAGCTGGACGTGGCTGATGACCATATTCCTATGCTTATAGCCGTGTCTGTAAGCTCCATAATATTTGTGAAGGAAAGGGTGAAATTGTATGTTGCTTTTCAGTGCTCTTTTTGCTTTCAATTAATAGAATAAAGATTGCTTTCAATACATCAGCAGGGAGGGGAATGGGGGAAGGGAAGGTTCCAGGAAGAGGAGGGGTCCCAGGATGGCTAAAGATTTGTGTATGTCCAGGGATCATATCCAACCTTCTCCTTTGGAGTATAATGCAGTGGTTACAGTACTTCAGCAGGGCCAAACTGCAGAGGGATGAGTGTTGAGTGCAATGCATAGTGGGAGTCCACAGTGCTGGACTGTGAGGGGGGGGAGTGGAATGCTGTGGGTAGAGAGTGGAGCCAGGAGGTTGATAAAAGCATGTTGGCAGTGTCTGGGGAATGCATGGGAAAGAGTTTTGTGACAGGGGCTGCAGGGGAGGGCGGGTGCGGAGCTGCTCGGTTTGAAGAGCTAGTATCGCCTGGAGTGTGTCCACTTGGTGCTTCATAACGTTTAGGAGCTCTGTGGCTTCTTTCTGGTGTCCCGCATTCTCCTTTCAGTCCCTCTTCTTGCTGTCCCGCCACTCCTTCAGTTCCTGTTTCTCGGCAGCTGAGTGCATCAAAACCTCACTCAAAGTCCTACTTAGTTCTTCTTGGCCACTGTCAGGGTTCCTTCCCCACTCTGAATTCTAGGGTACAGATTTGGGTACCTGCATGAAAGACCCCCTAAGCTTATTCTGGCTAGGCTCCTCTGGGGTAGAAAAGAGCTCCTGACTGCATGCATCTCTGGCCTCCGAGTCATCCTCTGCCTCTGGGTCTCCCTCCCCCTCTTTCATCCAAGATTGCCTCCTCCTGGCTCAGTCCACGCTCGACTGGCAAGTGAGCCAACAAAGTATCCACCTCCACTGCGAAGGCCCCTGTGGAGTCACCATCAAGTATCATGTCCAGCTCTTTGTAGAACTGGCAGCTCGTGGGTACAGCACCAGAGTGGCGGTTTGCCTCCTGCATCTTTTGGTAGGCGTTCTGCAGCTACTTCCTGCACTGCAGTGTGTCCCGGCCATGGCCCCTTTCTGTCATATATTGTGAAATCTGTCCATAGGTGGTATAATTCCTATGGAGCGCAGCTGAGTCTGGACAGCCTCCTCTCCCCAAATGCCGATGAGGTCCAGCAGCTTGGCATTGCACCAAGCAGGGGAATCGCCTGGTGCATGAAGCAAGCATGGCCACCTGGAAAGACATGCTGAGACCACTGCATGCATCACCGAGCAAACAGCAAGGGGACTTTCAAATTTTCAAAGGAATTTACAGGGTGGAGATGACTGTTGGTCACCTGAGGGCAGGGCAGTAGAGTTCAAACCAATGACCAGAGAGGTGAGAACAGGCATTGTGGGATACCTCCCAGAGGCTCATTACAGCGCTGTAACTGTAAATTTAACTGTTTATCTTTACCAGTGAGTTTGCCTGAAGTGTGTGGCAAATGTGCTCAGGTTTGCAAAGGCTGGTATATATCCACTTTATAAATCTCCCCACTGTATTTTCCACTGAATGTATCCGATGAAGTGAGCTGTAGCTCACGAAAGCTTATGCTCAAATAAATTTGTTAGTCTCTAAGGTGCCACACGTACTCCTTTTCTTTTTGCGAATACAGATTAACACGGCTACTACTCTGAAATCTGATTTTAGGAGATTTGGGATGAGGGTTAGAGGAATGGTTTTGGGGAGGTGAGTACCAAGCCTCCCAGCCACCCCCTGTCTTTCTAGGAATAAAATGGGATCTTCCCTTCCCACCAGCTTTAAACACCTTTCAGTAGTTTGTTTTCAATAGATGCCTGGGTCTGTTCAAAGGCATCAGCAAGAGACGCCATCTCATCCACAGACGTTACATCTTTGTCCCATAGACACTGCTTTACATCATCCTTACACATGCCTAGGAAATGCTCTTGAGCAACAAGATCCAAAAATCCCTCAAAGCTGGTAACACCTTTGCCCGTCACCCACTTTCCCATCAAATCTTTCATTTGTTCACATATTCCCCATTACTCATACCAATATCTCTCTTAAGACTCCTAAAATTGACTCTATTCCTGAAATGTATAATCTGAAAAAAACCTTTGCAAAAAACAGTGTTTTTAAATTTACAATAGTCTAAAGCATCCTCAATAGGCATTTCATTGAATACATACAGAGCTTTTCCAGTTAATTTTACAATCATGGTAGGTTTCAGTGTAGCAGCCGTGTTAGTCTGTATTCGCAAAAAGAAAAGGAGTACTTGTGGCACCTTAGAGACTAACAAATTTATTAGAGCATAAGCTTTCGTGAGCTACAGCTCACTTCATCGGATGCATAGTAGGAATCATGGTAGGAACCCTCTTGGCATCAAGGATCTCATGTGCTGCACACAGCCTTTCAAAGGTGGTCCGATATTCAGCAATACAGTCTGCCTCAGATGCAGGACATAAATGGTCCCAATTGTGGATTTTTGGCATGATGGGAATCGCTGGGGTTGGTAGGTTCTGGTTCTTCTTCTCTAGCAGGTCCAGTTGGTGTTTTTGCTCTCTTTCTTCCTGCTCTCTCTTACTTCCCACTTCTCCTTTATCTCCAGTTCTTTCAGTTGCAATAGTCTCTGGTGCTCCCTCTCCTTTTCTGCACCCTGCAGCCTAAAAAGCTCCAATTTTGCAATCACTTCACTGCTTTCACTCATTTTCCTGTTTTTCTGTTCCTACTTCCCTTTCCCGAAATAAGCAAACAGAAAACAACAAACCAGTAGCCTCCTCCTGACTGTTCTTAGCCACCACACTTAAAGCCTCACTTCATACACTGGTGAAAAGATTTTAAGTGCAAATCTTACTCAGTACAACAAGCTGTGTATTTCGTCCGGTTTGCTGTGCCACTGTGACGGGATCCATGGGGTGCAGCCTGGGAATGTGGGACCGCTGTGCCCCCTGAACTCTCTCCGGTCTGGGCTGCCTCTCACAATGCCTGGCTAGTGACCAGCCTCAACCCTGCCAGGCGCTGTGATCACTCAGCACAACAACATGTGGAGCATGAATGCTTCCAGAGCCACTCATGAATCATATAGAGAAAGGTACCAGCCCAATCCCCACAGCTCCCAGCACTGCACCTCAGGAATATACAGTCTTGCACTGCTTAAGATGAGCAATGCAGATTTATTAATTGGTTCACCACTTCATCAGTGGAAAGTGGATGGCATTGTGTTCTGCATGGCTGAGGTTATGGGGCAAATGATGCTGCTTTTCCACAATTTCAGCCCGTGCACATCAGCGGAAGCACTCTATGTAGAAGTCCAGTCTATTGTTTCGACCTTCAGGAGGAGTCCACCCAGAATCCTTCTTTTTGTAGTGTTGGTAGGAAGGTCTCTGTGGGATAGTATGTTGTTCAGAGGTGTGTCCATACAACAGAACCACTAATCCAGGAACCTATCCGTGCAACAAAGCCCGTTGCGAACTCTGTCCACATATCTATTCAGGGGACACCATCATAGGGCCTAATCACATCAGCCACGCTATCAGAGGCTCGTTCACCTGCGCATCTACCAATGTGATATATGCCATCATGTGCCAGCAATGCCCTTCTGCCATGTACATTGGTCAAACTGGACAGTCTCTACGTAAAAAAATAAATGTACACAAATCAGACATCAAGAATTATAACATTCAAAAACCAGTCAGAGAACACTTCAATCTTTCCGGTCACACGATTACAGATCTGAGAGTGGCTATCCTTCAACAACCAAACTTCAAAAACAGACTCCAAGGAGCGACTGCTGAATTGGAATTAATTTGCAAACTGGATACAATTAACTTAGGCTTGAATAGAGACTGGGAGTGGATGAGTCATTACATAAAGTAAAACTATTTCCCCATGTTATTTCTCCCCCCCCCCCCCCGTTCCTCAGAAATTCTTGTCAACTGCTGGAAATGGCCCACCTTGATTATCACCACAAAAGGTTTTCTTCCTCCCCCCCTCCCTTCCTGCTGGTAATAGCTCATCTTAAGTGATCACTCTCCTTATAGTGTGTATGATAAAACCCATTGTTTCATGTTCTGTGTGTGTGTGTGTTTGTATATAAATCTCCCCACTGTATTTTCCACCGAATGCATCCGATGAAGTGAGCTGTAGCTCACGAAAGCTTATGCTCTAATAAATTTGTTAGTCTCTAAGGTGCCACAAGTACTCCTTTTCTTTTTGCGAATACAGACTAACACGGCTGCTACTCTGAAACCTTTCTAAGTATGTGAGCTTTCTCTGGCTCCCTCCCTCCCACACTCAACACTGTATCATTTCTGAAACTCCCTCTTAGCCATATATATTCATGTCCATATCTCCAAAAGGTCCAATAGCCCGTTCCTCAATCCCCCTGCCTCCAATTTAATTTTTCAGTGAGCTGTTTTTAAGTTGTAGTTTACCATCACTTTTCTTCATGAGGTACACAGTCATATGTGCCTGTCACAGGATTGGGTGTCCCTTTTACTAGGCCAGGTTTACTCAAGATATGCTGGATGCTATCACTATCCATTGCAGTGCTGTAAGGTCCTTGACTACTTTTAACCAAGGAACATAATCCTTACGTCAGAGTGTAATACAATAAAATAAAAAATGGAGCAAGTTGCCATTACTGCATGACTGAGCTAAGACAAATTGAGAGGTATAACAGGTAATGCAGGGCTGAGCTAAAGAGTAACTGTTTCCAATTCTACACTGAAAGCTAAAGTGAAATGGCATTTTCACCACAAGCCGTATTCCTAATCTTTTGGGTCTGAGGATGGTGTACTAAATAGTATCTTGGTGCTGCAGCCGCAAGGTGATGTGCTTATCATAGACTCATAGAATATCAGGGTCGGAAGGGACCTCAGGAGGTCATCTAGTCCAACCCCCTGCTCAAAGCAGGACCAATCCCCAACTAAATCATCCCAGCCAGGGCTTTGTCAAGCCTGACCTTAAAAACTTCTAAGGAAGGAGATTCCACCACCTCCCTAGGTAACGCATTCCAGTGTTTCACCACCCTCCTAGTGAAAAAAGAAAAGGAGTACTTGTGGCACCTTAGAGACTAACAAATTTATTTGAGCATAAGCTTTCATGAGCTACAGCTCACTTCATCGGATGCATTTGGTGGAAAATACAGAGGGGAGGGAGATTTATATACACACATAGAGAACATGAAACAATGGGTTTTATCATACACTCTGTAAGGAGAGTGATCACTTAAGATGAGCCATCACCAGTAGCGGGGGGGGGAAAGGAGGAAAACCTTTCATGGTGACAAGCAAGGTAGGCTATTTCCAGCAGTTAACAAGAACATCTGAGGAACAGTGGTGGGTAGGGTGGGGGGGGAGAAATAACATGGGGAAATAGTTTTACTTTGTGTAATGACTCATCCATTCCCAGTCTCTATTCAAGCCTAAATTAATTGTATCCAGTTTGCAAATTAATTCCAATTCAGCAGTCTCTCGTTGGAGTCTGTTTTTGAAGTTTGGTTGTTGAAGGATAGCCACCCTCAGGTCTGTAATCGAGTGACCAGAGAGATTGAAGTGTTCTCCAACTGGTTTTTGAATGTTATAATTCTTGACATCTGATTCGTGTCCATTTATTCTTTTACATAGAGACTGTCCAGTGAAAAAGTTTTTCCTAATATCCAACCTAAACCTCCCCCACTGCAACTTAAGACCATTACTCCTTGTTCTGTCATCTGCTACCACTGAGAACAATCTAGATCCATCCTCTTTGGAACCCCCTTTCAGGTAGTTGAAAGTAGCTATCAAATCCCCCCTCATTCTTCTCTTCCGCAGACTAAACAATCCCAGTTCACGCAGCCTCTCCTCATGAGTCATGTGTTCCAGTCCCCTAATCATTTTTGTTGCCCTCTGCTGGACTCTTTCCAATTTTTCCACATCTTTCTTGTAGTGTGGGGCCCAAAACTAGACACAGTACTCTAGATGAGGCATCACCAATGTCGAATAGAGGGGAACGATCACATCCCTCGATCTGCTGGCAATGCCCCTACTTATACAGCCCAAAATGCCATTGGCCTTCTTGGCAACAAGAGCACACTGTTGACTTGTATCCCGCTTCTTGTCCACTGTAACCCCTAGGTCCTTTTCTGCAGTACTGCTGCCAAGCCATTCAGTCCCTAGTCTATAGCGGTGCATGGGATTCTTCCATCCTAAGTGCAGGACTTTGCACTTGTCCTTGTTGAATCTCATCAGATTTCTTTTGGCCCAATCCTCTAATTTGTCTAGGGCCCTCTGTATCCTATCCCTACCCTCCAGCGTATATACCTTTCCTCCCAGTTTAGTGTCATCTGCAAACTTGCTAAGGGTGCAATCCACACCATCCTCTAGATCATTTATGAAGATATTGAACAAAACCGGCCCGAGGACCGAACCTTGGGGCACTCCACTTGATACCAGCTGCCAACTAGACATTGAGCCATTGATCACTACCAGTTGAGCCCGACAATCTAGCCAACTTTCTATCCACCTTATAGTCCATTCATACTATGCCCATACTTCTTTAACTTGCTGGCAAGAATACTGTGGGAGACAGTGTCAAAAGCTTTGCTAAAGTCAAGGAACAACACGTCCACTGCTTTCCCCTCATCCACAGAGCCAGTTATCTCATCATAGAAGGCAATTAGATTAGTCAGGCATGACTTACCCTTGGTGAATCCATGCTGACTGTTCCTGAGCACTTTCCTCTCCTCTAAGTGCTTCAGAATTGATTCCTTGAGGACCTTTCCAGGAACTGAGGTGAGGCTGACTGGCCTGTAGTTCCCAGGATCCTCCTTCTTCCCTTTTTTAAAGATGGGCACTACATTGGCCTTTTTCCAGTCGTCCGGGATTTCCCCCGATCGCCATGAGTTTTCAAGGATAATGGCAATGGCTCTGCAATCAAATCCGCCAACTCCTTTAGCACTCTCGGATGCAGTGCATCCAGCCCCATGGACTTGTGCTCGTCCAGCTTTTCTAAATAGTCCCGAACCACTTCTTTCTGCTTACATTTTATAGCTCAGCTTAGACAATGAGTCTATGAGACAAACTGAGCTGACTTTCAGTAAAAATGCTGTCTGCTGATCTAAACTCAGGACCTGATTCTGCTCTCAGATTTTCAAAGTAGATCAGCTCCCACTCCGGTCCCTAAATGAAGTGGCCAGAGTTTCACAAGCTGAGTGCTGAGCTCTTTTGAAAATATGACCATTTGTTTGGTGGTGCCTCAGTTCCCAGCGTGAAACATGGGGATAATATCGCCCACTTTCTCCCACTCTTGATCTGTTTACACTGTGTGCTCTTCGGGTTTGTTACTATGTGTTTGTATGATGCCTAGCATAGTAGGGCCCTGATCCCATCTGGGAATGCTAGGTCTTACCATAATACAAATAAATAGATCACAGACACTCAGACAGAGTACTTATACAGCACCATTCAAGTTAGGCTGCAGTTTTCAAAGGACCCTTAGAGCTGGTTCTATACACAAACCTTCATCGAAATGATTAAATCAATTGTAATTCACCCCTTTTGCTATTTCAGTTCAATTCTGTGTGTGGACACACTTTTATTTTAGAATAAAATATTGTATTAAATTGCTGTAGGGTACTCTTGAACCGAAATGAGTATCCACACACAGACTTGCACTGAAACAACAACAGTGGTGAATTATATCTGATCACGGCCGGATCTAGGATTTTTGCCGCCCCAAGCAAAAAAATTTTTGGCCACCCCTGCTTTTTTTCGTGCCCCCCTGCCCCTGGCTCCGCCCCAACTCTGCCCCTTATTAACCCCTTCCCAAATTCCCGGCCCCACCTCCTCCCCCCAGGTGTGCTGCATTTCCACCCCCCCATTGCTTCCTGTGGCTCCCCCCCTGCAACCCCCCGCCCTAGCTCACCTCCGCTCCGCCTGCTCCCCTGAACACGCCACCACTCCGCTTCTCCTCTCTCCCTAGGGAGAGGCGGCAAGTTCAGGGGAGCTGGCAGAGCGGAGGTGAGCGAGGGTGGGTGGGGGAGTGCAGGAAGTAATGGGGGGGTAGAGGAACTGCTCCCCACCCCAGCTCACCTCCGCCGCCTCCCCCGAGCGCACTGCCGCTTGGCTTCTCCTCCCTCCCTCCCAGGCTTGCTGTGCCAAACAGCTGTTTCGCACATGACAAGCCTGGGAGGGAGGGGGGAGAAGCGGAGAGGTGGCAGCACACTCAGGAGAGCAGGTGGAGGCGGAGCAGAGGCGAGCTGGGGCGGCGGGGGCATGTTTCTAGGGGCGGCATGGCCGATGCTGGAATGCCACCCCTAGAAATGTGTCGCCTCAAGCACCTGCTTGTTTTGCTGTGCCTAGAGCCGGCCCTGTATCTGATTTAATTATTTCAGTGCAAATTTATGTGTAGACCAGCCCTAGATGAGTTAGGCACCCAGCTCCTATTGTCAATGGACTTTGGATGTCTAACTTCCTTACGCTCTTTGAAAATCCCAGGCCCAGTATCTAAATTGCAACTGAATCAGACTGAAGAGTTGAGTGTTTCTGGAGGAGTCTGGGTTTTTGTGTAATGTGACCCCATTTATGGTCATTCTATAGCTCTCATTCATCCCTCTGCCCCCCACCAATTCTGCTGCCATATGTGGGTCAGGCACAATTTCCTGTGTTTGAACTGAACCTGGTCCTTTCCTTACATTCAAAGGCTCCTTCCATGTATCCCAGGCTGTTCCTTTTATGCACACAGTCTCAGTGGCCTTAGCATTGAGAATGTGGTGCTTACAAATGATGGTGGAGCGATAAGTCTGAGTGTGCATTTGTCCATATCCTTACTGCATTATTTGCACAACAACCAAAAAGTACACTAGGTGCCTTTCACATAAGGGACCTTGCATCTTGGAATATCATTTAACACCAATGCAAAGTGGGTGTGAAATGCTATTGAATCTAAAAGGTGGCATTTTGCACTACTGAAAATAATGACACAAGGGGCAACACAATGGTGAATGGGGTCCAAAGCCCCTTTGCTGAAAAAGGTTGGAAAAGGGACTTGGGGGGGTGTTCTGAGATGTATTTGACCCATACATGGTGCAATTTTTTGAGCCAGTTCCTAGCTGTACTTGATTTTAGCCCTGGCCTGTGACACTTGATGAGCCTTTTCTTTCTGATACTGGCACAAATCATCACAGTGTTCAAGTGACTCCCAAGTTCATTATTTGGCAAAGCAAGGTACCTAGGGGATTTCACTGAGTCTTCAGCTTTTCTCACTTCCACAGTTGGGGGAAGCTCTGCTTGAGGTTGGGGAGAGTGGTTCCTGTAAAGGTCATACGATAAAAGTGGAAAAGCTTTGTCAAAATGGAGGCCTTGCACCAAGAGCCAATGTTCATCACTTTTATTTGCGTTTAGTTTGTTGGGAGTTTGCGGTAGACTTTCCTTTCTTAAGAGCATAAGTGGCCTGTCAAGGGGACAGGAAGTTGTGACTGCTTCCTGGTCAGACAGCCCAGCTTTGCTGCAGTGTTTGAACAAACAAGGAGGAGTTATGCATCCGATGAAGTGAGCTGTAGCTCACGAAAGCTTATGCTCTAATAAATTTGTTAGTCTCTAAGGTGCCACAAGTACTCCTTTTCTCTTTAAGGAGGAGTTAAAAGCCTTAGTTTCAGGCTTGTTCTCTAGCTCAGATCTCAACATAAGGGTTACTAGGCAGTGAAATCCCAACCCTATCTGTTTGATAAAGGGAGCAAGGAATCAAGAACAGTTAGGTGCTTGGGCTGCCTTGTTTTTTCCCTGTAGCACTCTGTTTTTCTGTCTCTTACAGACTCTTTGAGGAGTGCAGCTTGGGAGTAAGTGGAGTGACTGTGTTCCCCTTGTGAGACAGTCATCCTGGAGAACTGGATGTAGACCCCACTGTAGGACAGTGACCCTGAAGACAGGGGACTGTGTTCCCTTCCATGCAGGATGGCAACTAAGGCACTTGGTAACAATCACTGGCTCATGCTGAATACCATGGCCTCGCCCTGCCCAACGGCCTTTAACACCACCCAATACTTCCTCATCCCTGTCTACTCTGTGGTAGTGGGGGCTGGCTTGCCGCTGAACTGCCTGGCACTTTGGATCCTGGTATCCCAGATAAACAAGTCCATCATCCTCTCTGTCTATATGCTGAACCTGGGGGTAGCTGACCTGCTGCAGACCCTGATGCTGCCCTTCTGGATCTACTACAGCTACTGGGATCACAACTGGGATTTAGGGTCCGGGGCCTGCGTGGCAGTCAGCCTGGGCTTTATCACCAACTTCTACGCCAAGAATGGCTTCCTCTGCCTCATTGCCATGGAGCGCTACATAGGTGTGGTCCATCCCCTGTAGTTCCGTGGGCTACAGACAATACATGGTGCCATCAAGGTCAGCGCCACAGCGTGGGTGCTGGTGCTCAGCATCTGCTCCGTGGGGACAGGGATACTGCGGAAGGAGCCAGAAGCAGGGCGCTGCTATGAGGGTTACCCACTGGGCACGTACTATGCAAGTTTTAAGATGGCCACCATGGCTTTGTCCTTCTTCCTACCCTGCTTCTTCATGGGCTTCTTCTACCTCCGGATCCTGCACAAGCTCAGGCAGCTGCCATCGCTGGAGCAGGAGACAAAGAGGCAAATCTACAGCTTCATCTCCCTCATCAACATCTGTTTCTTCCTGCTTTGTGTTACTTACCAGGTGACTTCCTTCTACAAATACCAGAGGGAGATGGTTCAGAACAATGAAGGTCTCTGCCTCTTTGAGACAAACCTCTTCATTTACAGTCAGGCAGCACTGTGCCTCACCACTCTGGGCAGTGACCTGGATCCTCTGCTGTACATCCTGCTCCTCAAAGACATGCGGACAGAACTCGGAAATCACTTAAAATGCAATGTCTTGGGTCAGGGTCAAAAGTAGATTAGACAGGAATGGAGACATTGGGTGGACACTGGCCCAGACCACTGCATAAGATACCCAGTGAGGTGGTGGAAACCCATTTGGACTTCAAGATCCCTCCATTTGATCCCGGTCTGAATGCCAGGGCTTGGCCTTGCTCTCTACTTCCCTTTGTGAAGCAGCTCTGCCCCCTGCACCCAAATATGGAAATATGGTCCCCCAGGGACTTCCAGTCACTCAGAACTTCTTGGAGAAGCAATTCAATACCAAAGAGACAGGCCGAAACCAAAAAATCATTAGATTGGCATATGAATAATAAGTTTTAGGTCTTTTTGCCTTTATGGTTTGAGCTCCAGCTTTTCACTGCAAGTGGGGGGAGATCGTGCTCTTTTAAATGAACAGCATCATATAATTTCAAGAGTTGGGGCTTTAACATTTAATATTTTGAGACTCATGATAAAACTGTGAGGTGGCAACGCTGAACAGACGAAGTATAAAAAACGTAGACCACTAGACTAGACTAGGATCTAGGAGTGGATATGGATGGATAGGCGCAACCTACAGCGGAGAAGATATTCATCCAAACTTACAAGTGAGAGAGTGTGTGTGAGAGAGAGAGAGAGAGAGAGAGACCCAGATCCCCACCAGTGAAAAAAGACCCACCCCCAACAAAGGCAGAAAGGCAACAAAATGGTGCCCATTGGGGAGAAAGAGAGAGACCCAGAGCACAAAGAGAGAGGCACCCACATCCATGCCACATCCCCAGCTCAGGTATGAGCAGCCAAGAGATGGGTGTTGTGAGAAATTGTCTATCCTCTGGCAATACCTCCCCTTTGCCCATCTCTCTCTCATCCTGAGTGCTGCACAGTGGCACCACTGGTCCCACACACACATTGTCTTGCCAAATTCTTATTTTTAAACCAACCACCACCACCCCCAGGACAAATCAGGGCTTGAAGTTCTGGGAAAGAATCTTCCTGCTGGGGTGGCTGGAGCCTGAAGCAGCCAGGCTGAAATCCTCCAAGCCAGATCATTCATCCCTCCTACCAGGGGGGAGGGTAAAATGTGTCCCACAAGGTGGATGGCAGACAGACCGAACATGGATCCTGGTCTGCTGCCGTCTCCTGTCAGGGAGCCCTCTGTCAGGGAAATACAATTAAATGTACCAGTCTGAATAAAATCCATGTCACTAACCTCTGCTTACTGACACTGGCCACCTCCTCACTGAGGGGGGGCAGGTGAGGGTTTCCTCCTACACTGGCTGGAGCAGTCTCCCTCATGTGCTCACTAAATGTATTCTCCTTTGCTTCTGAATCTCTCTGTCCTCCTGGAATGAGCTGCACTGTGTGGTGATCGGGGGGATCTGGGGAGTGCTGTTGGTAGGGGATGCGGTCATGTGTCAGGATCTAGATAGCGCTGTTGTGAAGTGAAGGCCAGAGGATTCCTGCAGAGAACAGAGTGTCTGAGATGGCTCAAAGCTGCCCTGAACCCTGCATGTATCTACTACTGGTGTTGCCCACTGAGCAGACACCTCATTCATCCTGGCAGTGGGGAGCACTGCTGGCTCCCTGCTTAAGATCGCTGTCTCATACAACTCCATGCAGCCCCCCTCTCCTGTGTAAAGGGCCATGGCTTCCCCACAGGGAAAGGAGCAGTGAGGAAGTTTTATTGGCCTCTGGTCTCCCCACAATTTTGGTGTGGGATGGGGAAGATCCCAATTCCTTTCCCCTGGAGGGTCTCTTCCCTGTTGGGCAGCGTAGGCCACCCTGGTGGTGACTCTATGGCAGGCTTTGGGATGTTCATGCAGCCCCTGCCCAACGGAGAGTTGGCCACCCAGATTCTGTGTTCAAACTAGCAAATAGAGGACCACAAACAAGAAAGTTTGAGAGATGGCAAAGGAGATTCCCCTGCTGAAAGAACAAGGTGTGAGTATTAACCTTGAGGTGAGTGAGTTTGTTTGGCTGTTTGTGTTTTTCTTTGTCTTTCAGGTTATTTCAGTTACAAGGTCAATTGGGAGTGTGTGTTTGGGGACAGTCTGAGCCTTTGTTTCCTCGATCAGCCTTGAGATTACCCTCCACCTGTATGATTAATGAGGGGGTAGGGCTGACCTAGGAGGGAAGGCCTTAAAAGCCAGAGGCTAAGTGACTAAGGGGAACTAGTGAACGGGGACTGCAAACAAACAGGGGAGTTTGAGAGAGGGAGACAAAACAACATCGCTATGGTTCAGAAGGGCTACATCACCAGTGCCAACACTGCTCCTGTCTCCTCCACCTGTGCCTGTATCCAGACAGAGAACCTAACCATGCATGCCTCTACCCAGATCCTGGTGTGGATTTGTAGACTGTGGCCTGCATTTCCCACTCACAGAAAGCCATGCTTGGGGGACCATCCAGTGTGTGAGGTGCCTGCTGGTGGAATCTCTCAGGAACAGGTGGGAGAGCTACAGGAGGAGGTGGCTAAGCTGAGGAGCATCCGTGCACATGAGGAATTCATTGACAGTTTTCATATGGAGACTTCCAAGACTGAGGACACTATCCAGCTAGACAGGATTGCTGTCACGCCCCCAGGGGAGGAGGATAAGGCTCTTATATAGGGAGGACATTGGTTGCTGGTTACTTCTGGCACTACCCCTACTCCCAACCTACTCACCATGGTGATGGAAAACAGTTATACTGCCCTGGCAACAAGCGATGAGGAATCACCCCTAAGGCTGGGAGGATCACAGCCACTATTCCCAAGAGGAAACATAGGGTAGGGGTGGTTGGAGACTCTTCTGAGGGGAATAGAGGCACTCATCTATCGCCCTGACATGGCATCCTGGGAGGTATGCTGCCTGGGGCCCGTATCCAAGATGTTACAGAGGGATTGTTGAGGATCATCCGGCCCTCTGACTACTACTCCATGCTACTCATCCATGTGGGCACTAATGATACTATGAGGTATGACCCTCAGCAGATCAGAAGTGACTACAGGGCTCTGGGAGTAAGGGTCAGGTAGTTGGGAGTGCAGGTGCTGTTCTCTTCAGTCAAGGGTAGGGGCCCAGGTAGAGACAGATGCATCCTGGAGGTGAATGCCTGGCTGCAAGGATGATGTTGCCAGGAGGGCTTCGGCTTCCTTGCCACAGCATGCTGTTCGAGAAAGGAGTGCTAAATAGAGATGGTGTCCACCTACTGAGGAAGGGAAAGAGCATATTTGGCTACAGACTGGCTAACCTAGTGAGGAGGGCTTTATATTAGGTTCAATGGGGGCAGGTGACCAAAGCCCACAGATAAATCAAAAACATGGAAACCTGGGAGAAGGGTAGGACTGTGGAGGGAGCATGGCTGTTAGCAGAAATAAGGGAGAGAAAAGACAGAACTGGGGAGAGGGGGGAAATCAAATCAGTATCTTAGATGTCTGTATACTAATGTGAGAAATATAGGGAATAAGCGGGAAGAACTTGAAATGCTAGTAAATAAACACAACTATGACATAGTTGGCATCACGGAGACCTGGTGGGATAATACGCATGACTGGAATATTGGTATAGAAGGATACAGCTTGCTCAGGAAGAACAGGCAGGGAAAAAAGGGAGGACGTGTTGCCTTATATATTAAAAGTGTATATACTTGGACTGAGGTTGAGATAGAAATAAGAGACAGACTTGTTGAAAGTCTCGGTAAGGATAAAAGGGGTTTAAAAAAAAGGTGATGTCATGGTAGGGGTCTACTACAGACCACCAAAGCAGGAAGAAGAGATGGATGAGGCTTTTTAAAAAAACAAACAAACAAACAAAAAAAACCTAACAATCACCCAAATCACAGGACTTGGTGGTGATGGGGGACTTCAACTACCCAGACATCTGTTGGGAAAATAACACAGCAGGGCAGAGATTATCCAACAAGTTCTTACAATGTATTGGAGACAATTTTTTATTTCAGAAGTTGGAGAAAGCTACTGGTGGAAGGCTGTTCTAGATTTGATTTTGACAAATAGGGAAGAACTGGCTGAGAATTTGAAAGTGGAAGGCAACTTGGGTGAAAGTGATCATGAAATAGTAGAGTTCCTGATTCTAAGGAATGGTTGAATGGTAGGGGGCAGAACAGCACAATAAAGACAATGGATTTCAAGAAGGCAGACTTTAGCAAACTCAGGGAAAATCCCATGGGAAACAAGTGTAAGGGGAAAAACAATTGAAGACAGTTGGCAGTTTTCCCAAAGAGACATTATTAAGGGCACAAGAGCAAACTATCCCACTGCATAGCAAAGATAGGAAGTATGGCAAGAGAGACCACACTGGCTTATCCAGGAGATCTTACATGATCTAAATGATGCTAGGTAAGACATTGAAGTCCACGACCTCCAGGGTAGCAGTCTCTGAAATGCTTCCAGTTCCACACGCAGGGCCAGTTAGACGGGCATAACTGCAGGATCTCAAACCATGGATGAGACGATGGTGTAGGGAGGAGGGTTTAGATTTATTAGGAACTGGGGAAGATTTTGGGAGAGGGGGAGCCTATAAAGGAAGGATGGGCTCCACCTAAACCAAAATGGAACCAGATTGCTGGCACTTAAAATTAAAAAGGTCGTAGAACAGTTTTTAAACTAAGGGCTGGGGGAAAGCCGACTGGTGCGGAGGAGCATATGGTTCGAACATCCCTTAGGAGAGGATCTATAAATGGAGATTCCCTATGTCCTAATAAGGAGAAGAGGATGGAAAATGATAAAATACAGGGAGAATCTGATGAGAAACAGTCAAATGAAAAAAAGTCCCATTCAATTACATTATGCAATAGGGGACAGCCAAAAAAATGACAAGTTTTAAAATGCTTATATACCAGTGCTAGAAGTCTAAATAATAAGATGGGTAAACTAGAGTGCCTAGTATTAAATGAGGATATTGAAATAATAGGCATCACAGAAACCTGGTGGAATGAGAATAATCAATGGGATACAGTAATACCAGGGTACAAACTATATCGGAAGGACAGAACAGGTCATGCTGGTGGGGGAGTGGCACTGTATGTGAAAGAAAGTGTAGAATCAAATGAAGTAAAAATTTTAAATGAACTAAATTGTACTATAGAATCTCTATGGATAGTAATTCCATGCTTGAACAATAATATAGCAGTAGGGCTATATTACAGACCACCTGACCAGGATGGTGTTACTGACTGAAATGCTCAGGGAAGTTAGAGAGGCTATTAAAATAAAAAACTCAATAACAATAATAATGGGGGATTTCAACTATCCCCATATTGACTGGGTACATATCACCTCAGGAAGGGATGCTGAGATAAAGTTTCTTGACACCTTAAATGACTGCTTCTTCAAGCAGCTAGTCCTGGAACTTACAAGAGGAGAGGCAATTCTTGATTTAGTCCTAAGTGGAGCACAGGATCAGGTCCAAGAGGTGCATATAGCTGGACTGCTTGGTAATAGTGACCATAATATAATTAAATTTAACATCCCTGTGGTGGGGAAAACTCCACAGCTGTCCAACACTGTAGCATTTAATTTCAGAAAGGGGAACTACACAAAATGAGGAAGTTAGTGAAACAAATTAAAAGGTACAGTACCAAAAGTAAAATCCCTGCAAGCTGCGTGGAAACTTTTTAAAGACACCATAATAGAAGCTCAACTTAAATGTATACCCCAATTTAAAAAACATAGTAAGAGTGCCAAAAAAAGAACCACTGTGGTTAAATAACAAAGTAAAAGAAGCAGTGAGAGGCAAAAAGGCATCCTTTAAAAAGTGGAAGATAAATCATAAGGAGGAAAATAGAAAAGAGCATAAACTCTGGCAAATGAAGTCTAAAAATATAATTAGAAAGACCAAAAAAGAATTTGAAGAACAGCTAGCCAAAGACTCCAAAAGTAATGGCAAATTTTTTTTTAAATACATCAGAAGCAGAAAGCCTGCTAAACAACCAGTGGGGCTACTGGACGATAGAGATGCTAAAGGATCACTCAAAGATGATAAGGCCATTGTGGAGAAATAAATGAATTCTTTGCATCTGTCTTCACTGTTGAGGATGTGAGGGAGATTCCCAAACCTGAGCCATTCTCTTTGGGTGACAGATCTGAGGAACTGTCTCAAACTGAGGTGTCATTAGAGGAGGTTTTGGAACAAACTGATGAACTAAACAGTAATAAGTCTCCAGAACCTGATGGTATTCAACCAAGAGTTCTGAAGGAACTCAAATGTGAAATTGCAGGACTACTAACTGTCATCTGTAACCTATCATTTAAATCAGTTTCTGTACCAAATGACTGGAGGATTGCTAATGTTTAAAAAGGGCTCCAGAGGTGACCCTGGCAACTACAGGCCAGTAAGCCTCACTTCAGTACCTGGCAAATTGGTTGAAACTATTGTAAAGAACAAAATTGTCAGACACATAGATGAACATAATTTGCTGGGAAATAGTCAACGTGGCTTTTGTAAAGGGAAATCATGCCTCACCAATCTAGTAGAATTCTTTGAGGGGGTCAACAAGCATGCAGACAAAGGAGATCTGGTGGATATAGTGTATTTAGATTTTCAGAAAGCCTTTGACAAGGTCCCTCACTAAAGGCTCTTAAGCAAAATAAGCAGTCATGGGATAAGAGGGAAGGTTCTCTCATGGATTGGTAACTGCTTAAAAGATAGGAAACAAAGAGTAGGAATAAATGGTCAGTTTTCAGAATGGAGAGAAGTAAACAGTGGTGTTCCCCAGGGATGTGTACCGGGCCCAAGGCCAGCTCTAGGTACCAGCAAAACAAGCAGGTGCTTGGGGCAGCACATTTCTAGGGGCAGTATTCTGACGTCAGCCATGCCGCCCCTAGAAATGTGCCCTCGCCGCCCCAGCTCACTTTCCCTCCACCTCCACCTGCTCCCCTGAGCGCGCCGCCGCCACTCCTCTTCTCCCGCTCCCTCCCAGTCTTGCTGCGTGCGAAACAGCTGTTTGGCACGGCAAGCCTGGGAGGGAGGAAGAAGCCGAGCGGCAGCGCGCTCAGTGGAGGCGGCAGTGGTGGAGTGGAGATGAGCTGGGGTGGGGAGTGGTTCCTCTACCCCCCCATTACTTCCTGCACTCTCCCCCCACCCTCGTTCACCTCCGCTCCTCCTGCTCCCCTCAATGCGCTGCCTCTCCCTCACCTGAGAGGGAGAGGGGAGAAGTGGACTGGTGGCATGTTCAGGGGAGCAGGCAGAGCAGAGGTGAACTAGGGCAGGGGTTGCGGGTGAGGGAGCCGCAGGAAGCAATGGGGTGGTAGAAATGCGACACACCCGGGGGGAGGCGGTGGGGCCGGGGATTTGGGGAAGGGGTTAGGAAGGGGCAGACTTGGGGCGGATCCAGGGACACGAAAAAAAAGTGGGGGCGGCCAAAACGTTTTTTGCTTGGGGCAGCAAAAATCCTAGAGTCGGCCAACCCTGACTGGGCCCAGTCCTATTTAACATATTCATCAACTATCTGGAAAAAAGGGGTAAACAGTGCGGTGGCAAAATTTGCAGATAATATAAAACTACTCAAGATAGTTAAGTCCCAGGCAGACTGTGAAGAGCTATAAAACGATCTCACAAAACTGGGTGATTGGGCAACAAAATGGCAGACGAACAAAATGTTGGGAATCATCAAGAAAGGGATAGATAATAAGATGGAAAATCTCATATTGTCTCTATATAAATCCATGGTATACCCACACCTTGAATACTGATGTGGTCACCCCATCTCAAAAAAGATATATTGGAATTGGAAAAGGTTCAGAAAAGGGCAACAAAAATTATTAGGGGTATAGAACTGCTTCCATATGAGGAGAGATTAATAAGACTAGGACTTTTCAGCTTGGAAAAGAGGCGACTAAAGGGGTATATGATCGAAGTCTATAAAATCATGAGTGGTATAGAGAATGTAGATAAGGAAGTGGTATGTACTCCTTCTCATAATACAAGAGCAAGGGGTCACCAAATGAAATTAATAGGTAGGAGGTTTAAAACAAAGTATTTTTTCATGCAACGCACTGTCAACCTCTGGAACTCCTTGCCGGAGGGTGTTGTGAAGGCCAGTACTATAACTGGATTCAAAAGGGAGCTAGATAGATTCATGGAAGATAGGTCCATCAATGGCTATTAGCTAGGATGAGCAGGAATGGTGTCCCTAGCTTCCGTTTGCCAGAAGCTGGGATCGGGTGACAGCGCACAGATCACTTGATGATAACCTGTCTGTTCATTCCCTTTGGAGCACCTGCCATTGACCACTGTCAGAGGACAGGATACTGGCAGTGGTGAGCTGGAGCCAGTTCGCTAGAACAGGTTGTTAAGTTTAGAAGCCCTTTTAGAACCAGTTGTCCCACAAGGGACAACCGGTTCTAAAAGGGCTTCTAAATGTAACAACCGGACAAAAGTGGCCCCTTAGGAGCCAACTCCGTGGGTGCTCTGGGGCTGGAGCACC